>NC_072473.1:120587028-121187028 GCF_027574615.1 Eptesicus fuscus | reverse complement strand
CAGTGGTCCCGGATTGTGAGAGGGATGTCCAACTGCAGGTTTAGGCCCGATTCCACAGGGATCGGGCCTAAAACTGCAGTTGGACATCCCCCGAGGGGTCTCATATTGGAGAGGTTGCAGGCTGGGCTGAGGCACACCCTCTCCAGTACACTAATTTCATGCACCGGGCCTCTAGTATTTAATAAAACAAGAGCTAAAATGACTATTAAAAAACCACTTGCTGACAATTTACATACAATTTGTACATGGCATATTGTTCACACCATGTATAATCCTGTGACATTACCAATTAAAACTGTGGATACACTGATGTTGAATTTATACTTTTAATACTTAAAGGTTAATGTTCCTCTCCAACAATAAGCCAACAAATCCATAGACAAATTATAGTGTATCCATACAATAAATTATTTTCACCCATAAACAGGAAGTACTTTACATGACACAGCATGGGTGAACCTCAAAAACATTATGCTAAATAAAAGAAACCAGGCATATTTTTGTGAAATGACCAGAAAAGCCAAATCCAGAGAGAGAGAAAGTAAATTAATGGTTACTAGGGGCTGAAAAGATGGGGGCAATGGGGAAGTGACTGTTTAATGAGTACAGAGTATTTCTTGAGCTGATGAAAATTTTCTAATTATAAGATTGTGTAACTCTGTGAATATCTTAAAAACCATTGAATTGTACACTTTAATATGGTGAATATTATATGATAAAAATATATTTTTAAAATACTTCCAAAAAATGGTGAAGGAAGTGAAGGGAAAAGCCATGCTAAGTTGCTTGGGGATGAACGTTTAAGACAGAAGAAATAGCCAGTTCAAAGACCTCAAGGCCTGAGCATTCCCAGTATGTTTTAGGAACGTCATGTGTGAATGTAGTGCAGTGGAATAACTAGGACAATCCTAAGAAATGAGGTGATGGAAGTAGAAGGAGGCCTTGAGCATCCTTATAAGCCATTGTGTAGAGTTTTACTTATACTCTAGTGAAATGGAAAGTCATTGAAAGTTTGAGCAGAAGAGAAACATTATCTGATGGAATTTTTAAGACACACTTTGGCTTTTGTATGTAGAAGAGTATGTAAGAGCACAAAGTGGGAGGCAGGGAAATGGGTTTGTGGGGTTTTATAATATTCCAGGCAAAACATAATGATAGTTTTAAATAGTCTTACAAGTCAAGGTCATAAGAAATATTTAGTTTTGTGGACCTACTTTTAAGTTTGAGGAAACAACTTTCCTGACAAACTGGATGTTGTCGACCATAAAAGAAAAGTTGTTTAGGTGTTCCATGACTATGGCAAGTCATGTGAATACATTGAACTGGACAAAGATGGAAGAAATACTTTATAGAGGGGAAGACAAAGTTAAGGGCAGGGGTGGTTACAACCATAGAGCTATGTTGTAACAAGAATACTACTAGTATGTTACAAGGTAGAGTCCTCCTGTAGTTCTCTCACAATGACTATGTGATAGCTCCTCCCATAGGCCCTAGTCCCTCCCACAGGCCTTCTAGATTAAGGTTAAGGTCACTGTCATAAATTGTATCAATGTGAACAACAATAGAAAGAATGGAGTCACCTTTTACTGATACAGGGGAGACTGGTACTAGCAACTCAGGGATGGAATTTTTGAACACATTAGGATTAAGATGCCTACTAGTTATTTAGTAGAAATTTTGAGGAGACAGGTGCATATATACAACATACCTGTAAGGGATACAGGTTGGTATCTCTTCTGATTGGCCAATATTCAGGCATTACTAATCTTAAAATATTCTGATACATATTCTATACTTCAGTCTTGAGTTCAAGGGAAAGGTCTCTACCAGCAATATAATCTGGGAGATATAAAGCTATGGATATAGCTTCTCAATACATTTATTCTATAATGTGAGGTACATGGATTGTGAAAGAGAAAATGTGTTCTATTAGTGAGGCCTGCATATCAAGGATGTACAAAGTCTGTTTGAGCTAACTGATGTAAGGATGAATTTTTTAAAAATGATTTTTTCCTGCTGCCAAGAAGGAAAGTGATCTTTCCCCCTCCTTTTATCAGTACATTTCTGTGAGAAACCTATGGTCTATGAATCCTTCTTCTCACACTCTGATATCTCTGGAGATCTTTTTAAAGTCTAGGCAAGCCTCTTGCCAGGTTTACAATGCAGGAGTGTTTTTCTTTCTTTTAAATGGAATTTATTGGGGAGACATTGGTTAACAAAATTATATAGGTTTCAGTTGTACAATTCTATAATACATCATCTGTGTATTTTATTTTTTATTTCTTTTTCTTTATTGATTAAGGTATTACATATGTGCCCTTTTACCCCCATTGTCCCTCCACCCTCCAACTCATGCCCTCACCCCCGCTGGTGTCTGTGTCCATTGGTTAGGCATATATGAATGCATACAAGTCCTTTGGTTGGTCTCTCCCCCTTACCCCCACCCTCTCTTACATTCCTTCTGAGGTTTGATGGTCTCATTGATGCTTCTCTGTCTCTGGATCTATTTTTGTTCATCAGTTTATGTTATTAATTATATTCCACAAATGAGTGAGATCATGTGATATTTATCTTCCTCTGACTAGCTTATTTCCCTTAGCAAAATGCTCTCCAGTTCCATCCATGCTGTTGCAAATGGTAAGAATTCCTTCTTTAATACCGCAGAGTAGTATTCCATTGTGTAGATGTACCACAGTTTTTTAATTAACTCATTGGTGATGGGCAATTAGCATGTTTCCAAATCTTAGCTATGGTAAATTGTACTGCTTTGAACATAGGGTTGCATATATTCTTTCCGATTGGTATTTTTGGTTTCTTGGGATAAAGTATTTCTAGAAGTGGGATCACTGGGTCAAATGGGAGTTCCATTTTTAATTTTTTGAAGAATCTTCATACTGCTTTCCACAGTAGCTGCAACAGTCTGCATTCTCACCAGCAGTGAACGAGGGTTCCTTTTTCTCTGCATCCTCTCCAGCACTTGCCCTTTGTTGATTTATTGATGAGAGCCATTCTGATAGGTGTGAGATGGTACCTCATTGTTGTTTTGATTTACATCTCTTGGATGATTAGTGACTTTGAGCATGTTTTCATATGTCTCTTGGCCTTCCTTCTGTCTTCTTTCGAAAAGTATCTATTTAGGTCCTTTGCTCATTTTTTGATTGTGTTATTTATCTTCCTTTTGTTAAGTTGTATGAGTTCCCTGTAAATGTTGGAGATTAAACCCTTATCTGTGATAACATTGGCAAATATGTTCTCCCATGCATTGGGCTTTCTTTTTGTTTTGTTGATGGTTTCTTTTGCTGTGTAGAAGCTTTTTATTTTTATGTAGTCCCATTTGTTTATTTTCTCTTTAGTGTCCATTGCCCTAGGAATGGTATCGGTGAAGAAATTGCTTCGGCATATGTCTGATATTTTGCTGCCTGTGGATACCTGTAATATTTTTATGGTTTCCTATCTTACGTTTAAGTCATTTATCCATTTTGAGTTTATTTTTGTGTATGGTGTAAGTTGGTGATCTAGTTTCATTTTTTTTGTATTTATCTGTCCAATTTTCCCAACACCATTTATTGAAGAGACTATCTTGACGCCCTTGTATGTTCTTGCCTCCTTTGTCAAATATTAATTGAGCATAGTGGTTTGGGTCAATTTCTGGGTTCTCTATACTATTACATTGGTCTATATGTCTGCTCTTGTGCCAGTACCAGGCTGTTTTGGGAACAGTGGCTTTGTAATACAGCTTGATATCTGGTATTGAGATCTCTCCTACTTTGTTCTTCTTTTTCAGCATTGCTGCAGCTATTCAGGGTCTTTTTTTTTTTTTTTTTTTAATCCAGATGAAATTTTGGAGAGTTTGTTCTAGGTCTGTGAAATATGCCATTGGTATTTTAATGGGGAGTGCACTGTATCTGCAGATTGCTTTGGGTAGTATGGGCATTTTAATGATGTTGATTCTACCAATCCATGAACAAAGTATGTTCTTCCATCTGTTTATGTCTTTCTCTATCTCTATTTTCAGTGTTCTGTAGTTTTCTGAGTACAGGTCTTTTACCTCCTTAGTTAAGTTTATTCCTAGGTATCTTAATTTTTTTGGTGTGATGGTAAATGGTATTGCTTTTCAATATCTCTTTCTGTAAGTTCACCATTGGTATATAAAAATGCCATAGATTTCTTGGTATTAACTTTGTATCCTGGTACATTGCTGAATTCATTTATTAAGTCTAATAATTTTTTGATGGAGTGTTTAGGGTTTTCTATATATAGTAGCATGTCATCTGTGACGACTGACAGTTTTATTTCTTCTTTTACAATTTGGATACCTTTTATTTATTCTTCTTGTCTAATTGCAATGGCTAACACATCTAGAACTATGTCGAACAAGAGTTGTGAAAATGGACATTCCTGTCTCATTCCTGTTCTTAGCAGAAATGGTTTTTGTTTTTGCCCATTGAGTATGCTGTTGGCTGTAGGTTTGTCATATATGGTTTTTATTATGTTGTGGTATGATCCCTCTATTTCTATTTTGCAGAGGTTTTTTATCAAGAAAAGGTGTTGGATTGTGTCAAATATTTTTTAGCATCAATTGATATGACTATATGATTTTGATCTCTCAATTTGTTTATGTGATGTATCACGTTTATTGATTTGTGGATACTGTACCATCCTTGCATCCCCAGGATAAATCCTACTTGGTCATGGTGTATAATCTTTTTTATGTAATGCTGGATCTGATTTGCTAGAACTTTTTTGAGGATTTTTGGTATCTATATTTATGAGGAATATTGGCCTGTAATTCTCTTTCACTGTGTTGTCTTTATCTTGTTTTGGTATTAGGGTAATGCTGGCTTCATAGAATGAGCTTGGAAGTGTTCCTTCCTCTTGAATTTTTTGGAATAGTCTGAGGAGGATAGGTTTTAGTTCTTCTTTGAATGTTTGGTAAAACTCCCCTGTGAAGCTGTCTGGCCCTGGGCTTTTTTTTGGGGGAAGCTTTTTGATGACTGCTTCAATTTCTTTCATAGTTATCGGCCTATTGAGATTTTAGATTCCCCTGATTGAGTTTTGGAAGGTTATATTTTTCTAGGAATATGTCCATTTCCTCTAGGTTGTCTAGTTTGTTGGACTAAATTTGTTCATAGTATTTTTTAACAACCCTTAGTATTTCTGTGGGGTCTGTTGTTATTTCGCCTTTCATTTCTGATATTATTTATTTGGGTCTTCTCTCTTTGCTTCTTGGTGAGCCTGGCTAGAGGCTCATCAATCTTGTTTATCCTTTCAAAGAATGAGGTCTTGGTTTCATTGATCTTTTGTATTTTTTTGTTTGTTTGTTTTGTTGTGGGTTTTTTTTTTTTTTTTTTTGGTCTGTGTGTCATTTATTTCTGCTATGATCTTTATTATCTCCTTTCTTCTGCTCACTCTGAGGTTTTCCTATTGCTCCTTTTCTAATTCTTTAAGTTTTAGAGTTAGATGATTTGTTAACATTTTTCTTATTTTTTTGCGGTTGGCCTGTAGATCTATGAACTTCTCTATCAGGGCTGCTTTTACTATGTCCCATAGATTTTGGATTGTTATGTTTTCATTGTCATTCATTTCCAGGATTTTGTTAATTTCCTCTTTGATTTCTTTGGTAAGCCAAACTTTGTTAAATAGCATGCTATCCAGCTTCCAAGTATTTGAAATTTTTTATTGTTTTTATTGCAGTTGATTTCTAATATTATGCTATTGTGGTCTAAGAAAATGCTTGATATGATTTCAATCTTCTTAAATTTGGAGAGACTTTGCCTGTGACCCAATATGTGGTCTATCTTTGAAAATGTCCCATGTGCACTTGAGAAGAACTTATATTCTGTGTCTTTGGGGTGAAATGTTCTGAAGATGTCAATTAAGTCCATCTGATCTAGTGAATCATTTAGGATTGCTGTTTCTTAGCTGATTTTTTGTCTAGAGGATTTATCCAGTGATGTCAGTGGTGTATTAAAATTCCCTACTATGATTGTATTGTTGTTGATCTCTCCCTTGATATCTTCCAGGAGTTTTTTTATGTATGTGGGTGCTCCTGCATTGGGTGCATATATGTTTACAAGGATATATCCTCTTGTTTTATTGATCCCTTTAGTATTATGAAGGGACCTTCCTTATCTATTGTTATGGCCTTCACTTGGAGGTATATTTTGTCAGATATAAGTATTGCTACCCTAGCTTTTTTGTTTCATTTCCATTTACCTGAAAGATATTTTTCCATCCTTTTCACTTTCAGTCTGTGTGTGTCCCTTGTTCTGAGTTGGGTCTCTTGTAGATAGTATTTATATGGGTAATGTTTTTTTATCCATTCAGCCACTTGATGTCTTTTGATTAGAGCATTTAGTGCATTTACGTTTAACATTATTATTGATAGGTACTTGTCGCCATTTTCATTTTTTGTTCCTTTGTTCCTTCTTTCCTTTTTATTTCTTCTTTTATATAAGTCCCTTTAGCATTTCTTGCATTGCTGGCTTGATAGTGATAAACTCCCTTAACCTTTTTTGTCTGTGAAGCTCCTGATTTCCTCTTCAACTTTGAATGATAACCTTGGATAGAGATTTCTTGGATTCAGTCCCTGTCTTTGCATTAATTTATAAATTTCCTTTCATTTCTTTCTGGCCTGATGTGTTTCTGTTGAGAAATCATTTGATAATCTAATGGGAGATCCCTTGTACGTAAATGTCTGTCTCTCTCTTGCAGGCTTTAAGATTCTCTCTTTTTCCTGAATGTTTGCCATCATATTTATGAAGTGTCTTGGTGTGGGTCTTTTCGGGTTCATCTTGTTTGGGACTCTCTGTGCTTGTGTGACTCTTTCTTCCCCACATCTGGGAAGTTTTCTGACATTGTTTCTTCAAATAGATTTTCTAAACCTTGTTCCTCTTCCTGTCGTTCTGGCACTCCTATTATTCATATGTTGCTTCATTTCATGTTGTCCCAAAGCTCCCTTAGACTCTCCTACTGTCTTTTAATTCTTTTTCTCCAATTGTAGTTCAGTGTGGGTGTGTTTTGCTTCCCTGTCCTCTAATTCACTAATTTGGCCCTCTGCTTCTCCTAGTATACTGTTGAAATTTTTCATGGTGTTTTTTTTTTTTTTATTGCAGCTATATCACTCTTCATTTCTTCTTGATTCTTACATAAATTGTTGATTTTTTTATTTATCCAGCTTATCAACTCTATAACCCTTATTCTGAATTCCTTTTCTGACATGTTGCCTTCCTTACTTTCACTTAGCTGCTTGTCTGGCAATTCCTTCTTTTCTTTTCTTTGGGGGTTTCTTTGTCTTCCTATTTTTGCTCTCATCGAAGGATCTAGGTGTCGAGTTGTGCAGGTGCTGCTACTTGGGTGGCAGCTGCTCCTTAGGCCTTGGCTGCACTTTGGGTGGTTGCGGCAGCAGCTCCTCCTCAGTTGGCAGTGGTTCCTCTGGTTGGTGCTGCTCGCAGCAATGCTGGGTCCTCTGGCTGGTGGGGGCAGGCTGCTCGCGCAGCTGCTGCTCCTTGGATGGAGGTGGGCTGCTTGCTCAGCTTTTACTCCTCAGATGTGGGTTGGCTGCTCACAGGGCTGCTCCTCCTCATGGGTGTGTACTGCTTGCATAGCTGCTTCTCCTCAGATGGGGTTGGACTGTTCACATGGCTGCTGCTCTTCAGACAGGGGCAGGCCCAATGTGGCTGCTGATCCTCAGATGTGGGGGGGCTGCTCACACAGCTGATGTTCCTCAGACAGGGGAAAGCTGATTACAGGGCTGCAGCTCCTTGTATGGGGGCAGGCTGCTCCTGAGATGGGGGCAGGCTGCTCATGCAGCTGCCACTCCTTGGTTGGGGGTGGGCTGCTCACAGGCTGCTGCTTCTCAGACAGGGTGGTCTGTTCACATGGCTGCTGCTCCTGGGATGACTGTGTATTGTATTGTGTGTTCACCACCACAAGTTGAGACTCCTTCCATCACAATTTATCCCCCCTTTACCCTCTCTCACTTCCCCCACCCCTCTTTTTCTCTGGTAAACACCCAGCCAGGAATTTTTCTTAAGGGTAAGGGGGCCATCTCTTTGAAATATAAACATAAAGGAATATAGTGCCTCTATTTTCCAGTCACTGTGGCAATGCCTTGCCCTGAGCATAACCAAATGCTTTTCCTGGGATAGAAGTTTTATTTTTCCTTCAAACAAAGGCAATTGGTTAACACAAATGGCTACATCAACACCAGGTGAATTTGTGATGGACTATAAAAAATGCATAACAAATAGTGTTGAAAAGTTCTCTTATGGAAGGACAAGATATGGTTAATCTTGAGAACATGTATGTCATGAATTGAAACTGCTTGGTGATATGTAGGGTGGAATTTCTTTCTGCCTTTGTAATCTCCTAGCAGATTGACTATGATGCACATTGTAATCTGCTTATTCAATAATACTAGAGGCTCGGTGCACAAAATTTGTGCACTGGGGGGTGGTGTCCCTCAGCCCAGCCTGCACCCTCTCCAATCTGGGATCCCTCTCAAAATTTGGGACTGCTGGCTCCCAACTGCTCACCTGCCTGCCTGCCTGCCTGATTGCCCCCTAACCACTCCCCTGCCAGCCTGATCGATGCCTAACTGCTTCCCTGCTGGCCCAATTGCCCCAAGATGTCCTCCTCTTCTGGCCTGATCACCCCTAACTGCCCTCCCCTGCCAACCCGGTTGCCCCTAACTGCCCTCCCCTGCAGGCTTGGTCATCCTTAACTGCCCTCCCCTTCAGGCCCTATCCCCCCAACTGCCCTCCCCTGTAGGCCTATTGCCCCCCAACTGCACTTCCCTGCAGGCCTGGTCCCCCCAACTGTACTCCCTCCCCTGCCAGCCTGGTCACCACCAACTGCCTTTCCCTGCCAGCCTGGTCACCCCCAACTGCCCTCCCCTGCTGGCCTGGTCGCCCCTAACTGCCCTCCCCTGCTGGGCATCTTGTGGTGGCCATCTTGTACCACATGGGGGTGGCCATCTTGTGTGAGGGCCTGATGGTCAATTTGCATATTATCTCTTTATTATATAGGATAACTTTTTCTTTCTTTTCTATATTTCATAAAGAGGATTCTCTACTCTGACAGGATGATTTTAATTAGTAATAAAGGGGAGGAGGAACCCCTGAAATTTTAAAGTTTCTGTGAGTGCCTGGTACTGCTAACATAAGAAAATCCCAGAAGAGCGAGCACTTTACCATATATAGCATATCACTTTATAGATTTAGTTTTTAGATGTAATGGGCAAACCAAGTGGCAGTCCCCTTCTTCCAAATTTTGAAGCTCGCCCATTTTTAGGCTGCTTACCTGGCCACTGATTCTCTGAATTAAAAATAAATAAATAAATCTGTGGTTATAGGATAGAAGGCCTATTTACTTAACAAAGTTATTTCAAATCATTATGCTAGGGATTGAGAATATAATAATCAGGAAGCTAAAATTATTTTCATGGAGCTTACAGTCCAGTTAAAAACTAGACAAATAAACAGACAATTAAAATTAAGTGGTATGATCAAAGAACTAAAAAGTGCTCTGATGGACACAGACAGTAGGGGGATAAGGGCTTGTTCTGGAGGGTGGGAGTGGGACAGGAGAGGTTAATGGGAGGAAAAGAAGACATATGTAATACTTTCAACAATAAGGACTTTTTTAAAAAAATGTGCTCTGGTAAAATGATGTAGGGATACTTAACACAGTCTTTGAAAGTCAGAGTAGTCTTTCTGGAAAAAGGCTATTTTGGCTGAGATCTGAAGAATGAATAACATTAGAAAACTCTGGGTATGATGTTAACCCTTTGCACTCACTTGCTTTTTTCTCGAGCTGCTACCGATGCTAACTGTGTCGAGTCACACTCGACATCCGAGTGCAAAAGGTTAAAGGGTATACATGGCAGAGGAACTAGTGTGTGCTAAATGTTGGATATAAAAGGAAATAAATAAGTATGGAGTTGTAAGCAGTTTGGCTATAATTAGAACATCCTAATATATAAAAAACCATGGGCCATCACAACCGAAACAATTGGACGGATGACTGAAACAACAGGCTGCGTGGGGCGGCAAGGTCGGCAGGGGGGTTAGTGAGGGACATCCAAATGACTGAACAGCAGGCTGCATGGGGTGATCAGGCTGGCAGAGAGGGGCAGCTGGGGGCAACAAGTCTGGCAGAGGGGCAGTTGGGGGTGACCAGGCTGGCAGAGGGGGGCAGTTGGGGGTGATGAGGCCAGCAGTGGGGCAGTAAGGGGCAATCAGGCCAGTGTGGGGGGAAGTTAGGGGCCACCAGGCTGGCAGAGGGGGGCAGTTGGGGGCATCAGGCCTCTAGTGAAATATAACTGCATAAGGATGGAAATGGTTAGTGACAAGAGATGAGACTTGCACTTGCATGCCTTGTTAAAACATTTGAACTTAATTTATCAGGCAATGGGAAGCCTGAAGGCATGGAACAGGGCAACATAATCAGAATTGTGCTTTATTTAGAAAGATAAATGATGCTGCAATATGAAGTGTAGTTTTGAGTGGGGAAAGACTGGATGCATAATGTATTCCAAGGGTATTTAGGAGGTACAAGTCATAAAACACTGGTGTTGATGATATATAGCAGGTGAGGCAGAGGGAAAAATTCCAGTGCCCACTGGCACATTCTTTTCCAAATTCCTTTTTATTTTTATTTTTTCTGTGTAAAAATGGTGAAGGGATTAACCAAAATTCCATCGTTGAAAATTCTGCTTTTAAAAAATTGAATAATTTTGGCATGTTCTTGTGTTGTGCACATTTATATAAAACAGAAATGATAGCTACCAATGGGATGGGCTTTCCATGTTCCAGAGCAGCATGGGGTGAGGTCTCATGTTCAAATTATCTTTCATCCAAGAGACCACAAGTAAATGCATCCTACTTGGTATTAAAATTTTCAACAGTTTACCCTTTACCAACTCAAACCCAAACTGATTTAAAAGCATCATCTTTGAGAGAGATGAATTTTTTGTCACCACCACAAATGCCTAAAAACAGGCTGACGTAGAATACATTATCAAGTAAATTATAAGAAATACAAATATTTACCTAAAGTAGCCATAGCTAAGATTCTGCTGATTGTTATAAATGTAACAACTAAGATAAGAGAATTTAGAAATTGGCAAGAATGTTAAAATAGTAAAGTGAAACCCGGTAATTTTTACAATTTTATTTAATACTAGAGGCCCGGTGCACGAAATTCGTGCACTGGGGAGGGTGTCCCTCAGCCCAGCTTGCACCCTCTCTAATATGGGACCCCTCGGGGGATGTACAACTGCAGGTTTAGGCCCGATTCCAATCGGGCCTAATCCTGCAGTTGGACATCCTTCTCACAATCCGGGACTGCTGGCTCCTAACCGCTCACCTACCTGCCTGATTGCCCCCTAACTGCTCCTCTGCGGGCCTGATTGCCCCCAAATACCCTCCCCTGCTGGCCTGATCACCCCCAAGGCTTTTATTAGTATAGATATGACCATGCACAGAAAATTTTACTAACCCTGCTTTACAATAAGGGCTTGACGATTGAATCATTAGGACCAGACACCAAGATTTCCTTTCTTTGAATAGTGGAGGGAATACTTACTTGTCTTTAAGTTGCCCGGAAATTAAAATGAGATAATGACTTAGAAAAGTATAAAAGCACCACATAAAGACAACTGTCTTTTTAATGAAGTGGCAAAATGAAAAACACTTTTTATTCTCCCCTTCCTTCCTTTACAGTTTTTATTTAAACTTTGAAATTTATAAAAATTTCACTCCAATTTTCATTTCTTTACATTCAACATTATTTTGTATTGGTTTCAGGTTTTATATTAGTTACAGAATAGTGGTTAGACAATCATATGCTTTACAAAGTGTTCCCCGATATTTCTAGTACCCAACTGGCATCATACCATCATTACAACACTACTGACTATATTCCCTATTTAAGTGACAATGGGTTTACAGGTTCCTTTCAATCTTTCTTTTGTGTTTTTTGTACTTCCTTTTCTTTCTCACTTCTTCCCTCATTTTCTTTATATAGTATCTCAATTGGCCATCAAAGCTCAGTGAAGGCACTGGGACACGCTTCATCCATTTTACAGACCAGGAAACTGAGGCCAATTCCAGTTGGCTGTGGAACTTGACTCAGGAAGCCTTCAGAGCACACAGGAAGCCCTCAGAGCCATGCTCTTTGCGCTTCCTAAGGGGCAGTGGCCCAGCAAACAGAACAAACCTTCCAGTCAGGCTTCCGAGCCTCTTTCTCAAGCACCTCTTCATTGCGGATGCTCCACATTCTTTCCTCTCCCCCCATTCTTTACTGCCCCCCCTTCTCGGAAGCAGGTGGAAGGCTTCCCACTCACTGCCTAGGCATGCTCTGCTATGGGGCAGGGTGTAGTGAGCTTGCTTTTGGGTGAAGGCAGGAGTAGTAGTCACTGCCTCTGAAGTGTGAAGGCCGCCTGAGCGAGGCCCATTAGCACTGGGAGCTTCTCTGAATCACGTCAGTCAGTCCAGTACCCTGCAGTGCAGCACCCCTTCACTGAGGTGGCTCCACCCCTCAACCCCCGCCTCAGGGATGAGTGTCCTTGCCCCTCTGCCAGGAGTCCTTCCATGCACCTTGATCCCTGGCTGGGCCCACCCACTTCTTGGGGGCACTGCAGAACCTCTGTCTCTCTGCAGATGAGGCAGATCCCTGCCCTAGGTCTCCTCAAAGCTATGAATCTGTGGCCAGAGGCCTGGTCTGGGTCTCAGCAACCACACGCCTGCAATGTTCATAGGGACCCTGGGAGGGACTGGGCGAGTCCTGCCACACACCCCCCCCGGGGTGGCGATCGCCGCCCGGGACCCCCGGAGCGCCTGGCTGGGCCCGGCCACGCCCCCCCGGGTGGCGATCGCTGCCCGGGACCCCCGGGAGCACCTGGCTCGGCCCAGCCACGCACCCCCAGGGTGGCGATCGCCGCCCGGGACCCCCGGGAGCGCCCCCCCAGTTTGGCGATCGCCGCCCGGGACCCCCGGGAGCGCCTGGCTGGGCCTGGCCATGCCCCCTGGGGTGGCGATCGCCGCCCGGATCCCCCGGGGAGCGCCTGGCTGGGCCCGGCCACGCCCCCCCCGGGGTGGCGATCACCGCCTGGATCCCCTGGGGAGCGCCTGGCTGGGCCCGGCCACGCCCCCCCGGGTGGCGATCGCCGCCCGGGACCCCCGGGAGCGCCCCCACAGTTTGGCGATCTCCGCCCGGGACCCCCGGGAGCGCCTGGCTGGGCCCGGCCATGCCTCCCGGGGTGGCTATCGCTGCCCGGATCCCCCGGGGAGCGCCTGGCTGGGCCCGGCCACGCCCCCCGGGGTGGCTATCGCTGCCCGGATCCCCCGGGGAGCGCCTGGCTGGGCCCGGCCACGCCCCCCCAGGGTGGCGATCACCCCCGGGACTTCCAGGGAGCACCTGGCTCGGCCCGGCCATGCCCCCCCAGGGTGGCGATCGCCCCCCGGGACCCCCGGAACTAAGAGGATTGGGTGCCGCCATATTGGTCTTCTCAATGGCCGGATAGGCCACCCGCAGTCCCGCCCCCAGCCTCTCGCAGGCCCAATCATGGGCATAGCGGAGGTGCGGTCAATTTGCATGTTTCTCTATTATAAGGTAGGATATTTGATCATGTAGAGCAAAATCCATTGTATTCAGTATGGTAAGGAGTTGGAGTAAATGCTTAATAACCTTCAAAGTTATTCTCAATTAACCCAAATTTTCAGACACCATTATTATTCACTGTCATTTCATCCATAGTTTTGAGTACATCTTGCATAAAGTAGGCATTCAAGGCTATTTCTTAGGTAAACATATAACATATGTGCATTAGTGATTACCAAAAATTAGTGATTATCAAAACACATCTTGACTTCAGATTTTTAAAATGTAAACATGCCAACTTTGTTTTAAGTGCACTACTCAGATATCTTGGAAGCTTTTTGAAGTCTTGAAACTTTGATACTAAGAATGACCAGCTTGAAACACTGATTGTGAAAAAAGCATACTTCCAAATTAGCGGGGGGGTGGGTTAGTTAAATTATCACTTTTCATGGTAGACAAGATCCATCTTGCTTATAAATCAGGCAGTGTTTGAAGTACTGAAAGATTTAATGTTTTTGTGTTTTTTCTTCTTTTTCTTGAAATACACAGGTCCTCTCAGTTTGTCATTCATTTTGAAAAACAAAAATATTCTTATTATTAGGAAGAAAGCAGTACAAATGTAGTGATAAAATGGCAACTAATGTTTATTATCTGTATTGGTAGAAAAATCTGGTGCTAAAGGGTTAGTGACAAATTGCAGGGAACATGTCCTATCTATAAGGAACAGCCACTAATCAATGATACTGATAATTATTATCATTTATCAAGTGCTTAATATGTATTAAACTCCCTCTTTTATCTCATTTAATCCTAATAACACTTTTCTGACCCAGATGTCATTATCTTCACTTTGCAGATGAGGAAACTAAGATTAAGAATAAAGTGATTTAGAGTAATTTTTCTCTATATAGGAAAGTTTGAGTTTAGTTTTGCTAGATTTCACGAATTTTCAAAAGAATATACATGCTTATGTGAAATTCCTCCATGTTTAAATGTAGATGTTTAATTGCTTTCTGGTCAATAAAAATACCATCTGCAAGGCTGATATAGTTCATAGGCCATTATGTTTAAGCTATCTTCAGATGATAAGATTATGGTCACCAGAAGTCTTTATAAAGTCTATCCAAAGGGGTGAATAATGTGAATATTTCCAGTTCTTAAAAGGGAAATAAATGTCTGGGGCAGAAGACTTCTGATGCCATCAAATTATATAAAGACAACTTAATATTTGTAGTTTCTGGGCACTTAGGGGAGAGGAAGTTCTTTCAAGGGAGAAGTCTCTGCAGATATCTTTGTGCTTCATATACCTACATCTCTCCCAATACCCTAGAGTGGTAAAGCTTTCTACTCCATTCTATTCAGTGCAAAAATATAGCCATATATAACCTTGTGTTATACAACAAACTAGCAATTTACCTACTTTATATAATTTTCTGCATTACCACGTTATTATATGAAAAAAAGCTAAATAAGGTTCTTTTCAATTCATGTTCATTACTTTTTTCCATTTTTCCTACTGATGTTGTAACCACTAGAAGTAGTTTTGATACACGTTAAAGAATTTCAGGGCCCCCGGTATTGGGAATCATATTAGTAGCTGGTAGTTTCTTTCTCTATAATTTATACCTTTTCATTAGTTTTTCTGTAAGTGCACAGCACAGGGCCATAATCTATAACCCTGGTGGTGAATTTACATTAAGAATGATAAATATATATGAGAGTAGAGGGTACACATGAAATTGTAAGAAAATAACCATTACAATCCATTGCAATGGGGTGGAATAAAGAATAAAAGGCCTGATTTAGACATTGACTCTGAAATTGCAGCAATGACTCAGTCATTTTAGAAACAAAAGCAGCTCTCCATATATTATTTGGTTGTTCATGCAGTACATTTTTCTACCATCTCTGCTATTTCAAAGAGAATGGTAAATATAAAATAAAAAATATAGATCACAGTTTAACTCCAACTCCAAATTATAATTCTGCATATTTTAAATGAGAAAATGATTCTATTTTAGCCATGAAAAGTGCTACTGTATTTGGTAAAAACTGCATTTTATAATATTGTTGAAGAAGATTTCACATTTATTCATGAAACCACCTATTTCTTGGAAAATTTGGGGATAGAAGAAAGCCCAATTAACAGAAAATAATGGGGAAGGATTATGGAAGAACCAAAAGATAAGGATAAATGGAATCCATATATAATCCTTCTCATTTAAATCCTTAGTTTTAATTTGTTCTGCCTTCAAATAATTTACCAAAACAGCTCATACATAAGACAACTGGTTTGAATTTAAACTCTTTACTATCTAGTTTACATATGAATACCCTAGTAACAATAATTTTTATAATTTAATGAGTGCTTCATACATACAAGGCTGTATACCTGTATTATCTCAAGTCTTACAACCATCTGCAAACTAGATAGTACCACCAGGAAACTGAGGTGCAGTGAAGTAATGTAGCTGAAACAAAGCCATACTTGAATTTAAACCATGTTTTCTGACTCTAAAACCAGTATTATTTTATCTCATTGAACAACAGGGAGAGATACCGACTCTTGGTAATTTAGAAATTGGATGCAGAGCCCTAGGAATGGATACTTACCTTTAATGTTATGTCCTCCCACTTACATATATTTTTATATTTTATTACCCACTTTGGAAGAATCTTTCAAAGTGGTGTAACAGTTTGTTCCATAGGGTTTAAGACTGTACACACCATCAAACAAATAATTTAATTTATATAGATAAGCAATAAACACCTTTATGAGAATCAGTTAAAATGCATATAGCAACACATTTTGAGCAATGTTTTGTAAGAAAACAGACCTAAGTATCTTGCCAAATTCTAAAATTTATTTAAAATGAATTTGAGGTCACCAAGACTTGCATTCTATTAGTTTATTTAGTATATATTTAAAATTCATATGATATACTTGGGAATTTTTTAGGTACTTTGGGGCAAAAAAAGATGAGTCCCCGGCCTTGAGGCAATTACAGGAGAGATGAAACAAATACAGGTTACTTCATTAGAAGGTACTTTAGTATGTGATAAGTGCCTATTCTAAGTAGGATATAGACATTGAGTATATGGAGTAGAAGAGTGATTATTACTTACTTGCTAAAACAGTGATTATTTTAGAAATATAAAATTCCAATGTGATTCCATTAAGGTATGAGGAAAGAAAATAAAACTACATAGTAACATCCAAAGGAGAAAAGTGATCAACCCAGCAATCCAACTAAATGAATAAAGAAAAGAGATTGTACTACTTTTTTTCTCTTTTTGATTAAAAGGGGGCAATAACAAATCTATATATATAAAAGCCTAAGCGACCATTACAACTGAACGACCAGAATGACCGGAATGACTGGTCGACCAGTCGCTATGATGTGCACTGACCACCCTGGGGCAGACGCTCAATGCAAGAGCTGTCCCCCCGGTGGTCAGTGCATTCCCACAGGGGGAGCACCACTAAGCCACAAGCCACACAAGCCAGGCTCACAGCTGGTGAGCACAGCTGCAGTGGCGGGAACCTCTCCCAACTCTGACTCAGCAGCAGCACTAACCAACAGCAGTGGTAGGCACAGCAGGCCAGGATGAGCATGAGTGGTGTGGTGCCTGGCCCCAGCTCAGGCTCCTCCCTGGCCGCCTGCCACTTGGCACACTGCTGTACTCCCCCGAGGGGTCCCAGATTACAAGAGGGCACAGGCCAGGCTGAGGGACACCGTCTGCCCCTGTGCACGAATCTGTGCACCAGGCCTCTAGTTAATATATAAAGCCTTTAAATAATGCCCACCCTGTCTGTTGTGCACTGTCCTGAACACTGAAAGGTTGCTGGTTCGATTCTAGGTCAGTGCACATACCCATGTTTCAGGCTTGATCCCCAGTAGGGTGCGTGCAGGAGGCAGTCAATGAATGCATTGCTCTCACATCCATGTTTCTCTCTCTCCCTCTTCTTTCCTCTCTCTCTAAAAGTCAATACAAATATATGAAAAATATTTCAGGCACTGTACTAGGCACTTATATATATTAGTTACCTCACTTAATTCCCAGAAAAGTACTAGAGATAGTTACTATCATTATCTTCCTTCTAATGTTGGAGACATTGAGACCTAAATTCAAGTCTGATTTAACTCCAAATGCTGATTTAATGATACTATCAATAACTTCTTTGTGTAAGTGGAAATAACAACATGAATACAAATGCTATATGTTATACTGAAAAGAACATGGAATCAGCCCAACTGGGTTTACCCCTGCTTTGCCAGTCGTAATCTAGTGTATCACTCTAGGAAAGTCATAAATCTATCCAAGCCTCAATATTTATATCTATCTAAGGCTCATATTCATAATGGAAATAATATGTTCACTTCACAGCATAATTATTTGCTTAAGTATAAAGTATAGTGACATATAGTAATTTTACATATGTAGAGAATTTGTAATATAGTGGCAAACAAAAGGAATTGACTCTCATTTATTTATGCTTGACTCCAGAAGGAGTTGGTGAAGAAAGAATGTTCCTTTTATACCTACATAAGGAAATTGATAAGAAAGGCTTTGTATACAGAAAAATATTGGGATGACTGCAAATGTTTGCAGATGAGCACAATTTTGAAAATGCCCATGTATAGTCATAAAAATCTACATACTATGATACCTACATGTACAAAACAGCCAGTATGTGTGTGTGGGGGGGAAACAATGAAGTTCACCCCTAAGAAATTAAAAGTCACTGGGAGTTTAAATGTGAAATCAGCATACAGGAAGTACAAAAGAGATGCAATATAACCTTTAAGAAAAATAAATGGCTTCTGCAGCAGTAGGACTTGATATATAATCCAAATGAAAGTATTGCTATAAGTTAAAAGAAAGGCTACATCGATCAAAAGGAGCAATTGGTCAGGTACAAAAGCATGGGAAATAGTCATAGAGATATAAAGTGACATTGCTTATGCAAGGCTGATTAACATATCCAGTCTCCATGGCATGTAATCCACACTACAGATGAGACTACATAATAGACCTTAGATAAATCTGTCCTATTGATGGACATTTAGGCTTAATCCTATATTTTGCTATTACAAACATCACTGTAGTGAACATGCCTTTTTTGCATATATATATATATATATATATATATATATATATATATATATACACACACATATACATACACTATCTGGGCTTAATTATGACTATTTATGAATATATGATTAATAATATGCTACATATGAGAAGGTCCATCCTCTCAAAAGTTGTTTAATGTTTTTGGAAAGTTAAATCTAACATACGTAATCAATATAAATGAAGATATAAAAACAGTACCAAACTGTTAGAATCTCACTGCTCGGGAATTAGAAGTTTTTGGGAGGGTGACGAGGGCTTTGTAGAAGCACTCATGAACTTAAAAATTAAGGTAAACCTTTGCCTAGATCAGTGATGGTGAACCTATGACATGCGTGTCATCACTGACACGCAGAGCCATTTCTGATGACACGCGGCCACTAAGGTGGCCACATGCCAAGGATGAAACATTTGCTGCTCCTGAGGATGAAACATTTGCGAAATAATGTTTTTTCCTCAAAGTGACATACTACCCGAGTTATGCTCAGTTTTTTGGCGAAGTTTGACACACCAAGCTCAAAAGGTTGCCCATCACTGGCCTAGATATTAGAAGTTCCCTGCACTATAACCTTCCTGTTAATCATCTCATAATGAAATTCTGCTCTAGTTAGCTGGCTTGTGTAATTTTCTAAGAAAATATTAAAAATAATTTTAATAACCTAATTAAGAAAATGCAGCAATCCTTATTTTCAGTTAAATATGAAGTACTAAACTTGGATGGCTAGAGACTGAATTTCCATAGGCAGTGTTCACATTTCCAAATTCTTCCAAACATCTTCCACATAGAGAACACTGATGAGCTTCTTCATAAGCAGGGCAAAATGTAGACATTACTTAGCACCTACTAGTAAATGCGATAACAACTGCACATACTGTCACTTCTCTCTCTCTCTCTCTCTCTCTCTCTCTCTCTCTCTCTCTCTCTCTCACATACACACACTACACAGCATAATTTAATCCTCATAACCAATTTATTTATAGCTAGATACCATTATTATCCAATTTTAACGAGGATTTACTGAAAGTAAATAATTTAACAAAGAACTGCAGATCCACTGGCTCCAAAGTTTAACTACTGTATTGAAATTTATTTTTATTGTGTTCAATAAGTTTGAGGTAAAAGAGATAGGGCATGTCTTGATTAATCAGAGAACAAAAGAATAAACAATTTGCCCCCCTTAATTTTCATTATGGGAGATACCCATGTGGTGAAAGAGTTATTTTTGAGAGCAGTGTATTTATTTCTGCACAGTGTTGTAAATAGGAATATTTGAGTTAGTTTTGCCTTAGTATTCTAAGATAAAAAGTAATATAATGTGCTGGTTAAAAGCAGGGTCTCTGGAAACAGACTAACTGTTTTTTTAACATGACCCTACCATTTATTATCTGTGTAACCTTGGGCAAGTTAATTTAGTTCATCATTTTTGTTGTTGTTTTGTTTTATTTTTTTTCCTTTTTTTAATTAAGGTATTATATGTGTACATATCTTACCATTGCCCCCCCACCCGCTCCCAAACATGCCCTCACCCCCCAATGTTTTGCATACGTTGGTTATTCTTATATGCATGCATATATAAGTCCTTCAGTTGATCTCTTATATCCCCCACCTCTCCCTAACCTTCCCGCTGTAATTTGACAGTCGGTTTGATGCTTTACTGCCTCTGTATCTATCTTTTTGTTCATCAGTTTATGATGTTTTTTATTATCCACAAATGAGTGAGATCATGTGGTATTTTTCTTTCATTGACTGGCTTATTTCATGTAGCATAATGTTCTCCAGTTCCATCCAGGTTGCTGCAAATGGTAGGAATTCCTTCTTTTTTATGGCAGCATAGTATTCCATTGTGTAGATGTACCATAGTTTTCTGATACAGTCATCTGCTGATGGGCACCTAGGCTGTTTCCAAATCTTAGCTATTGTAAATTGTGCTGCTATGAACATAGGGGTGCATATATCTTTTCTGATTGGTGTTTCTAGTTTCTTAGGATATATTCCTAGGAGTGGGATTACTGGGTCAAATGGGAGTTCCATTTTCAGTTTTTTGAGGAAACTCCATACTGTTCTCCACAGTGGCTGCACCAGTCTGCATTCCCAGCAGCAGTGCACGAGGGTTCCTTTTTCTCCACATCCTCGCCAACACTTGTTGTTTGTTGATTTGTTGATGATAGCCATTCTGACAGGTGTGAGATGATTCTGCATTGTCACTTTGTTTGCATCTCTTGGATATTTAGCGACTTTGAGCATGTTTTCATCTGTTTCTTGGCCTTCCTTCTGTCTTCTTTCGAAAAGATTCTATTTAGGTCCATTGCCCATTTTTTATTGGATCATTTATCTTCCTTTTATTAAGTTGTATAATCTGCCTGTAGATGTTGGATATTAAACCTTTATCAGTGATAACATTTGCAAATATGTTCTCCCATAGAGTGGGCTTTCTTGTTGTTTTGTTGATGGTTTCTTTTGCTGTGAAAAAGCTTTTAATTTTGATGTAGTCCCATTTGTTAATTTTCTCTTTAGCTTCCATTACCCTAGGAGCAGTATCAGTGAAGAAGTTCTTTCGGCATATGTCTGAGATTTTGCTGCCTGTGGATTCCTCTAGTATTTTTATGGTTTCCCATCTTATGTTTAAGTCCCATATCCATTTTGAGTTTATTTTTTTGTGTGGTGTAAGTTGGTGATCTAGTTTCATTTTTTTTTTGCATGTATCTGTCCAACTTTCCCAACACCATTTACTGAAGAGACTGTCTTGACTCCATTGTATATTCATGCCTCCTTTGTCAAATATTAATTGCGCATAGTGGTTTGGGTCAATATCTGGATTCTCTATTCTATTCCTTTGGTCTATATGTCTGTTCTTGTGCCAGTACCAGGCTGTTTTGAGTACAGTGGCTTTGTAATACAGCTTGAAATCTGGTATTGAGATCCCTCCTACTTTATTCTTCTTTCTCAAGATTGCTGTGGCTATTTGGGGTCTTTTTTTATTCCAGATGAAATTTTGGAGAGTTTTATCTAGGTCTGTGAAATATGCCGTTGGTATTTTAATGGGGAGTGCATTGAATCTATAGTTTGATTTGGGTAGTATGGACATTTTAATGATGTTGATTCTACCAATCCATGAACACAGTATGTTCTGCCATCTGTTTATGTCTTCCTCTATCTCTTTTTTCAGTGTCCTATAGTTTTCTGTGTATAGGTCTTTTACCTCCTTAGTTAAGTTTATTCCTAGGTATCTTAATTTTTTTGGTGTGATGGTAAATGGGATTGCTTTTTTAGTCTCTCTTTCTGTAAGTTCACTATTGGTGTATAGAAATGCCATAGATTTCTTGGCGTTAATTTTGTATCCTGCTACATTGCCAAATTCATTTATTAAGTCTATTGGTTTTTTGATGGAGTCTTTCGGGTTTTTTATGCACAATTTCATGTCATATGCAAATAAGGACAGCTTTACTTCTTCTTTCCAATTTGGATGTCTTTTATTTCTTCTTCTTTTCTAATTGCAATGGCTAATACTTCCAGTAATATGTCAAACAGGAGTGGTGAGAGTGGGCATCCTTGTCTTGTTCCTGTTATTAGGGGAAATGGTTTTAGTTTTTGCCCATTGAGTATGATGTTAGCTGTGGGTTTATCATATATAGCTTTTATTGTGTTGAGGCATGATCCTTCTATTCCCACCTTGTTGAGGGTTTTTATCAAGAAAGGTTGTTGGATTTTGTCAAATGCTTTTTCTGCATCAATTGATATGACTATGTAATTTTTATCTCTCAATTTATTTATGTGATGTATTATGTTTATTGATTTGCGGATATTGTACCATCCTTGCATTCCTCGGAGAAATCCTACTTGGTCATAGTCTTTGATCTTTCTGATGTACTGCTGGGTCCACTTTGCTAGAATTTTGTTGGGGATTTTGGCATCTATGTTCATGAGGGATATTGGCCTGTAATTCTCTTTCATTGTGTTGTCTTTATCTGGTTTTGGTATTCGGGTGATGCTGGCTTCATAGAAGGAGCTTGGAAGTGTTCCTTCCTCTTGAATTTTTTGGAATAGTCTGAGGAGGATAGGTTTTAGTTCTTCCTTGAATGTTTGGTAAAACTCTCCTGTGAAGCCGTCTGGCCCCGGGCTTTTGTTTGCTGGAAGCTTTTTGATGACTGCTTCAATTTCATAGTTACTGGCCTATTGAGGTGTTTAGATTCTTCCTGATTGTGTTTTGGAAGGTTATATTTTTCTAGGAATATGTCCATTTCCTCCAGGTTGTCCAGTTTGTTGGAATAGAGATATTTTTAGTATTTTTTAACAATCCTTTGTATTTGGGTGGGGTCTGTTGTTATTTTACCCCTTTCGTTTTTTATTTCGTTTATTTGGGTCTTCTCTCTTTGCTTTTTTGTGAGCATGGCTAGAGGTTCATCAATCTTGTTTATCCGTTCCAAGAACCATCTCTTGGTTTTGTTGATCTTTTGTATTGTTTCTTTGGTCTCTGTGTGGTTTATCTCCACTCTGATCTTTATTATTTCCTTCCTTCTGCTTACACTGCGCTTTTCTTGTTGCTCTCCTTCTAACTCTTTGAGTGGTATGGTTAGGTAATTTATTACCATTGTTTCTTGTTTTTTGCAGTAAGCTTGTAGAGCTATGAACCTCCCTCTCAAGACTGCTTTCACTGTGTCCCATAGATTTTGGATTGTTGTGTTTTCATTTTCATTTGTTGCCATGATGTTTTTTTTTATTTATTCCTTGATCTCTTTGGTAAGCCAGTTGTTGTTTAATAGCATGCTGTTTAGTCTCCATGTGTTTGATTTCCTTGGATTGTTTTTATTGTTGATTAACAGTTTTTTGCCACTGTGATCTGAGAAGATGCTTGATATGATTTCTCTCTTCTTCAATTTGTAGAGATTTTCCTGTGACCCAATATATGGTCAATCTTTGAAAATGACCCATGTGAACTTGAGAAGAATGTATATTCTGTGGCTTTGGGTGAAATGTTCTGAAGATCTCAATTAATTCCACCTGGTCTAGTGAGTCATTTAGGATTGATGTTTCTTTGATGATTTTTTGTTTAGAGGATTTGTCCCATGGTGATAGTGGGGTATTAAAGTCTCCTACTATGAGTGTATTGCTGTCAATCTCTTCCTTGATATTCTCCTGCAGTTTTTTTTTATGTATTTGGGTGCTCCAGTATTGGGTGCCTATATGTTTACCAGAGTTATTTCTTCTTGATTGATTGCTCCTTTTAGTATTATGAAGTGGCCTTCCTTATCTCTTGTTATGTCCTTCACTTTGAGATCTAATTTGTCGGATATAAGTATTGCTATCCCAGCTTTCTTTTCATTTCCATTCGCCTGGAAAACCTTTTTCCATCCCTTCACCCTCAGTCTGCCTGGGTCTTTTTTTCTGAGGTTGGTTTCTTGTAGACTGCAGATATATGGGAATTTTTTTCTTATCCAATCAGTTACCCTATGTCTTTTGATTGGGGCATTTAATCCATTTACATTTAAAGTTATTATTGATCGGTACTTATTTGTCACCATTTTTATTCGTTACCCCTGTGTTCCTTCTTCGCTTCCTATTTCTTTTTTTTTTACAGCAGACCCTTTAGCATTTCTTGAATTGCTGTTTCGGTGGTGATAAATTCCCTTAGTCCTTTTTTGTCTGTGAAGCTCCTGATTTCACCTTCAATTTTGATTGATGGCCTTGGTGGGTACAGTATTCTTGGATTCAGACCCTTCCTTTGCATGTCTTTGTATATTTCATTCCATTCCCTTATGGCCTGATGAGTTTCTTGCCAGTCTGATGGGGGTTCCTTTGTATGTAACTTTCTGTCTCTCTCTGGCCACTTTTAAGATTCTTACTTTGTCGCTGATTTTTGCCAATTTAATTATAATGTGCCTTGGCATTGGTTTTTTGGGGTTCATTTTGTTTGGGATTCTGTGAGCTTCTTGGATTTGTGTGTGGGTTTTCTTCCCTATATCAGGGATGTTTTCTGTCATTATTTCTTCAAACAGGTTTTCTATTTCTTGCTCAGTTTTCTTTCCTTCTGGAACCCCTATTATGCGAATGTTGATTTGTTTTGTGTTGTCCCAAAGTTCCCTTAGGTTCTCCTCCTGCTTTCTACTTTTTTTTTTCAAGAAGCTTCTCTAATTGTTCCTTTTTTCCCACCTTGTCTTCTAGCTCACTGATGCGGTCCTCTGCTTCTTCTAGTCTGCTCTTGATACTTTCTATTGAGTTCTTTACAGCAGCGATGTCATTTTTTCATTTCTTCTTGGTTCTTATTCAGTTCCTCTTGGTTCTTACTCATATTGAAAATTTTTCTTCCATTATTTTCAACCACCTTATGACAATTTCTCTGAATTCTTTCTCTGATAGGTTGCTTGCCTCTATTTCGTTCACTTCCTTTTCTGGTGATGCCTGCTTCTCTTTCATATGTGGGCTGTTTCTTTTTTTCCCCATGGTCTCTCTTTTCTGGAAGTCAGGTTATGTAGTTCTCTCTCTCCTGCATTGATTTAAAGGCACAAAATGCAACACAACCAGGTATAACACACAAGGCACTGAACAGAAATGTATTCATGATATTAATAACCTCCAATAAAGGTGACCACCAGACAAAGGCAAATTAGGGGATAGGAGAGAAAGAAGAAGAGGAAAAAAGAAAGAGAAAGAAAAAAAAAGTAGTGCCAAAATGAAATTGGGAAAAGAAAAAAAAAAAAAGTAAGAGAGACAAGAAAGAGACTAAGAAAGAAAAAGGGAACAAACTATATATATATGGGGAGAAAATTCCAATAGAACAACCACTAATCCCAACAAATGCCAGCAACTAGTACCTGGAGATTAATACAAACTACAACCCCAACTGATATCAAGCAAGTTGAGGGAAAACAGAAGCAAAAGACAAACAAAAACAAAGCAAACAAAAAAAAAAGCAAAAAATAAAAAGAATAAGCAAATCAATCTCACAAAAAAGCATAAAAATTCGATATAGTCAACATTCAAGCAAACAACAACAAAAGGACAGAGATAAAATTTTTTGGATAGTTAAGACAGCGAAGAGAGAAGTGTGTATGGACTTGGAGCAGGGGATTGGAAATTAGATATATAAGTAGGGTGAAATTTTTAACAGGGGGTAAACAGAAAGAATAGGGAACATCTTTAGCAGGAAAGGGGTAAGGTAAACAGGACACCAAAAGGGGAAAGGTTAGGAAGAGAGTGATGGCATAAAGGTAGAGTTGATATAAAGTAAAACGATGCTAATAGAAAGATGAAAATAGAATGTAGAACACTAATCCCAAAGTAAAATAAAGAGAAAATAAAATGACACTTAAAAAAAAAAGGTAAAATACTAGTAGTAATAATATTGATTGAAATAAAATAAATTGAAATAAAAATGTAATAATTAAAAAGGCAAAATCAAGTGAGGAAAAAAGAAAAAAAATTAGTTTCTTAAGTAAAATACCATATTTTCCAGTGTGTAAGACGACTGGGCATATAAGATTTTCCTGGGTTAAAAAGTCGTCTTACATGCTGGAAAATATGGTAGTCCAATATATCTAATCCGTTATATCTAATCCCATCAATATAGTCCAATATACTGTATTTTCTGGCATATAAAACGACTTTTTAACCGAGGAAAATCTTATACGCCCAGTCATCTTATACACCAGAAAATATGGTATGCAAAAAATGAAAATAAAAAAAAATAAAAAATAAAAAAATAAAATAAAATGTGCAGTAGTGGAGGTCATTCACTTCCTCTATTGTTCTGTTTGGCACACCTGTTTCTCAGTCCGGACAGTAATGCAGTTCCCTGTGTTCCACTGCTCCTCAGTGTTGTAAGCCAGTCCTGATTTTTAAGCAGGCGGTGTCTTAATTTCTAGTATTCCTTTATTTTTGATTACACAAGAGTCAATTTGTGATTCAGCCCCTGGGTGGCAGTGATTCTGGATTGACTTCTGGATCTATTTGGCCTCTCTAGCCTGTGTTGTGATCCTTCTTTCCTTGTGGCACTCAATTCCAGTTTCTCGGAGTGGTCTGCCTCAGAGCTGGCTCTCTGATGGTCACTACCCACTCCAATCCCCAGGTTCCAGAAAAACAACTTTCCCCTGCAGTCTCCCAGAGTGTCCCCAACTGAGTGATCCTATGTATTGGGCTTAGTAATCAGAAGTAAGGATTTGAAGAGGAAAAAGCCCAAGTGTGTGAACAATGGGTCTGTTCTCAAGTCAAAGCAAGCCAGCACACGTTTGAAATTCTTAGGCTGTCCCTCTATGTGAGATCAAAATGGGTTGCTTTTTAGAGATCCCTTCTGTTAGCAGCTCTGAGACCCCCTTCCACATTCACAGATCATGCCAGCTCCAACAGCCACGGATTTTTCTAGGCACAGACTTCCCTGGTCCTCCAGCTCCCACAACGCGCGTTTCTCTCTTCTGCCAGGACCAGAGACCTCACCTTATCCCAGGTGAAATCTGACCTTTCTGCGGTGGAGTGAAGAGCTCCTTTGAATCCGCGTGTTTGCGCCAATTGGGGACCGGTGTTCTGGGGCTCACAGCTGTTCGGTGGTCGCCACAGTTGTGGATTTTCAGGCTTCCGATAAGATCCACTTTCCCTTTCAAGATGGTGCGGTCTCCACGTCTGAGCCAGTAGCTCCAGGAGGGGACCCAGCAGCAGTGGGGGCTGCCTGGTCATGGGAACCCTGTCCAGCAGTCCCCCACCTTCTCCTGGAGTTTAGCTGTTCCTTAACTTGCCAGCAAACACTCCCCGTGTGACCCTCAGCTGTTCTTTCTTTCTGCTCTGGGACAAGGCTCGGGACATGTCTGTCTATTCTGCCGCCATTTTCTCTATCCCTCTTGTTTTATTTTATTTTAATTTTTTGTTTTTGTTAATCCCCACCCAAGGATAATTTTCCATTGCTTTTTAGTAAGAGTGGAAGAGAGAGAAAGACAGAGAGAAACATTGATATGAAACAAACACATCAATTAGTTGCCTCCTGATCAAGCCCTGACCAGTGCCTGGGCCAGGAAGGAGCCTGCAACCAAGGTATGTGCCCTTGACTGGAATTGAACCCGGGACCCTTTGGTCTGCAAGCCAACACTCTATTCACTGAGCCAAACCAACTAGGGCTTCAGTTCATCATTTGTAAACTGTAAATAATAGTACTTATCTCATACATATGTGTAAGAATAAATGACATTATTTTAAGTGTTTAATATAATACTTAGAACATAGTTAAGTACTTAAAAAGATTTAGGCACTATTATTCTCACTCTGACTGTGCACTTATAGGTATCAAATTTTCTTACAGTAGTGTTTCTAAAACTTGACTATGTATTGGTATCTCCTTAAGAGTTTATTAAATTACAGATTACTGAGCTCCACACACAGGGTTACTAATTCTATAGTGCTTGGGTGGGCCTAAAGCTTTGGATTTCTAACAAGTTTTACTATGCTGCTGGTCCAGGGACCACACTTTGAGAACCAGTGGATTAGAGTACCATGTTAATCCAAGCTATATCATAGCTTTGGCCTTAGTCTTGGTCTTTTATATTTTTATGTTTTTATTTTTTGGGTCCTCCACCATGTAACCATAGGCTGCTTTCCTTAGAATAGTCAAACCTTTCAGGGAGGCACTGGGAAGCATCATGGTTACCACTGACTGCATCAAAGAAAAAATAACTGAAATTCAAAAGTAGAGAATAAGGGAATTCATCAAAATCTTAATCCTGATTATCTCTGGGTAGTGAAATTATAAATGTTGTGAATTTCTTTTAATATTTTCCTCTCATCACTGTTACACAAAGTCCTATCCTATATAATAATATGCAAATTGACCGTCACACCCTTGCACAAGATGGCCGCCCCTATGTGGCCACATGATGGCCACCATCAGATGGGTGGCAGGGGAGGGCAGTTGTGGGTGATCAGGCCAGCAGGGGAGGGCAGTTAAGGGCAACCAGGCTGGCAAGGGAGGGCAGTTGGGGGCAATCAGGTCAGCAGGGAAGGGCAGTTGTGGGTGATCAGGCCAGCAGAGGAGGGCAGTAGGGGGCGATCAGGCCAGCAGGGAAGGGCAGTTGTGGCCGATCAGGCCAGGAGGGGAGAGCAGTTGGGGGCAACCAGGCCAGCAGAGGAAGGCAGTTGGGAGGGGGACCAGGCAAGCAGGGGAGGGCAGTTAGGTTCAACCAGGCCAGCAGGGGAGGGCAGTTGGGGGGGAGACCAGGCCTGCAGGGAAGGGCAGTGTGGGGTGACCGGGCCTGCAGGGGAGGGCAGTAGGGGCGATCAGGCTGGCAGAGGAGCAGTTAGGAATCTATCAGGCTGGCAGGGCAGTGGTTAGGGGGTGATCAGGCTAGAAGGCAGAAGCGGTTAGGGCTAATCAGGCAGGCAGGCAGGCAAGTGGTTGGGAGACAGCAGTCCTGGATTGTGACAGGGATGTCTGACTGCTAGTTTAGGCCTGATCCCTGTCAGGCATCCCCCAAGGAGTCCCAGATTGGAGAGGGTGCAGGCTGAGCTGAGGGACAACCCCCCAGTGCACGAATTTTGTGGACTGGTCCTCTAGTTAATTTTATAATTTGAAAGAATGTTTAAAAGACGTAGCCTACTTAAGAGGTACTAGTAAGTTAGTAATGTTAACTCCAAGAGAAAACTTAGGTGTCTTTTATTTATTTTCTATCAGTAAACCCTCATCACAACTCACTTCATTCTGTCTCTCACCCTGAGACACCCATATTTATATATATATATATATATATAATCTTTATACACACACACACACACACACACACACACACACACACACACATTAGAGGCCTGGTGCATTAATTCATGCATGGCCAGGGGGAGGGGACTTGGGCAGTTGGCCATCCTGCCTGCTGGTTGAACTCCTGGTTGAGGAGACAATTTGCATTTTAGTCTTTTGTTATATAGGATAAACACTGAGTGGCCAGATTATTATACGTTCAGAGATCATAATAATGTGGCCACTCAGTGTACTGTCTTTGGGAGATTTCTGGTTATAAACTATTTCATCTTTATGTACAAAGAAAGTTATGTTATAAACTATTTCATCTTTATTAATAAAACTAGAGGACCAGTGCATGAAATTCGTGGACGGGTGTATGTTTCCCTCAGCCCAGCCTGGACCCTCTCCAATCTGGGACCTCTTAAGGGATGTCTGACTGCCAGTTTAGGCCCTATCCTGGTGACATTGGGCCTAAATGTGCAGTTGGACATTCCTCTCACAATCCAGGATTGCTGGCTCCTAACTGCTCACCTGCCTGCCAGCCTGATTACCCCCTAACCACTCCCCTGCCAGCCTGATTGATGCCTAACTGCTCCTCTGCCAGCCTGATTGCCCCTAACTGCCCTCCCTTGCTGTCCTGGTTGCCCTCAACTGCCCTGCCCTGTAGGCCTGGTCCCCCTCAACTGCCTTCCCCTGCAGGCCTGGTACCCCCAACTTCCCTCCCCTGCAGGCCTGGTTGCCCCCAACTGCTCTCCCCTGCAGGCCTGGTCCCCTCCAACTGTGCTCCCCTGCAGACCTGGTTTCCCCCAACTGTCCTCCCCTGCATGCCTGATTGCCCACAACTTCCTTCCCCTGCTGGCCATCTTGTGGCTGCCACCTTGTGTCCACATGGGGGCGGCCATCTTTGACCACATGGGGGTGGCCATCTTGTGTGTTGGAGTGATGGGCAATTTTCATATTACCTCTTTATTATATAGGATAAGTGGCAGAGAATGTAAATACTCTAAGCATTCAGAGACATGGGATTTCAAGCCCTAGCTTAATTTTTTTTTTTTATCTATCTGACTGTGGACATATCTATTAACTACTTGGTACCTCAGTTTCCTTGCTTATAAAAAAATAAAAACAAATTGTTTCTAGTTCATATAATTGTGATGAAGATTAAGTGACTTAATATATGTAAAATCCCAAGATCTAAGCCTGGATTTTACTAAATGCCCCCTAATCATAGGTATTATTTATTAAGAAGGAAAGAGGTCTGTCTTCAGCATCCTATAAATGCCTGCCATTCTCACAACTCTCTCCTGAGGCAAAAGTTGTTTCATTATAAGGGGGTCTTGTGCTGTTTAACTCTGCTTCTAACCTGAACTGGTAACATTGTCCTTATTTATCAATGCCACAATTTAAAATTGTTTTTATTTATCATGGGCAGGTGACATGCTGTCTACAAAAAGGATTTTCACTTATTATACTAGAAGCTATATCCATATTTAAAGACTCCTGGCCCATTGTTCTTTTTTGTAGGATTGAGTGACACTTCCACTAACATAGGTTATACCTGTATGTTCATTGGTGCTTCACCAACACTCACTTTAAATATTTTCACAAATGCTCATAAAATTTACCTGCTGAGTATAATTTAAAAGTTTGACTTTTTTATTAATCAGGGAATAAAAACCTCTTACAGGGTTGCATTGGCCCCAATATGCTTCTCTTGGAATACTAGAACTAGTACCTGCTCATGGGTTGCTCTGGGAGGATTAAACAAGATAGCTTAGACCTTAATTTTCAAGCTTATTTTACTAAATTTAATATACTACAAATGCCAAATACAATTCCGATGAGATTTGGGCCTAATGACACTTGAAAATAACAGTACAATGAAATAATTTTCTCCTTTTTTCAGTAATATTGACATTAACTTAATGAAGATATGGTTAATCTCTGTAAAAACTTCCTCTACTATGATCTTATTAGGTTATATGTATTGTTAGGATCTTTCTGAGGCTATTGCCTACTGGTGTAACCCAAGGAGCTAAAAGGCTACAATAAGTCTGGAAGAGGAATAGTTTTGAAATTCCAAATTGATTGTGGTTATTAGGCTTTATAATTATGGCTTATAGGTTATTGGAAGATGGATCTCAGCTCAGGTTTGTTAATCTTTTCTATTTGTGATGGCTCAATGCTTCCTATAGCAAACAAATTGTTTCCAGGTTGCCACAAAAGATCTGATTTGTAGTATTAAAACTTTAGTGTGAAATTTGTTTTCTAAAATTTACTTGGAGACCACTAAAAGAATAATAAAATGGAGTATAACTTAAAATTGTGAGAAGGAAAAGTAAATTAAGGAAGAAAAAAATTCAAAAGAGAGTAAGAAAGGATAGGGAAAACAGAAGCATGGAAAAATAAACAAATAGAAGATAAAAAATAATATGGTGTAACTAAATATAAATAGAGCAGGGTCACAGTAAAAATAAATAGAGTAAACTTTCTAGTTAAAAGACAAAGTTTGAGAAAACAAGTTTTTCAAAGCCCAATTATAGCCCTGCTGGTGTATCTCAGTGGTTGAGTGTTGGCCTGATTCCCAGTCAGGGCACATGACCAGGTTGTGGACTCAATCCCTAGTGTGGGGCATGCAGGAGGCAGCCAATCAATGATTCTCTCTCATCACTAAGGTTCCTATCTCTCTCTCTCTCTCCCTTCCTCTGTCTGAAATCAATAAAAATATTTTAAAAAATAAAACCCCAACTATATAGTATTTCTCAGAGCACTGTTAAAATTTAAGAACACAAACATGTTGAAACTTTATATATAACTAGGGGCCTGGTGCATTAAATTTGTACACTGGGGGGTCCCTCAGCCCAGCCTGCCCCCTCTCACAGACTGGGAGCCCTCAGGGGATGTCCTACTGATGGCTTAAGCCCACTTCCCACGGGGAGTGGACCTAAGCCCCAGTCTGGCCTCCCTCTGCGGGAGGTGACTGGGCTGATCAGGGTAAGGCGCCACCCCCATCACCCCACTGCTGCAGCCACTGCCAGTCACCGCAGCCACTAAGGTGTTTTCATCAACACAGACTCCAGTCCCTTCACCATGAAAAAAATGACAACTTCCTTTAGGCATTTTCAAGATGTATCTTTCATAGGATATGACATTTTTTTCTTTATTTTTTTTTATCCTCACCTGAGGATATGTTTCCATTGATTTTTAGAGAGTGTGGGAGAGGGAAAGACAGAGAGAAACATCAATGTGAGAGGGGCACTTTGATTGGTTGCCTCCTGCATGAGCCCTGACCTGGGCCCCAGCCAGGGTGGAGCCTGCAACCTAGGTACATGCCCTTGATCAGAATTGAACCCAGACCCTGCGGTTGGCAGGCCGAGGCATTATCCACTGAGCCAAACTGGCTAGGGCAGGATATGACATTTCTTAGCCCTCCAGCAGCATACCTTTGTTTTTCTTCCAGGAGTGTGGTGGAAAAACCCTAGATCACCTTTTTGTATTCTTATTACCCAAGTTACCATGAACATTACCAGTGGCGTACAGGGAGCTTAGCCAATGAGTAGTCAGAAAAGGTGTTTCCTCTGTAGCTCACGTGCAGAGGCAGGACTGCTGGCAAGCCGAGGCTGGTACTCCCACCCCCACCCCCCCGCCTGCTTAAGCCTCCGCGGCAGCTTGGGCAGAGCTTCCCCAGCTCTGCTCAAGCCTCCGCCATGGCTTGGGCAGGGCCCCCCAGCTCCGATCAAGCCTCTGCTGTGGATTGGGAAGGGCCCCCCCTGCTCCGCTCAGGTGCTGCTCAAACCTCTGCCACGGCTTGGGCAGAGCCCCGCAGCTCCACTCAGGCCCTGCTCAAGCCTCTGCCATGGCTTGGGCAGGGCTCCTGGCTCCCATCAAGCTTCTGTTGTGAATTGGGCAGGGCCCCCTGGCTCCGATCAAGCCTCTGCTGTGGATTGGGCAGGGCCGCCCAGCTCTGATCAAGCCTATGCCACAGCTTGGGCAGGGCCCCACCACTCCACTCAATGCTCTGCCACCCTGCCCCTGGCCGATCTGGGCTAAGGCTGGTAGGCTAGGAGTGGCCAGGGGCTTCTGGCACCCTGGCAGCACAGGGCCTATGCGCAGGCCTACAGGCTCGGAGCAGCCTGGGTCCCAAGGATGTTCCCAGGATCCAGGCTGCTGGATGCCTGCGTATGCAAATTAACATGCTATCTTTGGGGTTAATTTGCATACTCACTCCTGATTGGCTGGTGGGTATAGTGGAGGTATAGTCAATTTGCATCTTTCTCTTTTATTAGTGTTGATGCAAGTAAGATTCTAGCCAATGTAATGCTATGCTGACTATACACTGAGTGGCCAGATTATTATGATCTGTGAACACAAAATAATATGGCCACTTAGTGTATATCCTATATAATAAAAGGCTAATATGCAAATTGTCCCCTCGACCAGAAGTTTGACCAGCAGGCAGGCTCGCCAACTGCCCATGTCCCCTCCCCCTGGCCAGGCTAGCCGGACCCCACCCATGCAAGAATTCATGCACCAGGCCTATAATATATATATATATATATATATATATATATATATATATATATATATATCACTTTGATTGGTTGCCTCCTGCATGAGCCCTGACCTGGGCCCCGGCCAGGGAGGAGCCTGCAACCTAGGTACGTGCCCTTGATCAGAATATATATATATATATATATATTTTGCATAAGAATAAGGGGTAAGTTCCTTAGGAAGTTTGAGCCATTCTAAACTTGAATGCACCTAATGACACAACTTCAATATAAAATATAATAAAATGGAAAGAAGTGGAAAATTCCCCAAAATAGAGGATGATTTTTTACATACTTCTCCTACTATTTTATAGTTCAACTAAAAGCCTGGTGAATGAAATTCATGCACTTGGTTGGGGGGGTCCCTCAGCCTGGCCTGTGCCCTCTTGCAGTCCGGGAGCCCTGGGGGGATGTCTGACTGACAGCTTAGTGGGCCTAAGCCATCAGTCAGACATTCTTAGCATTGCCATGGAGGCAGGAGAGGCTCCCATCACTGCTGCTGTGCTCGCCAGCCATGGGCCCGGCTTCTGGCTGAGTGGCACTCCCCCTGTGGGAGCACACTGACCACCAGGGGGCAGCTCCTGCATTGAGTGTCTGTCCCTTGATGTCAGTAAGCATCATAGTGACCGGTCATTCCACCATTGGGTCATTTGGATATTAGCCTTTTATTATGTAGGATTCGCTGTAGATGAGGCCCCCTAGAACCATAAGAAATGCAAAAAATTCACTGTTAACTCATTCTCGAATTGCCTCCACTTAAAGTCAAATGCCCCCCCCCCCCCCCGTGGGGCATGTGTTGCACCTTGGGAACCACTGGGCTTGACACTTTTCCTCTCTGAGCTTCATTTCTGAATACATACGCATATACCATGGGAATTGTAATCTCTTCTCCGCCTACCTCACTGGGTTGTCATGAGGAGGTTTTGAGCTAATAAACCTAGAAATGTTTCATCAAGTAAGTGATGTCTAAACTGAAAGGGATTGTTATTTTTAAGCTCATGGGTACCCTTGCAGGTAGTAGGTGCTGATTAGGGGAGGAAGGCATGATTGTTTCCTGGGACTGTAGCTATAGAAGCTTTGCAGAGAGTTCCGCAGGCCTGGGGGGTTGGGGGGGAGGCTCTGGCCAGCAGCCCTGTAGCAGTGGTCATCCCTGGAGGTGCTGGCGGGGGATAAGGAGTTAGGGGGGTTGTGAGGCTGAAGGGGGAGTAATTGTCAAACCTTCCCGCTTGGCGCCATTCTTTAAATTGTTCGTGGCTGTTTCCCAGCTGTACCTGCTCAGGGCAGGGCTCCAATCTCTTGGAGAGGGGTAGGGGCCAGGCCAGGGCAGAGCCAGGCAGGCTAGGAGGGCAGGTTTAGCCACGCACCCAGAGAGGCTCAGGGTGCTTCCTCTGAGGAGACAGTGCTGCTGCTGTCAGGAGGAAGGGTCTGACCCTGGGGGGCCGCTCAGGCCTGCCTCCACCCGGATCTGGAGTTGTAGGGAGGAGAGGTGTGCCCTGCCCCAGCGGAAGGGGCCCTGCAGCAGCGGGCCTTGGACCCCGAGTGCTGGGGCGCTGACAGGTGGTCGCAGGTGTGCTATTTTTGTGGGCACCCCTGGCAGGGGTGGTGGGGGAAGAGATTGGGAGTAAGAGGTGCGGGCTGCAGCTACCCCAGAGGCTGGGTCTTCTCCCCATCTGTTCAGCCTCTAGTCTCCCCAAGGGTGTGGGGCCTGGGGTAGGGTGTCTGTGCAGGGGGATTGGAAGAGCTCCCTGTGGCCACTTCATCTTCCTTCTTTGCAGTCAAGGCTCCTGTCAGCCAGTCTCCTCAGACTCCCAGGAACTTGGGTCCGGCCACCCACCCCCTGCTGCACATGCATCAATATGGAAATTGGTCATTACTGGGACACCATCACAGACAAATTAGCATAGTACCTCTTTATATGTATAGAAGATATTTTAAAATAGTAATTAAATTATAGATTTTCTGTATCCCTATATTTATTGTATATAAAACAAACAAGCTTAATCAAATTGATGTGATTCATGTGTGAGAGTGTGAAAAACTGCATATACAGGATATCCCCAAAATGTACACACACTTTGAATGCAGTGTTTTTTAAAATACATTTCATTTTCAACATGTAATAGAATAAGTTATATTTTATAGCTGTTAAAGTGTATATACATTTTTTGGGACACCCTGTGTATATTAACTACAGGATATTCATTATTTTCAAGTCTTCATAAAACATATTTAAAAAATCATCATGCTTTCAATACAAAGCAAGCTTATTCAAATTTCAAAGTATAATGAAGACCACATTCATGACCAAAACACAATTAGATTAGAATTCAATAACAGAAAAGTATGTGTATGTGTATATATATATATATATATATATATATATATATATATATAATGACAGGCACACTTGTAAATAACTCATGATCAAAGAAGAAAGCATAATGAAAATTAAATATTTTAACTGAAGATTTAAATACTTTATATTAACCTTCTGGAATGCAGCTAAGGTGGTATTTAGGGAGCAGTTATAGTATAAATCAAGCATACAAAATAAGAATTTTTTTTTTTTTTAATTTCTTTATTGATTAAGGTGTCACATATTTGTCCTCATCCCCCCATTCCCATCCCACCCCTCTCCCCATGCATGCCCCAATCCCCTGTTGAACTTAACCGTTGGATAGGCTTATATGCATGCATACAGGTCCTTTGGTTGAACTCTCCCCCTCCCCCCACCCTCCCCCTACCCTCTTCTATCCTCCCTCTGAGGCCCGATAGTGCGATCGATGCCTCCTTGCTTCTGGTTCTGTTCTTGTTCCTCAGTCTATGTTGTTCATCATTTCCTCTAGATGAACGAGATCATATGTCACTAGATATATACTAATAAGAACTGAATGTGAGACGAGCAATAATATTTATGCTGACAGGCAAATGAATCAATCTGTAGCGAGCTTCCCCCTGGACCAACAGTTCTTTTGAGACCCAATTTCGATGTCCAGTAGTTCCTTATGTGTACATGTCAGCACTGACCCCTCAGCTCTGGATGGTGGACAAATGGTGGTAACGGAGGTCCGACTCCCTCTGGTTTGGTCTCGGCCGAACCCAGGGGCACGGCGTCACCCAGACTAAGGGGCACGTGGCCTCACCCATACCCAAGGGGCACGTGGTTTCACCCGGGCCTGGGACCCAGCCTCACCCGGATGGATCCAGGGGCGCACGGCCTCACCCGGACCCAGGATCTGGCTTCACCCGTACCCAGGGACGCTTGGCCTCTCCCAGACCCAGGGGCACGTGGCCTCACCCGGGCTTAGTTGCACAAGGCCTCACCTGGATCCAGGGACACATGGTCTCTCCCGGACCCAGGGACGCTTGGCCTCTCCCAGACCCAGGGCCACTTGGGCTCACCCGGGCCTAGGTGCACGAGGCCTCATCCGGATCCAGGGACGCATGGTCTCACCCAGACCCAGGGATGCTTGGCCTCTCCCAGACCCAGGGCCACTTGGGCTCACCCGGGCCTAGGTGCACGAGGCCTCACCCGGATCCAGGGACACATGGTCTCACCCGGACCCAGGGACGCTTGGCCTCTCCCAGACCCGGGGCCACTTGGGCTCACCCGGGCCTAGGTGCACGAGGCCTCACCCAGATCCAGGGACACATGGTCTCACCCGGACCCAGGGACGCTTGGCCTCTCCCAGACCCAGGGCCACTTGGGCTCACCCGGGCCTAGGTGCACGAGGCCTCATCTGGATCCAGGGACACATGGTCTCACCCGGACCGAGGGACACTTGGCCTCTCCCAGACCCAGGGCCACTTGGGCTCACCCGGGCCTAGGTGCACAAGGCCTCACCCGGATCCAGGGACACATGGTCTCACCCGGACCCAGGGACGCTTGGCCTCTCCCAGACCCAGGGCCACTTGGGCTCACCCGGGCCTAGGTGCACAAGGCCACACCCGGATCCAGGGACACATGGTCTCACCCGGACCCAGGGGCGCTTGGCCTCCCCCAGACCCAGGGCCACTTGGGCTCACCCGGGCCTAGGTGCACGAGGCCTCACCCGGATCCTGGGACACATGGTCTCACCCGGACCCAGGGACGCTTGGCCTCTCCCAGACCCAGGGCCACTTGGGCTCACCCGGGCCTAGGTGCACGAGGCCTCACCCGGATCCAGGGACACATGGTCTCACCCGGACCCAGGGACGCTTGGCCTCTCCCAGACCCAGGGCCACTTGGGCTCACCCGGGCCTAGGTGCACGAGGCCTCACCCGGATCCAGGGACACATGGTCTCACCCGGACTAGGGATGCTTGGCCTCTCCCAGACCCAGGGCCACTTGGGCTCACCCGGGCCTAGGTGCACGAGGCCTCATCCGGATCCAGGGACACATGGTCTCACCCGGACCCAGGGACGCTTGGCCTCTCCCAGACCCAGGGCCACTTGGGCTCACCCGGGCCTAGGTGCACGAGGCCTCACCCGGATCCAGGGACGCATGGTCTCACCCGGACCCAGGGACGCTTGGCCTCTCCCAGACCCAGGGCCACTTGGGCTCACCCGGGCCTAGGTGCACGAGGCCTCATCCGGATCCAGGGACACATGGTCTCACCCGGACCCAGGGGCGCTTGGCCTCTCCCAGACCCAGGGCCACTTGGGCTCACCCGGGCCTAGGTGCACGAGGCCTCATCCGGATCCAGGGACACATGGTCTCACCCGGACCCAGGGACGCTTGGCCTCTCCCAGACCCAGGGCCACTTGGGCTCACCCGGGTCTAGGTGCACGAGGCCTCACCCGGATCCAGGGACGCATGGTCTCACCCGGACCCAGGGACGCTTGGCCTCTCCCAGACCCAGGGCCACTTGGGCTCACCCGGGCCTAGGTGCACGAGGCCTCACCCGGATCCTGGGACACATGGTCTCACCCGGACCCAGGGATGCTTGGCCTCTCCCAGAACCGGGGCCACTTGGGCTCACCCGGGCCTAGGTGCACGAGGCCTCACCCAGATCCAGGGACACATGGTCTCACCCAGACCCAGGGACGCTTGGCCTCTCCCAGACCCAGGGCCATTTGGGCTCACCCGGGCCTAGGTGCACGAGGCCTCATCTGGATCCAGGGACACATGGTCTCACCCGGACCCAGGGACGCTTGGCCTCTCCCAGACCCAGGGCCACTTGGGCTCACCCGGGCCTAGGTGCACAAGGCCTCACCCGGATCCAGGGACACATGGTCTCACCCGGACCCAGGGACGCTTGGCCTCTCCCAGACCCAGGGCCACTTGGGCTCACCCGGGCCTAGGTGCACAAGGCCTCACCCGGATCCAGGGACACATGGTCTCACCCGGACCCAGGGGCGCTTGGCCTCCCCCAGACCCAGGGCCACTTGGGCTCACCCGGGCCTAGGTGCACGAGGCCTCACAAAAGCAACACGAAAATACCTAACTAAAGAGTGGACAAGTAACAAAATAGACAAAAATACAATAGAGAGGATGAAAAAAAAAACAAGAAAAATTATAAATAAAATAGACAACACTTTGGCAAGATTGATCAAAGAAAACCAAGAAAGAGAAAACAATCATTATTAGGAATGAAAACTGTATCATAAATACAAATGTAGAAGGGAACATAAAAATTTTGAGACCATTATGGTCAAATTTATGCATTATATATGTAAATACAGACCAAATGGACAAATATCTAGGAAAATATAAATTACCCAAACTGACTCATGAAGAAGTAGACAACTTTAATCATTCTATATATATTAATGAATTTAAATTAGTAAACTACTGTGCAATATCACCTCTTCATCAAGAATGAAGAAAGGGCAAGTGTCCTGAAATGATGGGGTGAGAAGGCTAGAAGGATGAAATACTAGTAATGATCTGAAAGTAGAATGTGTGAATTTTAGATTTAAAAGCTTTATCAGTTCCAGCTCTGACAAAGACCAGGTACGACAGAATGGTAGGGATAACATAGATGAGGACGCTGGAGATGAAGAGTTCAAGGTTGCAAGGATTTGGCATGATCATCATGGAGTTATTGAAATCACCTAAAATGATGGGAGGACTTGTGCTGAAAAAGAGAGATTATAAGACAGATGCCAAAAATGTTTGAAAATTGAAAGAAAACTTGGTTCAACCAGATAGTGTCTGTCCTGGAGGAAGAAGTAGTTTTATATGGAGGTGATTGAAAGTGACATTGGAGAGTAAGAGATATATCATTTTCATTTTCAAATCCTGATGGTATATGGAAATTCTGAGAAAGCTTTAACCTTAGACTGTTGCTGAGGAAACAAGAGTCAGGTAAGTTAAAACATTGACAGGATCAGTGAAGAATTAGAATCTTGAACTTAAAATTTAATCAATAATTTATTATATTTGTAATTATAGCAGTAGTTTGCCATCCAAAGAAGCTGTTTGGAGTCAGATGTTAGAACATTAAACCGGAAATTTGATTTTAGAGAAGAAAATGAGTAAAACACTTGTGTTTTTTGTTTTTTTCTTATATTCCTGAGACCATGGGATAGTTACAAGATAAGGAAGGCTGGAAAATATTATTTTTTATTCCACATGACGCAACTCTTCATTGGTCCTCCAGTTTGGGATGGTCTGAAGTCAATTCTTTTCTGTATTGATTAAGCATTCAGAAAATACCTTTGGGTTTACATAAGAGTTGGGATTGAGTTCAGAAAAGGTGAAGTTAAGACCTTAGCCTTGCTGAGAACTAATAACTTGTCTAGTTTTAAAGCCTTTTTCTTCATCTCAAAAGATATGTGATTCTGCTCTTTACCTCTACCACTGCAGGAAACAAAATAAGTATGGCAACTAGGTTAAATAACTCTGTGGACTGTGTTCATTTGTCAGGTTCAGAGAAGCCAAAGTAGCACCATCCAGAGGTGTGTGCAAAACAGAACTTTGTACTTATTTTCTTTCCCTCTTAATAGTGATGAATATTTTTAGTTCTAGCATCCATAGAAAGTGACACCCACCTGTTTCTCTCTTAAAGCTAGAGTTATTTGAGCTAGGCACATACCTGTATTGAACTAACTTTTGAGAAGTGGATCATATTTGTAGATGAGTACTATTACCTTTGAATAACTATTCTTCAAACTTGCTATTTTCCCCAAAGAAACTGAGTTGGAGTTAAAAGTTATTTGACTTATGCCAGTTTTTAGCACATATATCTCTAGGAGAACGACATGCCAAAATACTTGAGCATTAATATCATGACATCTGAAATCAATATAATGATATATTTCTTAAAGAATGAATTTACCAATTTAGTAAAACTTGAAAAAAACATTTTCACTTGTCAAGCTCACTATGATAGGATGTTATGAATGTCCCATATTATATTGGAGCCTTACATAGTAGAGTCAAATGACTGAGTATCAACTTACCTCATGATCAAGGGTATAAGAAAGTTTATTATCTTCATTGGTGTTTTTAGTGCTTCGTAGCAATGCCAAAAAAATCATAAGAATGAAAATATATTAAGTACTGAATTTACATGGCATTTTACTGATTTTTATGATAGTTTAGAAATACAAATATCTATCTTCAGACCTCTTTTTAGTGCCCAAAAAGAATTCTCCATGGTTGAAAAGCAATGTAGGAACCATAAAACAGGACAATTAATAATGAGATAAGTCAGAAAGGAGAGGAGAACTCAAAGACAAACAGGAAAGCTTTTCACTAGTAGTTCCTATTAGGAAACTAAATGTAAAAATAAAACATACCCAAATGGTTTTACAACTCTTTCTTTATTTGTATTTTTATATTCATCGTTAATATTTCTGATGGCAGAATGGATATCTGTAGGGTTGATGATATTAGAGGTTTTGGGGTAATTATAACTGTTTTCTTTTGTCATTCCAACAATTTTAATTTTTAAATGAGCTCTTCTTGACATAAAATAAAAAATAGATGCTCATTCAAGAAAAAGCTTTCAAAGACTTTGAAAGTCTGTTTCTTTTACTTTCCAGGTTTACATAAGTTTTTTCAGGAGACACTCTTTGTGAGGATAAAAACAGTGGCCCAAGAGCATTGCTCTGCTTTTCAAAATGGCAATATTTAACTCATCTACTTATTATCTTACCAAGTTGTGGTCCACAACAGGCCAGACCTGATTGGGATCATATAATTTGTTATTGCAGCTCTAACCTCACAGTTTCTAGAGTCCTGGTGGTCAAAGAAACACAAGTAGCACCAGTAGATAGTGTTTGTGACTCATTCATGGAGTTGTAGGATCTCTGTTGGGTCAGAGTTGCTGGAGTATTGTTTTTCTCTTTTCCTTTTGATAAAAATCACATAACAAAATTTATGCTCAACCATTTTTAAACATTCAGTTAAGTAGCATCAAGTGTATTTACATTGTTGTGAAACATATCTTCTGAACTTTTTCATCTTGCAAATCTGAAACTTTGAATACATTTAACAACACCTCCTTTTTACCCCTCTCACCAGCCTGTGATAATCACCATTCTGCTTTTTGTTTCTAGGAATTTTACTACTTTAGATATCTATATCAGTTGAAACCAGGTAGTATTTGTCTTTTTGTGACTGGCTTGTTTCACTTAACATAATGTCCTCATAGAATGTGACAGGATTTCCTTCCTTTTTAAGACTAAATAATTTTTCATTTTATGCATATACCGTATTTTGTTTGTCAGTTGATGGATACTTTGGTTGCTTCTACCTATTGGCTATGGAAAATAGTGTTGATTTGAACACGGCTGACTAAATATATCTTAGAGGCCCTGCTTTAAATTATTGTGGATATATACCCAAAGATTCCTGCTTTTTTGGGGTTACCATTTACATGGAATACCTTTTTCCTCTGTGTGTCCTTAGATCTAAATGAATCTTGTGTAGACAGCATATAGTTGGACCCTGGGTTTATTCTTTTTCAAAATTATTCAGACAATGCATGTCTTTACACTGGGGAATTTAATCCATCTATAGTTAAAGTAATTACTGTTAGATATGATCTTAGTTTTGTCACTTTGTTTAGTTGTTTCCTGTATGTCTTGTTGCTTTTCTGTCATCTTTTATTGCCTTCATTCATTTTATGTTGTGATATGCTATGATTACCTTCTCAACACCTTTTGTTTATGTTCTGTAGATATTTTTGTGGTTCCACTGCAATTATGTAAGACATCTTAAAATTGTAGCATTCTATTGTAAACAGATAAAAACTTAACTTATATCATATACAAAAACTCGAATCTTTACAGCTGAACTTCTTTCATTTTATTATTGTTTTCATAAATCACATCTTTATATATAGTATAATCTTTAACGTAGATTTATAGGGACCTTTTAATGTTTTTTGTCATGCAAATATATGGACCAAAATTGCTATAGTACAGGTTGCTTCATTTTCCATGTATTTAGCGTACCAGATAAACTTCAATTATTGTACAGCTTGGAGTTGCTCTCTACCATCCTTATGTTTTAACTTAGATTCCCTGTAGTTTGCTTGCAAAGTAGGTTTAGTGATAATGAACTCCTTCAGCTGTAGTTTATCTTAAAAGGTCTTAATTTCTCCTTCATTTTTGAAGGACACTTTTGCCAGATACAATATTTTTGGTTAGCAATTTTATTTTCTTTCAGAACTTTTAATATATTATCCGACTGCCAGTGGCCAGCAATATTTTTACTGAAAAACCTGCTAGTTGTCTTATGGAAGCTTCCTTTTATGTGACAAATTACTTTGCTCCTGTCTATTTCAAGATTTTCTCAGTGTCTTTGACTTTATTTTATTTTTTTAAATAAATCTTTATTGTTCAGATTATTACAATTGTTCCTCTTTTCCCCCCCCGTAGCTCTCCTCCACCCGGTTCCCAACCCACACTCTTCCCTTACCCCTCCTCAGCTGTCCTTATCCATAGGTGTATGATTTTTGTCCAGTCTCTTCCCACACCCACCACACCCCTTCCCCCCCGAGAATTGTCAGTCAACTCCCTTTATATGCCCCTGATTCTATTATATTCACCAGTTTATTCTGTTCATCAGATTTTTTATTCACTTGATTTTTAGATTCACTTGTTGATAGATATGTATTTGTTGTTTATAATTTTTATTTTTACCTTTTTCTTCTTCTTTCTCTTCTTAAAGAATACCTTTCAGCATTTCATATAATACTGGTTTGGCGGTGATGAACTATTTTAGCTTTTTCTTATCTGTGAAGCTCTTTATCTGACCGTCAATTCTGAATGATAGCTTTACTGGGTAGAGTAATCTTGGTTGTAGGTTCTTGCTATTCATCACTTTGAATATTTCTTGCCACTCCCTTCTAGCCTGCATAGTTTCTGTTGAGAAATCAGATGACAATCGTATGGGTGCTCCCATGTAGGTAACTAACTGTTTTTCTCTTGCTGCTTTTAACCTTTTGCACTCGGATGTCGAGTGTGACTTGACATGGTTAGCATCGGTAGCAGATCTTTTTATACTCTTTTTGAATGGCTCAATAATTTGAAATATAAAAAATCCAAATAAATAAGTTTGTATGAAAAGAAACTCCAGTTTTTTATTCTACTGCCATGCTTTGTAAAATCTGGGGTATTTAAAAGATTAAATCCCGAGTAGAATAAAGGAATCAAGAAAAAAGCAAGCTAGTGCAAAGGGTTAATATTCTCTCTTTGTCTTTTGCTCTTTGCATTTTAATTATGATGTGTCTCGGTGTGGTCCTCTTTGTATTCCTTTTGTTTGGGGTTCTCTGCGCTTCCTGGACTTGTAAGTCTATTTCTTTCACCAGGTGGGGGAAGTTTTCTGTCATTATTTCTTCAAATAGGTTTTCAGTATCTTGCTCTCTCTCTTCTTCTGGCACCCCCATAATTCAGATGTTGGTATGTTTGAATTTGTCCCAGAGGCTCCTTACACTATCTTCATATTTTTGGATTCTTTTTTTCTTTTCGCTTTTCCATTTGGGTGTTTTTTGCTTCTTTGTATTTCAAATCTTTGACTTGATTCTTGGGATCCTCTAGTCTGCTGTTGAATCTCTGTATATTATTTTTTATTTCAGTCAGTGTATGCTTAATTTCTAGTTGGTCCTTTTTCATATCCTCGAGGGCCTCACTAAATTTATCGGCCTTTTCTAGAAAATTCTTGAAAAACCTTATAACCATGGTTTTGAACTCTATGTCCAGTCGTTTGCTTTCCTCCATTTCTTTCATTTGTGACCTGTTTCTTTGTCTCCACATTTTGGCTGCTTCCCTGAGTTGATAGAGTGGCTCTGTGTGTTAGGTGTCCTATAGGGCCCAGTGGATCAGCCTCCCCAGTTACCTTAGGTGGACACTCTTGGTGCACCCCTTTATGGGCTGTGTACACTCATTGTCTTTCACTTAGTCAGTCTTATTATATGTCTCATCATGGTTCCCTTTGGATTTATTCTAGTTGGACTCCTCTATGCTTTTTGAATTTGTATTTCCATTTCCTCAGATTTGGGAAGTTTTGATCATTAATTATTCAAATAAACTCCCTGCTTTTTTCTGTTTCTTCTTTTGAGATTTCCATAGTTCATATATTGGTCTTCTTAGTAATGTCCCATAAGTTCTTTTGGCTTTCTTCATTTTGCTTTGTTCTTTTTTTTTTTTCTTTTTGGTATTCTTACTCAATGATTTCACCTGTCTTCATGTCCACTAATTCTTTTCTTTTTTGGCCTTAATAAGTCTGCTGTTGAATCCTGTAAAACAAGGTTAATAATAATCTCATATGGTTGTTGTAAGGTTTAAATGAGTTAATACATGTAAAGCACTTATAAAAGTGTCTGACACATCATAAGTATGCATTTATTATTATCAATAGTGATCTTTTCAAAGGAAGAATGCTTAATCAATTATATCCTGAGGTTCCTGGTATACTGGCATTATGGTATACCTTGTTATCTATCATAGCTCTCTTTCCTTTTGTATTTCTGATTTATGGATCTATTCTATTATTGGTTCAATGTGTTCAAACAACCTAATATTTTTAAACTAGATTACCTGCCAATTCATTCTGAGAGTACAAAGCTTCTGCTATGAGCTTTATGAGTGATAAGTAATGGTTTTACCCCAAAGAAATGACATCCTTTCCCTTTATAACATTGTTTCCTTCTCATTTTATTGAGATGGAATAATACACAAGAATGACCCTAGACTAAGGGCTTAACTCCATTCCTTATTAGCTATGTAACTATGAGTAACCAATCTCTTTGAGTCTCAGTAATCTCATTGATTAAATGGCATTAAACAATCTAAGACTATTAGTGCCACAACTTTCATGGCAGGGTTCAGGATCTGAAGGAGGAACCAACTTACAAATGAAAATGCTATACAAGAAATATGAATTTAGAAGGCATTGGAGGCCAGGTGGAGGAGCCTCTTTTTAAAGAGACACACCAACTTCCGTCCTGGCCCGCTATTTATTTACTTGAATACACATTTTCCCTTTAGCAATGCATACAGGCATATCAAAGGTAAAGTTTGGTAAATAGAATAAGGATTATGAGGTTAGGAAATTGCCTTGAGCCACTGAGCCCACAGCAGGGCAATAGTATGCTGATTTTCAGCCCAGATGAATATCAAAATCCATTGGTCTTCTAACAGGTCTTTTTGCATTAATATGCTAACTAATGTTTGCTTTTGCCTCCAGCATTTCCCCCTTTTTGTTTTCTTAATAAAGCTTGAAAAGTATAGAGGAGAATCAAGATGGCGGCATAGGTAAACACCTATACTTGCTGCCTCTCACAACCACATCAAAATTACAACTAACAGGCAGAACAACTAACACCCAGATCTGCGGGATAGCTGGCTGAGTGGAAGATCCACAACGATAGAGGTGAAGAAAGCACATTGAGGCTAGTAAGAGGTGTGGAGGCGTGGAAAGTGCTGGCACCTGGATGTGTTGCTCTTTTAATCAGGAGGAAGATATAAGCTCTCCCTTGCTCTGAACTCCAGTTCCAGGCGAGACTCTGGGAGACCCAGACACATATGGGGAGAAACTGGACTGTCTGGCCTCAGGACAGGAACACGAGGGCAGCTTTCTCTCAGAGGTGCTCGCAGCAATCATTGTTCCTGTACGGGGGTGTGGGATGTGGAGACCCAGGGACCTCTCCAGTGCAGGGCTGACTGGCAGCCATTGCTGTTTGCTACACCCTGGTGATTCCCAGAAACCCTGTGCCTCCCAATTTACAACCCCACCCAAGCTGTGTGCATCGGCTTTTGCATATGAATGGCCTGTCCTTTATCCACCTAAAACCTGCCAAGCTGCAGCTGGGTCAGAGAGCTCCAGAGCTTCCAAAAGAAGGCCCAAGGCCTGGCAGCAGCAGCCTTACTTGCTTAACAGCTGGGCCTCGTCTGGGCACTTCCAAACCCCATACAAAGAAGAGAAATCTGCAGATGTCTCTGTAGCTCCTGCTGGGTGGCCCCAGACAGTGGCTGACCTTGAACCTCCTTGAGATGCAAGAGCCAGTGTATCCAGTGGTTAGAGTGAGACCATACCGGATTACAACGCATCACATCCATAAGAGACATACTCAAGGGGCAGACTCAGTGAGCACCAAAGCCCAACTGAAGCAAGTCTTGCCCCATAAGGGTGTCTCCTGTGCAACAGATATTCCAGTGTAGACACAGATGGTCATTACAGGCAATTGTCTTGGAGGTCAATTCCTCCCAGTGTTACCAACAGCAATCTAGGTTTAACTACAACAAGACTGTGCATACAACCCACAAAGGGGTGCTCATAGAGTGTCCACCTCAGGTGATTGGGGAGGCTGAGCCACTGGGCCCTATAGGACATCTAACACACAAGACCACTCTATCAACTCAAGGAGACTTAGCAGCTACCCAGTACATAGAAACAAACACAAAGAATCAGCCAAAATGTGGAGACAAAGAAACAAGTCATAAATGAAAGAAATGGATTAAAGCAAAATATTGGATATAGAATTCAAAACCACGGTTATAAGGTTACTCAAGAATCTTCTAGAAACCTCTGAGAAATTTAGTGAGACCCTCAAGGATAAGAAAAAGGACCAATCAGAAATTAATCATACACTGACTGAAATAAAAAATAATATACAGAGATTCAACAGCAAACTAGAGGATCCCAAGAATCAAGTCAAAGATTTGAAATACAAAGAAGCAAAAAACACCCAACCAGAAAAGCAAAAAGCAAAAGAATCCAAAAATATGAAGATAGTGTAAGGAGCCTCTGGGACAACTTCAAGTGTACCAACATCCAAATTATGGGGGTGCCAGAAGAAGAGAAAGAGCAAAATATTGAAAACATATTTGAAGAGATAATGACAGAAAACTTCCCCCACCTGGTGAAAGAAATAGACTTACAAGCCCACGAAGCACAGAGAACCCCAAACAAGAGGAATCTGAAGAGGACCACACCAAGGCACATCATAATTAAAATGCCAAGGGCAAAAGACAAAGAGAGAATATTAAAAGCAGCAAGAGAAAAACAGTTAGTTACTACCAGGGAGTACCCATACAACTGTCAGCTGATTTCTCAACAGAACTATGTCGGCCAGAAGGGAGTGGCAAGAAATATTCAAAGTGATGAATAGCAAGAACCTACAACCAAGATTACTCTACCCAGCAAAGCTATCATTTAGAATTAAAGGTCAGATAAAGAGCTTCACAGATAAGAAAAAGCTAAAGAAGCTCATCACAACCAAACCAGTATTATATGAAATGCTGAAGGGTATGCTCTAAGAGGAAGAAGAAGAGAAAGGTAAAGATAAAAAATTATGAACAACAAAGTGACAATAAATACATATCTATCAACAAGTGAACCTAAAAATCAAAGGAATAAAAACCCTGATGAACAGAACAGACTGGTGTATGTAATAGAATCAGGGGCATTGAAAAGGAGTAAACTGACAATTCTTGGGGGGAAGATGTTATGGGGTTGCGGGATGGGATTGGACAAAGAGCTTAAACCTATGGTTAAGGTCAGTGAGGGGGGGAAGGCCTGGAGTGGGGTGGGAACCGGGTGGAGGGAAGCTATGGGGGGAAGGAAGTGGAACATTTGTAATAATCTGAACAATAAAGATTTTTTTAAAAAGCTTAAAAAGTGTATGCCATCTGCAGGGCTCGATTACTTTTAAGACTTTTCATTCTGCATCTGCAGACTAGAATTAAACACATAAGAACAGGAATGAGACAGACAATAGTGGTTACGCTAAAAGGCAAATGTAGTGAGATCCAATGAAAAGCATTGAATTCTTTCATGTCCTTTTAAAATTGTTGTCAGGCATTTAAGAAATTAGTCCATAAGTTTACTTGGGGCTTCTGCTATTTGGGGCTGAAGCAGTCATCTGTCTGCAGCTACAGATACAGGTTGAGGCTCCAGGTGCAAGGTCCTCATTAGTTTGGTCAGTTCTTCTCTGCGGATTCATGTTGGACTTTGATGTTCCTTGCAGGAATCCACACAGGCTTGGAAAAGTTTTCTGGAAATACACAAGCATATTCTTGACCAAAGGTTAATTAATAAAGGGTTGGAACCTTTCCATAAACCAGACTCAGGATTTTTCCATCTAATCAAACCCTCTTCCTTAGGCTTATTTTGACACCAGTGTAATTTTGTTGGTATTTTGCTATCAACGTTACATGTGAAAAAATTTAAGCTAATTAAGGCTTTGTGTAGTCTAACTACAGGAGATTTCTCCAGCATCACTATTTCCCCTTTTTGTTTTTCAAGTTGGGATTTTAGCCTCTGATGTTGGCATTCTGTAATTGCCTGTCCTTGGGAATCGTATGGTATTCCTGTAATGTGTTGAATTTTTACAAAATTGCTAGGAATGAGTTTGTGTAGGTATGTTTATTGTAAATTTTAATAATTTTTGGAATTCCTGTTACAACAAAAGTAGTTAGGCAATGATTAATGACCTGTTTTGCCATTTCCCCTATAGACTCAGTGGCCTATAGGACCTTTGAAAAGGTATCTACAGAGAAATACAATTCCCTAAGGCATCCAAAAGGAGTACAATGTGTTACATCCATTTGCCAGATATGATCCCTTATCAATCCTCGAGGGTTAATTCCTGTATTAGGCCTTTGAGGCAGATGTAACATATAAATGGGATATTCCTTGACAATTTGTTTTGCCTGCTGTAATAAAACAATTAACTGATTGGCATATGCATTTCCTTTTGTTAAAGGACCTGACAAGGTGGTATGAGCCCTAATATGAGTAATATAAAAGAGATATTGTCTTTCCTGTATAATTTGCTGTACCTGTTTACATAGTATAAATAGATTTTGGTTATTGAGTCATTTTAATTGAGCAGTCTCAATTTTGTTTACCAGGCCAGCAGCATAGGCAGAATCAGAAATAATATTAAGAGGCTCTTGGAAATCCTGCAATGTAGCATGATAGCTTCTAATTCAATCCTTTGTATAGAAGTGTGACTGGTCTGGATGACTTGGTTTGAATTCATTGCATGATAATCAGCTTTACTATTAGATGAACCATTAGTAAAAACAGTTAATGCTCCAGGAATAGGTTTCTGTCTAGTATTTTTTGGTATACTAATAGGGGTGTAATATAAAAATTGTAGTAACTTGTTTTTTAGTAGGTGACAACTAAGTTCCCCTGAATATCTACTTAGTTCAATCTGCCAATTCAAATCAGTCTGAAATAGCATTTCTAATTGCTTCACAGAGAGAGGAAGATAGATACATTGGAGTTCTTCTCCTCTAAGCTGCCTGCAGTGCTTTCTGAGTTGAGCTTTAATTGAGCCATGAGTTCTATATATGTAACCATAGTTTTAGAGGATTGATGCCCTAGGTCAGTGGTCGGCAAACCGCGGCTCGCGAGCCACATGCGGCTCTTTGGCCCCTTGAGTGTTCTAACACCACTTCTTCAAAATAGACTCGCCCAGGCCAAAAACCAGCTTCTGCGCATGGGCCACGAAGTTTCAATTGCACCGTACATGCGCGCCCGCACCTGGTATTTTGTGGAAGAGCCACACTCAAGGGGCCAAAGAGCCGCATGTGGCTCGTGAGCCACGGTTTGCCAACTACGCCCCTAGGTGGACCCATTCAATAATAGTAGGAGAGTTTTTATTTTGGAAAATGACTCCAGTGCAACTATTTGCAGTAGGATTAATCTGTCCTAATAAAGGCAATTCAGGCTGAAGTTACTAATAATTGAGTAGGAATCCCCTCAGCCCTGTGTTACTTGGGCTGAGGGGATTGCCTACTCAATTATTAGTAACTCCTCCCTAGCTTCATCTGTTAATGTTTGGGGCGAGGTAAGATTAGAGTCACCCCTAAGTATATTGAATAAATTTGTCATTTCTCCTGTAGAGATTTTTAGATAAGGTCTTAACTAGTTAATGTCCTCTAATAATTTCTAAAAGCCATTTAAGGTCTTTTGGCAATTATTTAGGATTTCTATCTTTTGTGGCCTAATACATTGATTTTCAATTATGGTTCCTATGTATTTGAATGACATTTCTTTCTGTACCTTCCTCAGAGCAATTTTTAAGCCTCATTGAAGGAGTTTTTTGTTTTTTTTTTTTAATTAGGTAAACATTGCTAAAGTTTGCTTTTCCTGTGGCAAAGCATAAATTGCCATAAATTGCTACATTAAAGATTTTTACTGTCTTTTAATCACAACGACAAACTTGGTTGCTTTTCAAAAAAACAGGTAGGAGAGAGACACACGGGACAATACTGCAATGCATAAATCTCAAGTAAAAGTAACTTTCTTTTTAGTATGTATGGTGTCTCATTTAATGGTTAGATTTAATTCTTGAATAATAATTTTTGGTTTACTTTGTAAATAGTAGCAGAAGAGATTTTAAAATTTATCCTTTTTAAGCTTAAATTTACTTTTAAACAGCATTCTTTTTGGCTAGTGCTTATTTGCATATGTATGCAAATTTTACTTTGGACCTTGTTAGAAGCAATTGCTTATAAAATATTGGCTTCTCATATAAATGAGTTTATATGAGACCTTAATTATATTGTGAAAAGCTAACTTATTAAGTAATTAAAGTAGGCATCTTTATTGAAAAAGCCAAGTAAGCAAACTTATACATTTGACCTATGAAGTATAGATGCCACCCCATCCCCCAGCCAATCTGAAGAGCAAGATGGGTGGGGTTCTGAGGCATTATATATGCTCCTGTTTTGAAATTCCGCTGCTGAATATTCTGGTTTTGCTTAAGAAGTATTCAGCAACTTTGTTCTGCCAAGCTTAGATGCTGAAACTTTTATAATATTCAAAATATATGTATATAAATAGAACACAGTTATTAATTTTTATTTGATAAAGCTTCCCATGTGATTTCAAGTATATTAGATTGGCCTAATTTAGTTCAAAAATATTTCTTTTAAGAAGAGAGAATAGCCGAGACCAGTTTGGCTCAGTGGATAGAGCGTCGGCCTTCGGACTCAAGGGTCCCAGGTTCGATTCCGGTCAAGGGCATGTACCTTGGTTGCGGGCACATCCCCGGTGGGGGGTGTGCAGGAGGCGGCTGATCGATGTTTCTCTCTCATCGATGTTTCTAACTCTCTATCCCTCTCTCTTCCTCTCTGTAAAAAATCAATAAAATATTAAAAAAAAAAAAGGAAGAGAGAATAGACTCTGGATGATGGTGACTGGCAGGAAGGTAGAGAGGGAGAGAGGGAGAGAGAGTGAGGGAGTGATAGAGGAGTGTGTGGACTTGTGTGTGTGTGTGTGTGTGTGTGTGTGTGTGTGTGTGTATGAGATACCAACAGCTAGATTCTGCAGGTCTTCCAAGGGGCTGCTCTTAGATGGTGAAGCCCCACTGCCACTGCCAACACTCCAGGGGCAGCCAGTGCAGGCACAGAGACCACGCCATCTTGAAAAACAGAGCTACTTGAGACTAGGATCCTGGCCTCAGCACCACCAAGTCTGGTCTCAAATGCAAACTGGGACCCTGCAGCCACTGGGGACAGAGACCTGTGACCACAGCTGCAGACCCACAGACACCAAGATTCCAGACATCCTGGCCACAGATTTCTGTGAGTCACAGAGCCCATCCCCCTCCGTGAAGGCTCGCTGTAGCACCATAGGAGCTGCTACACCGGCCCTTCACAGGGCCCCAGCACTACTACAGGAATTTGAGCCTGGGAGCGCACAGACACTGGGAATCTGCTCCACGCAACTGAATCGGGTGACCAAACTCCACTCCCACACAGGGCAGCTGTGCCACCTGACTTCGATTCTAGGCAAGTGCACACAGAAGTCTGTTTTCCACAGTGGAGAAGTGGACCTCCTGTGGACACAGTGTGACTGTGCAACCTGATCCCCCAAGCAGACCGGGGACCCTGATTCTCTACGCAAGAGGCAGCACTAAGCATCAGTGACTTGACTCTGTTTCTCATTGCACGCACCTGGGATCCCTGATACCCTGTGCATTCACAGTAAGAGCCAGTGACTCCAATTCTTGGCGCATGTACACACAGGGACCCTGATTCTTGGCGTGAGGCTGCATTAAGCAACAGAGACTCTGATACTCAATTCTTGGTGCAGGCACAGGGGGACTCTGACTCCTGGCATGCACTAGGGGACTCTGATATTTGACACACACCAGTGGGGCTTCTTTTTCAGCTCAGCACAGGTGGGGTCCCTGATTCTAGGTGCATGCATGAGGCCACACTGAGCACCGGTGACTCTGATCTGGGGTGAGTGTGACTCCCACCAACCTATGGCAGCCACACGCCTTGGTGTTGGAGCTCTTCAGTGATACTTGGGTGGTGTCAAGCTCCCACTGCACATGGCCCAGCCCCATGAAACTCGATGTTTGAACCTACTGGGGATAGTCAGAATGGGGAGGCAATGGCACAATCCCCAGAGGAAAGAAAATGAGAAATCACCAAGAAAGGAAATAAGTGAAATGGAATCTTGCAATATGACAGAGAAAGAATTCAGAGTAATGGTTATACAGTTCATATACCGGATAGATGAGAAAATCAACCTCCTATGCCAAAATCAAGAAGAAATCAAAAGGTATAGAGCTACAATAAAAAACACCATGAAAGATTTCAACAGTAGTCCAGAAGAAGCAGAGGACCGAATTAGTGAGTTAGAAGATAAGGTAAAGAAACAAGTCCAATCTGAAGAGCAACTGGAGAAAAAAATTAAAAAGCAGGAGGAAAGCCTAAGGGAGCTTTGGGACAACCTGAAATGAAGTAACATAAGTATAATAGGACTGCCAGAAGGACATGAAGAGCAGCAAGGATTAGAAAATCTATTTGAAGAAATAATGACAGAAAACCTCCCAGATATGGGGAAGAAAAAGGTTACATAAGTACAGAGAGTCCCAATCAAGATGAATCCCAAAAGACTCACACCAATACATGTCATAATTAAAATGGCAAATGTTAACAACAAAGAGAGAATCTTAAAGGCTGCAAGAGAGAGACAGAGAGTTACCTACAAAGGATCCCCCATCATATTATCAAATGCTTTCTCAACAGAAACACACAAAGCTAGAAGGGAGTGGAAGGAGGTATACAAAGTGATGCAAAGCAAAGGACTGAATCCAAGAATACTCTATCCAGCAAGACTATCAATCAAAATGAAGGGGAAATCAGGAGATTTGCAGACAAAAAAAAGGCTAAGAGAGTTTATCACTACCAAGCCAGCAATGCAAGAAATGCTAAATGGAATGCTATAAAAAGAAGAAATAGAAAAGGGAGGAAGGAACACAGGCATAAAGTACAGAAATGGATACAAACAAGTACCTATCAATAATAACATTAAATGTAAATGGATTAAATGCTCCAATCAAAAGACATAAGTGAGTGAATGGATATGAAAACATGACCCATATATATGCTGTCTACAGGAGACCCACCTCAGAACAAGGGACTCACACAGACTGAAAGTTAAGGGATGGAAAAATATCTATCAGGCAAATGGAAATGAAAAAAAAGTGGGGGTAGCAATACTTATATCTGACAAAGTAGACCTCAAAGGGAAGACCATAAATAGAGACAATAAAGGCCACTTCGTAATTCTAAAGCGATCAATACAACAAGAGGATATAACTCTGTAAACCTTTATTCACCCAATGCAGGAGCACCCAAATACAAAAATAACTTCTAGAAGATATCAGGGGAGAGATTGACAGCAAAACAATCATAGAAGGAGACTTTAATACCTGATTAACATCACTGGATAAATCCTTTAGACAACAAAAAATTAGCAAAGAAACATCAATCCTAAATGTCTCACTAGATCAGATGGACTTAATTGACATCCTTAGAACATTCTATCCCAAAACTACAGAATATATATTCTTCTCAAGTGCAATGGGACATTTTCAATGATAGACCACATATTGGGACACAGGCAAAGTCTCCCCAAATTCAAGAGGATTGAAATCATATCAAGTATCTTCTCAGTTCACAATGACATAAAAGTAGAAATCAACTAGAGTAAAAACAATCACAAAAATTCAAACTCTTGGAGGCTGAATAGCTCATTATTAAACAATGGGTGGGTTACCAAAGAGATCAAAGAAGAAATAAAACACATCCTGGAAACAAACGACAATGAAAACAAAACAATGCAAAATTTTTGGGACACAGTAAAAGCAGTCCTGAGAGGGAAGTTCATAGCATTACAGACCTACCTCAAAAAAACAAGAAAAAATGGTAATAAACCATCTAACCTTGCAACTTGAAGAATTGGAAAGAGAGCGACAAGAAATGCCCAGTATGATCAGAAGGAAGGTAATAATAAAGATCAGAGTGGAAATAAATGACATAGAGACAAAAAAAATGCAAAAGGTCAATGAAAGCAAGAGATTGTTCTTTGAAAGGATAAACAAGATTGATGAACCTCTAGCTAGGCTCATCAAGAAGAAAAGAGAGAGGACCCAAATAAACAAAATCAGAAACAAAAGAGGTGAAATAACAACAGACCTCACAGAAATATGAAGAATTATAAAAAAAAATACTATGAGCAACTCTACTCCAACAAAATGGTCAACCTAGGAGAAATGGACATATTTCTAAGAAAATATGACCTTACATAACTCAACCAGAAAGAATAAAAAAATCTGAATAAGCCGATAACTTTGGAGGAAATTCAAGCAATAGTAAAAAAAAAAAAAAAAAAAAACTTCCAACACACAAAACCTCTGGATCAGACAGCTTCACAGAGCAGTTCTATCAAACATTCAAAGAAGAAATAAAACCTATCTTCCTCAGACTATTCAAAAAATTCAAGAGGAAGGAGCATTTCCAAGCTCTTTCTACGAAGCCAGCATTACCCTAATCCCCAAACTAGATAAAGACAATACAAAGAAAGATAATTACAGGCCAATATCCCTCATGAATACAGATGCCAAAATCCTAAACAAAATTCCAGGAAATTGAATCCAGCCTTATATTAGAAAGATCATACACCATGACCAAGTGGGATTTATTCTGGGGATGCAAGGATGGTAAAACATCTGCAAATCAATAAATGTGATACACCACACAAACAGACTGAGAGATAAAAAAAAACACATATAATCCTATCCATTGTTGCAGAAAAAGCATTTGACAAAATTCAACACTCTTTCTTGATAAAAACTCTCAGCAAGGTGTGAATAGAAGGATCATATCTCAACATAATAAAAGCCATATATGACAAACCCATAGCCAACATCACACTCAATGGACAAAAACTAAAACCATTTCCCCTAAGAACAGGAACAAGACAGGGATGCCCACTATCACCACTCCTATTCGACATAGTACTGGAAGTACTAGCCATTACAATCAGACAAGAAGAATAAGTAAAAGGCGTCCAAATTGGAAAAGAAGATGTAAACCTGTCCTTATGTGCAGATGACATGATATTGTACATAGAAAACCCCAAAGACTCCATCAAAAACTATGAGACTTAATAAATGAATTCAGAAATGTAGCAGGATACGCAATTAACACCCAGAAGTCTAGGGTTTTTCAATACACCAATAATGAACTCACAGAAAGAGAAATTAAAAAAGCAATCCCATTTACCATTGCAACAAAAAAATTAAGATACCTAGGAATAAACTTAACCAAGGAGACAAAGGACCTACAGTCATAAAATTTCAGGACGCTAAAAAAAAAGATAGAGGAAGATATGAACAAGTGGAAGAACATACCATGTTCATGGATTGGTAGAACCAACCTCATTAAAATGTCTATACTACCCAAAGCAATCTATAAATTCAATGCAATCCCCATTAAAATACCTACGACATACTTCAAAGACGTAGAACAAATCCTCCAAAAATTCATCTGGAATGAAAAAAGACCCTGAATAGCTGCAGCATTCTTGAGAAAGAAGAACAATGTTGGAAGGATCACAGTACCAGATATCAAACTATTCTACAAAGCCACTGTTCTCAAAACAGCCTGGTACTGGTACAAGAACAGACATATAGACCAGTGGAACAGAACAGAGAACCCTGAAATCGACACAAGCCACTATGCTCAATTAATATTTGACTAAGGAGGCAAGAGCATACAATGGAGACAAGACAGTCTCTTCAATAAATAGTATTGGGAAAACTGGACAGATACTTGCAAAAAAATGAAACTAGACCACCAACTTACACCATACACAAAAATAAATTCAAAATGGATAAAGGACTTAAATGGAAGATGGGAAACCATAATAATCTTAGAAGAAGCCATAGGCAACAAAATAGCAGACATTTTTGTAGCAATATCTTTACCTATATAGTTCTTAGGGCAATGGAAACTAAAGAGAAAATAAAGAAATGGGACTACATCAAAATAAAAAGCTTCTGCACAGCAAAAGAAATCATCAACAAAGCAACAAGAAAGCCCACTGAATGGGAGAACATATTTGCCAATGTTATCTCTGATAAGGGTTTAATCTTCAACATTTATATGGAACTTATACAACTTAACAAAAGGAAGATAATCAATCCAATCAAAAAATGGGCAAAGGACCTAAATAGACACTTTTCGAAACAGGACATTCAGAAAGCCAAGAGACATATGAAAACATGCTCAAAGTCACTAATCATCCAAGAGATGCAAATCAAAACAACAATGAGGTACCATCTCACACCTGTCAAAACTGCTATCATTAACAAATCAACAAATGTCAAGTGCTGGAGAGGATGAAGAGAAAAAGGAACCTTTCTTCACTGCTGGTGGGAATGCAGACTGAGCCACTGTGGAAAACGGTATGGAGATTCCTCAAAAAATTAAACATGGCACTCATATTTGACCCAGTAATACCACTTCTAGGAATATATCACAAGAAAACAGAAACACCAATCAGAAAGGATATATGCACTCCTATGTTCATAGCAGTCCAATTTACAATAGCTAAGATTTGTAAACAGCCTAAATGCCCATCAGTACATGAAGGTATTAGAAAACTGTGGTACATCTACACAATGAAATACTATGCTGCTATAAAAAAGAAGGAACTCTTACCATTTGAAACAGCATGGATAGATCTGGAGAGCAGTATGCTAAGTGAAATAAGCCAGTCAGTGAAAGATAAATACCACATGATCTCACTAATTTATGGATAAAAAATAACATTACAAACTGTTGGATAAAAATAGATAGAGGCAAAGAAGCATCGGACAGTCAAACTACAGCGGGAAGGTAGGGGAGGGTTGGGGGGTGTAAGAGATCAACCAAAGGACTTGTATGCATGCATATAAGTACAACCAACAGATGGAAGACACTGGGGGCAGGGGAGAGGAGGGCAAGTGCTGGGGGTAGGGGAAGCCGGGGGGAGATCAGTGGGGAAAAAATGATGCATATGTACTACTATTTGTAATACCTTAAACAATAAAATTAAATTAAATTTTTAAAAAAGAAGACAAGAGAATAAACCCTTGAATCATTCCTGGGCCCTTGAAATGTCCCAAAGCTATCTCCTGGTTGAAGTCTTGAAATTTAACTTGGAAAGACTATTAAATATACATAACCCAAAGATTATATTACACACTTTTTGTAATTATTCTAAAAGATATCAATTCAATTTAAACCAGTTTTGATATTAAAAATTTGGTTCAGACCATAGAATTAATCCTTTTTTTTAAGTCAGGCCAATAAAATATTATATGCTAGTTTGAAATTTTACCACATGTCGTACACATAAGGACTATAATATATTTTGAACTATTAATTTTTCCAGAGAAAACATAAGAATTATTTTTCTCAAAAATGAATTTCCCTACTTTATGCATTCTATTATCACAACCATATAATTTCTCCCATCTTCGTTTGAACTTTTAACTCTTAGAAGCCTCAAAGTTAAATACTTAGAATTTCTCAGATTAGTAATATATTCATCCTAGAGTCCCCATGCAAGAAGATTCATGCAAGAATGGGCCTTCCTTCCCCTGGCTCCTGGCACAGCCTTTGCTCTGGCCTGGAGCCTCCTTTCCACCTTTCCATGCTGCCCAGAGGCCCGGAGCTGCTGTGGTTGTGTGGGATGCTTGTGTCGTTGCCATGGTGACAACACAAGCATCCCGCCCCACCCCCAGCTGTTCAGCACCTGCATATGCAAATTACCCTCCAGCTTTGTTGGGTTAATTTGCATACTCACTCTTGATTGGCTGATGGGCATCGCAAAGGTACGGTCAATTTGCATCTTTCTCTTCTATTAGTGTTGATTTTAAGAGATATTTCAAATAAAATACAAAACATATTCAATTAATAGATTCAAATCTATCCTCTAGAATTTTCATACGAGGCAAACACAGATTAATATTTCAGTATTCTATTTCAAAATACCTAGATATTTAATAATTTTTATTATTTAACTCAGCAAACTCCAAAGTTTTAAGTTACCAAATACTTTGGAAAACTATGTTTAGGCATATATAATAACCACTGAAGAAGATTTATCATATACCTTTATTTTAGTTATGTGTGTTTTGCCTTAACAACTTTGAGATTTTAAAGCCAACTATTATTATCCAAGGCATTTTCTTTGGCAAATTCTGTATCAGAGACGACTCCCTGGCTTTCAGTGGCTTTAATGTTTAAGTATTATTTTATTTTTCTTTATAAAAACAGGAGTGCCATGAGATCTGGGAGGCAACCTTGAAATGTGGTCCATTATTATTCAAAAACTATCCATTATTATGTTAACTCTAATCTTGTTGCCTAATCCCAGCCTTTATATTTTCCTTGTGTCATTTTCTCCATCTTCCAAAGAAAAACAGAGGCTGAAAATTTTTAAGATAATTAAAATGTTTGCCTGTTCTATAGCATCTGTGAAGAGATGGGGCTTAGGCCAAGAGGCTACCCAAAATTGGGTGGGGCGCACGTTATCTTGAACTATCCTTTTCCCTTCCACAGATGTGTTTCCAAATTGTGAGAAATTGCTTATTTATTTACATTTCAAATGACAGACTAGGAAACAAAATATGGTGAAAATGAGACTTTTACTAACACTCCCGAGAGCAGGCATCCATTTTAAAGGATCACCAAGAGACCTAGTAATTAACAGGCTGGGGCCTTTTTTAGTTACCTTTACCTCTCTTTGTCTAAGTCCATGCTCAGCAAACTGCGGCTCACAAGCCACATGCAGCTCTTTGGCCCCTTGAGTGTGGTTCTTCCACAAAATACCATGGCCTGGGTGAGTCTATTTGGAAGAAGTGGTGTTAGAAGAAGTTTAAGTTTAAAATATTTGGCTCTCAAAATAAATTTCAGTAGTTGTACTGTTGATATTTGGCTCTGTTGACTAATGAGTTTGCCGACCACTGGTCTAGGGGAATGTTGCTAGGACTTGTTCTATTGGCCATGTGTACCGCTCATATTCTCTCTCCCCACCCCCACATGCTGTTTGCTCTGGGGAAATGGCCTGGCCATCTACTGTTTCTTTTCTATGAAGATAAATTAAAGGCATGCTTATTAGACTGACAATAAATAAATTAAACTAAACAACAAAGACAGAGAAAACAACAATCAACAGATAAGCGTTCATAACACATAGACAACATTTAATAAATCAGAGTTCTTTTCATGGATCTTTCAGATGTTTTACATTGTCTGGGACTTACAGCCAGATGCAGCCTAGATCTCAGCCTATTGTTCACAGATCTTTCTTTTTATTCACAGATCTTATCATATTCTGCTCTCCATAGCACTGACTGGTGTCTAAATTTGTTTTAGCTAAAATCTGCCAATCCCAAGGTATCATATGCTAATTTTCAGACAAAGGATTAAAGAGTCCTTTTGTACTAGCAAAAGGACGGTTAGCCCCATTTTCTCTAGTTGAGCCTTCCCATATAAGGGACAGAGGATATGGGGCCTTAGGTGTTACAGACTTTTGATCCTCAATATGAAGTGGGCATACTGCAGTTTGAACAAGAGCCCACATTGTCAAAGATGATAAGGGCACTCGTTTTCCTTGAGCCTGATTTAAGAGAATACCTTTTGACACCTAAATTCCTTTATCTTTGAGCATGCAAGCTAAAAATTTATAATGATTTTTTTTTCCCCTTATACTCGAATTCTTCCCCATTATAAACTGGCTGATTAAAGTCATTCCCATCCAATTACAGTCGTGTCTCCGAAGCTGGCATGGGCTTTGTGCATGGTGAATATCCCACCTTTCTGGTTAATTTCCACTTTTCCTTTTTCACTTCGTTTTTCACTCAGGTGAATCTTCTCCAGATTCCTATTCAGGTGCCAGATGCCACAACCTTCGCAGCAGTGTTCAGGATCTCAAGGAGGGGCTGATACACAAATGAAAATACTATACAAGAAATATGAATTTAGAAGGCATTGGGGGTCAGGTGGAGGAGCCTCTTTCTTGAAGAGACACACCAACTTCTGGCCTGGTCCGCTATTTATTTACTTGAATACACATTTTCCCTTTAGCAATGCATACAGGCATATCAAAGGTAAAGTTTGGTAAACAGCATAAGGATTATGAGGTTAGGAAACTGCCTTGAGCCACTGAGCCCACAGCAGGGCAATATTATGTTGATTTTCAGCCCTGCTGAATATCAAAGTCCATTGGCCTTCCAATGGGTCTTTTTGCATTAATATGCTAACTACTGTTTGCTTTAGCCTCCAGCATACTAGTAAGATTAAAGTTAGCTAGGAGTAAGTTTATGTACAATGACATTATTATATTGCATGGAAAGATAACTTTAGTGTGTATCCTTAATGTTATTCACGGTACACATCTACTCCACCACTATCTCTATCACCATCATGACTAGTTCTTTCTCTTCATGTCATATCCCCAGAAAATATTTCTCTGAACACTCAATCTAAACTAGCCCACCTTTATTGTGCTTTATAATATTATCCTGCTTATTGATTTACATTACTTATCATAATTTATATTAATCATTTTTACTTATTGAATGTTAAATGTACATGTCTTCCAGAATGATATTTTGTCTTTTGTGGTCATTGTACAGTAGATAGTGTGGTAGCACTTGGTAGAGTTATGAGGGTACTAGGAGAGTGAGATTGAACTTTCTATTTTCTAATGGCAGAGTGGCTATAGCCTATGCCAGTGGCTATGGACTATGGCTACAGATGTGCCCCAATTATACTTCTTCCACTATCTCCTTTTTGAAATCCTTTTATTCACCAGAACTTTTCCCCTCTTTTCTTCTCTTCAAATACAAAAGTAACCACCAAGTAGGAGAAGAATAAAGTAATGGTTCTAAGTGTAGAAAATGGAGAGAAGTCATTTCTACATTTATTTTCTGTTTTTCTAACAAAAATCCTTTGTGCTGTGAATACTGGAAAGTGAGAGCATCCTGCTTGTGGCTTTGTAATTCTTTATAAATAATGTGTTAAGACTAGTTAACCTAGCTGCAATAAAAAAAATGAAGCAGTGAATCTTCTTTAGGTTCGTTAATGGAATTTATAGGTCTCTGAAAACAAAAGGTTAATAGTTGAAAGGTGCATGTGTTCAGAGTCAGAACACAGACAGTGAACATAATTCCTTTAGAGGAAGTAACTGAATTGTATTTGCCTTGAGACTTTCTATGCCTGAGGTCACTGAACTGATGAATTTGATATGCTCACCCTCTCTCTCAGTGCTCTATCAAATTCTTAAAAGATGTCTACTAGGATGTCTTCCATTTGTGTTCTTTAACTGTATGGCTTTAAAAATAAACTAACAACCAAAGTGGAGATAGACTCAGAGATATAGAGAATGGACTGACAGCTGTCAGTGGGGAGGGGTTGGAAGGCTGGGTAAGAAGGGTGGAGAGATTACTCTAAAAAAAAAAAGGAAGACTCATAGACACAGACAACTGTATGGTGATTGCCATAGGGAAGGAGTGGGGCAAGGGGAGGTAGAAGAAAGTAAAGGAGGGATACATGGTGATGTAAGGGAACTTGACTTGGGGTGGTAAACACACAATACAATATACAGATTATGTATTGTAGAATTTTATACCTTAAACCTGTGTAATTTTATTGACCAATGTCACCCCAATAAATTCAATAAAAATGTACAAATGAATGATTAAAAAAATAAATGTATGGCTTGAAACAGAAGAAATTTCCCCATCTCCTTTAGATACATCTCTCTTGTTAAAATCCAACAAACATGGAGAGAAATTTCTTTGCAGAAATTATATAGAAAGTGGGGGGTATAAAATGACTTACAATTGTAAATCTCAACTTGGTCTTAGTGACTCAGCACCCACACAACAGCAATTTTCAGCCTTCCAATTTCACTATAAACCTCTGTTATTTATCAAGGGACTAAATAATGCTATTCAACTATGTTTGAGCTGCTGCTGCTTTCCAGCTTTTGGTGTCTGTAGGTGTCCAGATGCTACATACTATTCCTCCAGGAGTTCAGTCATTAAACAAAGACTCTCTTTTCTCCTATAGTTTGCAGCCTTCATAAATTAAACAGGCCCAATTTGCTGCAAATCCTTCTTTTAGCTAATAGGTTCCTTCATGCTCCTTGTTTAAAATATTGCTTCAGCTAGTTCTTGCTTAAGCAGCTCCTCTAGAGCCCCAAGAGGTCTCTTATACAAATTCTGTCAATGCTAAAGGAAGGATTTGAGTAATTCCTATCTTTTGACTTTTGTGGAGATCATAAATGTAAAGAATGTTAGTTAATAATTAATTTTCCCTGAATCTTCTTAGTTTCACCTTGAAATGAGACTAGTTTGCTAGGGAAATCAGTTTCAGACGCTTTTCAAATTATGTGATCTCTGATTATATGGTGCAAATGATAGAAAGAATTGTGTTATTTCTGTCTTCTTCAGCTCATTGTATTATGCTGTCTCTGAGCTATTTGAAATAATAGCGTAACTGACAATGGTTGGGGAAAAGATATAATGCATATGAATGGATTACAATATATAAACCAATAGGGTAAAGTTTAGAAAATATATACATTAATTTATTAGAGCCATGACTTGAGGAATAAAAAAATAAAAACTGGAATGGACTTTGATAATAGTACACATAGCAAGAGAAGTTAAGCAGGAAAATGAGAAAACATACCATAGAACTCTAGAGCACTTTATTCTTACTACAATTTCACCTGTCAGAAATACTATTAAAGAACTCTAATAGGGTGAGATCCAAAATGGCGGCAGAGTAAGTGAAAGCTACACTGACACTCTCCCAGGACTAAACTGGAATTACAATTAAAATACATAAAAACCATACTGAATAATCAACTGAAGACTAGCTGGAGAGAACCCTGATAACCAAGAACGGAAAGTAGAGACTGCAGAGAGCAGTGATGGCGAACCTATGACACGCGTGTCAGCACTGACACGCGTAGCCATTTCTGATGACACGCGGCCGCTGAGGCGGCTGCATGCCGAGGATGAAACATTTGCTGCTCCTGAGGATGAAACATTTGAGAAATAATGTTTTTTTCCTCAAAGTCACACACTACCCGAGTTATGCTCAGTTTTTTTGGCGAAGTTTGACACACCAAGCTCAAAAGGTTGCCCATCACTGGCATAGAGACTGGTAGGAAGTGCAGAAGCGTGAAGGGCTGGCTGGGCTCCCACAGACAGTAGCTCAAGTTTTGGAAAGATATCTAAGTTGTGGGGGATTGCCAATGAGAACCATGGGGTCTAAACCACAAGCTGGGCTCCTCATCCAAGAGAACCAAAACTGAGAAAGGTGCCCACATCAAATTTGGCTGTGAAAAGCATCATGTTTGCTGTCTTCCAGGGAGAGACAGCTGGAAATACAGGCACCTTCTTAAAGGGCCAACTCACAAAATTCACCTTGGACTCCAGCAATGGGAGGGCACAGTGGACTGGAGCTGTGTGAGGAGAATCCAGGGTTGGGGGCTCTGGGGTTAGAGCTTGGGAGGCAGCTACCCTCGTTTCCCTCCCTTAAGCTGTGGAGGTCATATTTCTCCAGCGGACCTTTACCATACAGGCACCTTTTGCCAGGGATGACGGGTAAGCAATTGCCCCTCCCTGTTGGAAAATCTCTTTCCCCAGCCTTTGGGATATATGCCATGCTATGGTTGATAGCCTGAGGCTAATCAAAACTGAATAACAATCAGACTGCAAGCAGAGGCAGATCTCTGGAGGCTTTGAGACTTTGCCTGATCTCCTTCTGGGCCCTGGGCTAGGAAAAGCAGACCCTGGTACACATCTTGGTCCTTTCCAAAGGCACCCAACCACAGCAGAGGGAGACACAAGCTGTGGATTGCTAATAACTCCAAAACAGAGTGCTCAGGGCCAGTTACAAACAGTGTCTGACATTGTCCTGTGCTAGAGACTGGGAATCATAACAGATCTACCTAATACATAGACACAAACCCAAAGAGGCAGCCAAAATAGGGAAACAAACAAACAAAAAAACAAGACACAAGTGGAAAACAAACAAACAAACAAACAAACAAAAAACACAAGAGAATTCTCCAGAAGAAGAGCTAAATGAAATGAAGAGAAGAAATTTATGGGATATAGAGTTCAGAATAATGATTTCAAGGATGCTCAACAGTATGAGAAAAAACATAGAAAAAAGACCAGCTGGAAATGAAGACTGACATAGCACATTGGAAGTACTGTATGTGCATGTCTAATTGTTTCAGCACTTAAAAAGTCTATCTTTGCTCCATTTTATTGTCCTTAGTTCTTTGTCAAAGATTAGTGACAATATTTATGTGGCTCTATTTCTGGGCTATGTATTCTATTACATTGAGCTATTTGTCTATTATTTCACCAATAGAACACCATCTTAATTACTGTAGTATTATATTGTCTTAAAGTTGGGTTATTTCAGCTTTCCAACTTCGTTCTTTTTCTTCAATATTGTTTTGGCTACTCTGGGTCATTGGTCTTTTTATATAAACTTTACAATCAAGTTGTTTATATCTATGAAATAACTTCATGGGATTTTGAATGGAATTGTATCACCTTCATAGATCAAGATTGGAAGAACTGACATTTTGACAATATTGATTTTTTTCTATCCATGAACACAAAGTTTTTGTTTATTTAGTTCTTTAATTTTGTTCAGCAGAGTTTTGTAGTTTTCATATAGATCTTGCACAGATTTGTCAAATGTATACCTAAGTATTTCATTTTGGAGGTGTGCTAATGTAAATGATATTGTACTTTTATTTCAAATTTCATTTTTAATGCTATTATCTAGAAAGTGATTGATTTTGGTTTATGAAAAGTTCCCCAAAGGTTTGATTATTTTCTTTCTCCAAACACCTAGCTCTTTATAAACTATCAGTGTTTTCTTTACTACTGGAAATAGAGTCATTCATCTTTAAATCTTACCAGATAAGAGAGTGAAATTTCAGAAACCCCAGACCAATTTAGTCTTCAGCAAACAAATCCTTAAAATTGTATTCTTTTAGCACCACTCCTGGTACCAAGTCTGTATTAGTTGGAATTTTCCAGAGAAACAGATCCAGTGGGGGATATATATTTTTAAATATAGTTTCATATTTTATTCATGAATTTATATTTATTATCTATTTTTTAAATTCTTTATTTAAAATATTACATATGAGTACTTTTCCCCCCGTTGACCTGTCCTCGCTCCATCCCACTCCACACCACCACATGCCCTCACCCTGCCTACTGACAGTGTTCATGGGTTATGTTTATATGCATGCATACAACTTCTTTGGTTGACCTCATCCCCCCCCCCACTCCTCTCACTCCTTCCCCCTGAGGTTGGATGGTCTGTTCAATGCTTCTATGTCTTTGGATCTATTTTAGTTCATCAGTTTATGTTCTTCATTATATTCCACAAATGAGTGAGATCATGTGATATTTATCTTTCTCTGACTGGCTTATTTCACTTAGCATAATGCTGTCCAGTTCCACCCATGCTGTTGCAAATGGTAACAGTTCCTTCTTTTTTTATAGCAGCATAGTATTCCATTGTGTAGATGTACCATTGTTTTTTAATCCATTCATCTGATGAAGGGCACTGAGGCTCTTTCCAAATCTTAGCTATAGTAAATTATGCTGCCATGAACATGGGGTGCATATGTCCTTTCTGATTGGTGTTTCTGGTTTCTTGGGATATATTCCTACAAGTGGGATTACTGGGTCAAATAGGAGTGCCATGTTTAATTTTTTGAGGAATCTCCATACTGTTTTCCACAGTGGCTACACAGTCTGCATTCCCACCAGCAGTGCAAGAGGGTTCCTTTTTCTCCACCTCCTCAACAGCACTTGTTTTGGAATTGCTGATGATAGTCATTCTGACAGGTGTGAAGTGATACCTCATTGTCATTTTGATTTGAATCTCTCAGATGCTTAGTGACTTGGAGCATGTTTTAATTTGTCTCTTGGTCTTCTGCATGTCCTCTTTTGTAAGGGGTCTATTTAGGTCCTTTGCCCATTTTTTATTGGATTTTTATCTTACTTTTTTTAAGTTGTATGCGTTCCCTATAAAATTGGGAGATTAAACACTTATCAGAGACTAGCGTTCCCGTTGCAGGAAAAATCCTGCAATAGGGTTTCCTGCTGCACTCTATCCCGCCCTGCCTGCTCTCCTCCTTTGTCCCCCACCCCGCCTTCTCCGCCAGCCCCCCTGCTTTTCTCCCTTCTCCACCAGCCCGCCCGCTCTTCTTCCTTCTCCCCTGGCCCCGCCTGCGCTCCTCCCTTCTCCCCCGCCCTGTCTTCAACGACAGCCAGCCGGCTTTTCCCTTCTCCCCCGGCCCCGCCTCCGCTCCTCCCTTCTCCCCCGCCCCGCCTTCTCCGCCAGCCAGCCTGCTTTTCCCTTCTCCCCCGGCCCTGCCTCCGCTCCTCCCTTCTCCTCCCCCCAGCTTGCTTGCTTCTCCACAGCTTTGCTCCCTTCTGCAGCCCTTGGCTTCTTTCTACGCTGTCTTTATATGCAAATTAGCGGCCATCTTTGTTGGGATAATCTGCATACTCATCCTGATTGGTTGGTGGGCATGGCTTGGCTGGTGGGCGTGGCTTGGGCGTAGCGAAGGTGCGGCCAATTTGCATATTTGTCTATTATTAGGTAGGATAACATTGGCAAATATATTCTCCCATGCAGTGGGCTTTCTTGTTTTGTTTTTTTGTTGTTGATGGTTTCTTTTGCTGTACAGAAGCTTTTTATTTTGATGTAGACCCATTTATTTATTTTCACCTTAGTTTCCCTTATATCAGGAAAGATATAGCTATGACATATGTTTGATATTTTGCTGCCTATGGATTCTTCTAAGATTGTTACGGTTTCCTGTCTTACATTTAAGTACTTTACCAATTTTGAGTTTATTTTTGTGAATGGTGTAAGTTGGTGGTCTAGTTTCATTTTTTGTATGTATCAGGCCAATTTTCCCAACACCATTTATTGAAGAGACTGTCTTGACTCCATTGTATGTTCTTGCCTCCTTTGTCAAATATTAATTGAGCATAATGGCTTGGGTTGATTTCTGGGTTCTCTGTGTTGTTCCATTGGTCTATATGTCTGTTCTTGTTCCAGTACAAGGCAGTTTTGAGAACAGTAGCTTTGTAATATAGCTTGATATCTGGTATTGTGATCCCTCCAACTTTGTTCTTCTTTCTCAAGAATACTGCAACTATTTGGGGTCTTTTTTTATTCCAGATAAATTTTTTGAGAGTTTGTTCTCAGTCTGTGAAGTATTCTGTTGTATTTTCATGGGGATTGCATTGAATTTATAGATTGCTTTGGGTATTGTGGACATTTTAATGATGTTGATTCTACAAATCCATGAACACGGTATGTTCTTCCATCTGTTTATGTCTTCCTCTATGTCGTTTTTCAGCACCCTATAATTTTCTGAGTACAGGTCTTTTACCTCCTTAGTTAAGTTTATTCCTAGGTATCTTAATTTTTTTTTGTTGCACTGGTGAATGGGATTGTGTTTTTCATTTCTCTTTCTTTGAGTTCATCGTTTCTGTATAAAAAGCTATAGATTTCTGGATGTTAATTTTATATCCTGCTACATTGCCAAATTCATTTATTAAGTCTCATAGTTTTTGATGGAGTCTTTAGGGTTTTCTATGTACAATATCATGTCATCTGCAAATAATGACAATTTTACTTCTTTTCCAATTTGGATGCCTTTTATTTCTTCTTCTTATCTGATTGCTATGGCTAGCACCTCCAGTGCTATGTCAAAGAGGAGTGGTAAAAGAGAGCATCCCTGTCTTGTTCCTGTTCTTAGGGGAAATGGTTTTAGTTTTTGCCCATTGAGTATGCTGTTGGCTGTAGGTTTGTCATATAAGGCTTATGTTGAGGTATGATCCCTCTATTCCCACTTTGCTGAGAGTATTTATCAAGAAAGGGTGTTGTATTTTGTCAAATGCTTTTTCTGCATCTATTGATATAATTATGTGATTTTTGTCTCTCAATGTGTTTATGTGATGCATCATGTTTATTGATTTGCAAATATTGTACCAGTCTTGCATCCCTGGAATAAATCCTACTTGGTCGTGGTAGACGATCTTTCTAATGTAGTGCTGGATCCTATTTGCTGGAATTTTGTTGAGGATTTTAGCATTTATGTCAGTGATGGTGAACCTATGACACGTGTGTCAGCACTGACATGCATAGCCATTTCTGATGACACGCGGCTGCTGAGGCGGCCGCATGCCGAGGATGAAACATTTGCTGCTCCTGAGGATGAAACATTTGCAAAATAATGTTTTTTCCTCAAAGTGACACACTACCCGAGTTATGCTCAGTTTTTTGGCGAAGTTTGACACACCCAGCTCAAAAGGTTGCCCATCACTGATCTATGTTTATCAGGGATATTGTCCTGTAATTCTCTTTCTTTGTAGTGTCTTTATCTGATTTTGGTATTAGGTTAATGCTGGTTTCATAGAAAGACCTTGGAAGTGTGCCTTCCTCTTGAATTTTTTTGAATAGTCTGAAGAGGATAGGTTTTAGTTCTTTGAATATTTGGTAAAACTCCCCTGTGACACTGTCCGGATCAGGGCTTTTGTTTGCTGGAAGTTTTTTATATTACTGCTTTAATGTCATCATTAGTTATAGACCTTTTCAGCTTTTCTTATTGTTACTGATAGAGTTTTGGAAGATTGTATTTTTTCTCAGAATATGGCCATTTCATCTAGGATGTCCATTTTGTTGGAGTAGAGTTGTTCATAGTATTTTATTTTATAATACTTTGTATGTTTGTGTGGTCGGTTGTTACTTCAACTCTTTCATTTCTGATTTTGTTAAATTGGGTCTTCTCTCTTTGTTTCTTGGTGAGCCTGGCTAGAGGTTCATCAATCTTTTTTATCCTTTCAAAGAACCAGCTCTTGGTATTATTTATCTTTTGTATTTTTTTTGGTCTATATGTCATTTATAACTTCTCTGATCTTTATTATTTCATTCCATTTTCATACTCTGATACTCTGAGCTTTTCTTATTTCTCGAATTCTTTCAGTTTTAGGATTCGATAATTTATTAACACTTTTTATTGTTGTTGTTGTTTTTTTTTTTTTAGGTAGGCCTGTAGAGCTATGAACCTCCCTCTCAGGACTGCTTTCATTGTGTCCCATAAATTTTGGATTGTTGTGTTTTCCTTGTCATTTGTTTCCAGTATGCTTTTTTACTTCTTCTTTGATCTCTTTGGTAAACCAATCATTGTTTAATAGCAGGCTATTTAGCATCCATGCAGTTGTGTTTTTTTTTTTTCTTCATTGTTTTTATTGTAGTTCATTTCTAATTATATGCCATTGTGATCTGAGAAGATGCTTGTTATGATTTCTATCTTCTTGAATTTGAAGAGACTTTGCCTGTGTCCCAATATGCAGTCTATCTTTGAAAATGTCCCATGTGCACTTGAGAAGAATGTGTAATCTGTTGCTTTGGGATGAAATGTTCTGAAAATGTCAATTAAGTCCATCTGATCTAATGAGTTATTTAGGATTGCTGTTTCTTTGCTGATTTTTTATTTAGAGGATTTATCCAGTGGTGTCAATGGGTATCAAATCCCCTACTATGATTCTACTGCTGTCAATCTCTCCCTTGATATCTTCCAGAGGTATTTTTATGTATTTGGGTGCTCCTCTATTGGGTGCATATATATTTTCCAGAGTTATATCATCTTGTTGAATGGAAATTCAACAAGATGATATAACTTATATATATATATGCACCCTTTAGTATTATGAAGCTGCCCTGCTTGTCTTTTGTTATGACCTTCACTTTGAGTTCTATTTTGTCAGATTTAAGTATTGCTACCCCATCTTTTTTCTCATTTCCATTTTCCTGAAACTTTTTTTTTACATCCCTTCACTATCAGTCTGTGTGAATCCTTTGTTCTGAGATGTATCTCTTTTAGACAGCTGATATATGGGTCATGTTTTCTTATCCATTCAGCTATCCTATGTCTTTTGATTGGAGCATTTACTCCATTTACATTTAAGGTTATTATTAATAGGTGCTTGTTTGTAGGCATTTTTATTCTTTCTGCTTATATTCCTTCTTCCCTTTTTATTTCTTCTTTTTCACAGCATTCCCTTTAGCATTTCTTGCATTGCTGGCTTGGTCATAATAAACTCCTTTAGTCTTTTTGTGTCTGTGAAGCTCCTGATTTCACCTTCAATTTTGAATGATAGCCTTGCTGGGTATAGTATTCTTGGATTCAGTCCCTTGCTTTGCATCATTGTGTATATTTCATTGCATTCCTTTCTGGCCTGATGTGTTTCTGTTGAGAAATCAATTGATAGTCTAATGGGAGATCCCTTGTAGGTAACTTTCTGTCTCTCTCATGAGCCTTCAAGATTCTTAGTTTGTCATTGATGTTTGCCAATTTAATTATGATGTGTCTTGGTGTCAGTATTTTTGTGTTTATCCAGTTTGGGACTCTGTGTGCTTCTTGGACTTGTGTGGCTTTTTTCTTCCAAAGATTAGGCAAATTTTCTGTCATTATTTATTCAAACAGGTTTTCTATTCTTTGTTCAGCTTCCTCTCCTTCTGGCACCCTTATTATGCAGATGTTGTTGTCATTTCTTTTTGTCCGAGAACTCCCTGAGGCTCTCCTTTTGCTTTTTAATTTTTTTTCCAGTTGGTGCTCTGCCTGAGTGTTTTTTTCCTACCTTGTCTTCTAAGTCGCGGATGCAGTCTTCAGCTTCTTTTAGTCTTCTGTTAAAGCCTTCCATTGTGTTCTTTATTGCAGCTATGTCATTCTTCATCTCCTGATTCCTTTTCATGTTGGTGACATTCTCATTCAGCTCCTTACAATTCCCATTGAGTTGTGTGTGTTTGTCATCCAGATGTTTGAGCACCCTTATAACCATTACTCTGAATTCTTTCTCTGGCAAGTTGTTTGCTTCCATTTCATTTAATTCCTCTTCTGGTGATTTTTCTTTTTCTTCCTTTGGGAATTCTTTTGTCTCCCCATTTTTTTTGCTGTAACATTTTAATTGCTTCTATGTCTTAGATCCAACTGCTTTGCTACCTTGTTTCTTTTGGGGGGGGTGCTATGTAGGTGGTGATTTTTGGGACTCAGTGGTGCAGTCTCTCAGATCTCCTGAGCTATGTGATCTAGTGGAGCCCGCTACTTGAGCTATTTGGGTTCTCCTGATGTAGTTGGGTCTTGAATGTTAGTTTCTCATTCGTGGATGAAGTCTCATCATGGATTGTTTGCCAATGTGACTCACTCCTGGCCTCATTGTGCAAGCTGTTGTGGATGTGATCATGGTTTTAGCTCTTATGGAAAGGGTTGCCTGAGGTCTCAATAGTATGTGCTTACTGTGAGATCCTGGAGTTCCTGGTCTGGGAGGAAGGGGTCTCAGGGCCTGAGGCTCAGGTAATGTGACTTTGGCTGGTGTTGTGTGACTCTCGCTGGGGTAGCATCACTCTAAAACTCACTAGGAGGTTCCTGAAGCCCGTGACAGTGGAAGGCAGCTGTCCTGTAGTCTATAGTTAAGGAAGTGGGACTCTGGGTAGAGTGATTTCCCTCTGCGAATCAGGTGGCGGTCCAGGAGCTAGCAGCTGTGGATGTGGGGATCTCAGAGTCTATGGCTAAAACAACATGACTTTGTCCAGGGAGGCGAGTCTTCAGTAACTCACCAAGGTGTCCAGAAGCAGGCAGCTGGGAAGGGGAAGTCACGGATCCTGCTGAGGGAGTTGTGCACCCTTGGTTGGAGAGGCACACACCCAATGACAGCTCACAGAGGGGCCCAGGAGCTGTCTGCTGGGGCTGTGGGCTCATGGGGCCCACACACTGGAGCGGCATGATCATGATGTCCAGATGCCACTGGGGATGGGGAAGTCCCAGTTTCTGCTTGGAGAGCTGTGCAGATAAGCGCACTGATTTTATATGTACACGTCCCACAGCAGCTCACAGAGGCACCCAGAAGTTGCCTGCTGGGCAGGTGGTCTCAGGGGGCCCGTATGATGGAGCGGCACACCGCAGAGACTGTATGCCAGCCGCCCAGGAGGTAGAAGACCCAGCTTCTTCTGCAGGAGCCTTACACCCTTGGTTTGGTATGCACGCATGCAGTGGTGGCTGCCTGCCTGAGTAGCATGACCGCAGAGTCTGGACGTTAGGCAGCTGGGGTGGGGGGAGTCGCAGTTCCTGTTGCAGGAGCCCTGTGCCCTTGGTTAGGTATGCACGTGCCCAGTGGCAGCCCACAGAGGCACCTAGGAGTTGCTGGCCAGGGCAGCGGGTTCGGGGGCCCAATGCATTGGAGCAGTGTGACTGCAGAGTCTGGAGGTCAGCAGCCGGAGAAGGGGAAGTCCTGGTTTCTGCTGTGGGAGCCCTTTGCCCTTGGAGATGGACATCTTGGGTCTGCAGGTCTGTGGGTGGGGCAGCATGACTTTGGCTATTTGGCTGCAGGGTCCTGGGCAATGTCCAAGGCCAATCTGGGTGGTGGTGCTGATGAGTTCCTAGAGGAGGCCACTTTTCCTTCAAGATGGCGTGGGCTCCATGCCCGAGCCTCGCGGCCCAGGGAGTGCCCACAGCGGTGGCAGGGGCTCCCTGTCCAAGAGAGCCTGGTCTGCCAGACCCTGATACTCCTGCAGGATCTAACTGTCCCTCACTCACACACACACACACACACACAAACCACACACGTCCACACATTCTCCTTTTACCCCCTCACTCACACCCTCTCCCTCACCTCTGTTCTGCCAGCCACCATCTTCCTTCTATTATGTATTTTTGAGAACCAGGAAAGCCAGTTGTGGTAGTGTAGTTACAATTTAAGACTGAAGGACTGATAATGAGGAAAGCCAATGGCCTGAGGACAAGGAGAACAGATGGTACACGTCTCAGTCCAAAGCTAGGAGAAGACTAATGACCCTACTCACACATTGAGGCAGAGAGATGAAATTGTCCCTTCCTCTACCTTTCATTCTATTCAGGCCCTTGATGGCCTAAATGATGACCACCCACATTGGGAGGCCAATCTGCTTTACTTAGACTACTAATTCAAATGTTAATCTTATGAAGAAGCACCCTCACAGACACATTCAGAAATAATTTTTAACCAAATCTCTGAGCACCCTGTAGTCATGCCAAATTATCACATAAAAATAACCATCACACCTATCTTCTATTTTCCTTGGCTTTCAATGGGTCTTTTGTTAACCTGTGCATCAGTTCTTGTATCAGGCAATAGTTGGTTGTCTTTTTATTAGATTCCAGAATTTGGAAAAACTCAATTCTGACAGTTTTTGTCAGCTTATTATTGCTTCAGTGTAGAAACAGACCCTTGGAACTCCTTACTCTGCTATTTTGGTGATGTTACTCTGTATAAGGGTATTTCAATACCAAACATGTTAAAGAGAATATTATAAATTGCATTAGAGGCCCGTTGCATGAAATTTGTGCATGTGGGGGGGGGTGTTCCTCAGTCCAGCCTGCACCCTCTCCAATCCGGGAACCCTCGGGGGATGTCCAACTGCTGGTTTAGGCCCCATCTGGTTTAGGCAGTCGGACATCCCTCTTGCAATCTGGGACCACTGGCTCCTAACTGCTTGCTTGCCTACCTGCCTGCCTGATCACCCCTAACCACTCTACCTGACTGCCTGATCGCCCCTAACTGCCCCCCTGTCAGCCTGGCTGTCCCCTTTCTGCCCCCCTGCCAGCCTCTCTCCTGCAGGAACCCTGACCAGGGCCCGGGCTGGGGAGGAGCCTGCAACCTAGGTACATTCCCTTGACCTGAATCAAACCCAGGACCCTTCAATCCACAGCGGACATTTTATCCATGGAGCCAAACCAGCTACAGCTCTCATTGTGGTTTTAATTTGCATTTCTCTGATTAATGACATTGATCATTTTTTCATATATCTCTTGGCCATCTGTATGTTCTCTTTGGAGAAGTGTCTATTTAGATAATTTGCTCATTTTATTTTTATTAGATTGGTTGTCTTGCTTTTGTTGAGTTGTATGAGTTCTTTCTATATTTTGGAAATTAACCCCTTATCAGATTTATCCTTGGCAAATATGTTCTCCCATACAGTGGGTTCCCTTTTCATTTTGATGATGATTTATTTTGCAGTGCAGAAGCTTTTTAGTTTGATGTAGTCCCATGTGTTTATTTTTCCTTTGTTTCTCTTGCCCTAGGTGATGTGTTGGTGAAAATGTCTGAGATTTTGCTGCCTGTTTTCCTCAAGGATTTTTATGGTTTCATGACTTATATTTAAGTCTTTTATCCATTTTGAGTTTATTCTTGTATATAGTATAAGTTGGTGGTCTAGTTTCATCTTTTTTTCATGTGCCTGTCCATTTTTCCCAATAACATTTGTTGAAGAGACTGTTTTTACTCCATTGTATGTACTTGATTTCTTTGTTAAGTATTTATTGACCATAATGGTATGGTTCAATTTCTGGGGTCTCTGTTTTGTTCCATTGATCTATATGCCTGTTCTTGTGCCAGTACTGTTTTTATTACTATAGCTTTGTAGTATAGTTTTATATTAGGTAGAGTGATCCCTCCAACTTTGTTCTTCTTTTTCAAGATTCTTGTGGCTATTTGAGGTCTTTTTTTTTTTTTTTGGTTTCATATAAATTTTTGGAATGTTTGTTCTAGATCTGTGAAATATGCCATTGGTATTTGAAAAGGGATTTCTTTGAATCTGTAGATTGCTTTGGGTAGTATGGACATTTTAATTATGTTAATTCTTCCAATAAATGAAAATGGTATATTCTTCCACATATTTGTATTTTCCTCTATTTCTTTCTTCAATTTCTTAAAATTTTCTGAGTATAGGTCTTTTACCTCCTTGATTAAGTTTATTCCTAAGTATCTTATAGCTAGCTGTGTGTTTTTCATAGATGTCCTCATCAACTCCAGTACATTTATTTCTATTTCTAAAGGGATGTTGATTTGTGTCAAATGTTTTTTCTGTTATTGATATGATAATATAGTTTTTTGTTCTTTATGTTAATGATACTGGTATATTATATTACTTAATTTTCTGATGGACCACACTTTGATGATTATATTTTTCTTTGCCCAGAGAACAGATGAGACTAATAGTTTTTGACCATTGGCCCTAAGCCAGATGTGCCAAAGCCTCTCTGGACTTTACAGATCTGTAGTGAGGGAGAATGATACCTCTTTAGTTTGGGATATTGTATTTTCAATCTTTTTTGCTATAAATATTTTATGAAGGAACATTTCCCCCTTTGAATCCCAATTAACTCATAGAAAGGTTGTAATTTGATTTCACCTTAAGTCAGCAGTATCTACCCATATAAATGAATAAATCTATTAGAGTATCTAGTTCCTTTTTTGGAATACTCACTCTGAGTTATAATAGCCCTGCTGTTGACTGTAGGTAAACTAACTTTTGTTTACACAATCAATAATGGAGTAGCATAAATTCTGGGCTTATAAGTACATTACCACTGAATATTTGTGCAGTGAGGTAAACACATTGTTGATATTATCTAAATAGTGTTTGAGTATTTTGTTGAATCTTACCTAATAATATACAAATATGTAAATTGACCGTACCTTCGCTATGCCCACAGCCAATCAGAGTGAGTGATTATGCAAATTAGCCCACCAAAGATGGTGGTTAATTTGCATATGAAGGCAAGGGGGGCAGCACCATGGCCTGCTTAGGGGTGTATGGGTCCATCGGGGGTGGATGAGGCCCTGCAAGCAGTGCCAGACACCACCCACAAGGTACCAGTCCATTGGTAGGAGAGGCGGTGGGGTGGGCAGCGCCAGACGGCACAGGAGGGGTCCGGGTCAATCGCAGGCCCCAGGAGGGGCAGTGGCCTACCTAGCTGCTCCTGGGGGTCCCTGGGAAGATGGCGGCTCTGGGGAGGCAAGGCCAGACCTGCCTAGCTGCTCCCGGGGGTCCCTGGGAGCAGCGCCACCCCGGGGAGGTGAGGCCAGAACCGCCTAGCTGCTCCTGGGGGTCCCTGGGACAATCGTGGCCCCGGGGAGGCGAGGCCGGACCTGCCTAGCCGCTCCCAGGGGTCCCTGGGAACAGCGCCGCCCTGGGGAGGCAAGGCCGGACCCACCTAGCCCCAGGGAGGCGAGGCCAACCCGCTTAGCAGCTCCCGGGGGTCCCTGGGAACATTGCAGACATGGGGTTGCTGAGACACAGACCTGTCCTCTGGCCACAGATTCATAGCTTCATGGAGATTGAGGGAAGGGATCTGCCTCATCTGTAGAGAGACAGAGGTTCTGCAGTGGCCCCAAGACGCGGGTGGGCCCACCCAGGGATCAAGGGGTATGGAAGGACTCCCGGGCAGAGGGGCAAGGACCCTCACCCCTGAGGCGGGGGTTTAGAGGTGGTGCCACCTCAGTGGAGGGGTGCTGCACTGCAGGGTACTGAACTGACTGATGTGATTCAGAGAAGCTCCCAGTGCTAACGGGCCTCGCTCAGGTGGCCTTCAACTTCAGAGGCAGTGACTCCTGCTCCCACCTTGACCCAAAAGCAAGCTCGCTACACCCTGCCCCATAGCAGAGCATGCCTAGGCAGTGAGTGGGAAGCCTTCCACCTGCTTCGGAGAAGGGGGGGGGCAGTAAAGAATGTGGGGAGAGAAAAGAATGTGGAGCATCCGCAATGAAGAGGTGCTCGAGAAAGAGGCTCGGAAGCCTGACTGGAAGGTTTGTTCTGTTTGCTGGGCGGCTGCCTCTTAGGAAGCACAAAGAGCATGGCTCTGAGGGCTTCCTGTGTGCTGAGTCAAGTTCCATAGCCAACTGGAATTGGCCTCAGTTTCCTGGTCTGTAAAATTCATGAAGCATGTCCCAGTGCCTTCACTGAGCTTTGATGGCCAATTGAGATACTATGTAAATAAAATGAGGGAAGAAGTGAGAAAGAAAAGGAAGGATGAACAACACAAAAGAAAGACTGAAAGGAACCTGTAAACCCATTGTCACTTAAATAGGGAATATAGTCAGTAGTGTTGTAATGATGGTATGATGCCAGGTGGGTACTAGAAATATCGGGGAACACTTTGTAAAGTATATGATTGTCTAACCACTATTCTGTAACTAATATAAAACCTAAAACCAATACAAAATAATGTTGAATGTAAAGAAATGAACATTGGAGTGAAATTTTTATAAATTTCAAAGTTTAAATAAAAGCTGTAAAGGAAGGAAGGGGAGAATAAAAATAGTGTTTTTCATTTTACCACTTCATTAAAAAAAACAGTTATCTTTATATGGTGCTTTTATACTTTTCTAAGTCATTATCTCATTTTAATTTCCAGGCAACTTAAAGACAAGATAATTATTCTGTCCACTATTCAAAGAAAGGAAATCTTGGTTTCTGGTCCTAATGATTCAATTGTCAAGCCCTTATTGTACCGCAGGGTTAGTAAAATTTTCTGTGCAGGGTCATATCTATACTAATAAAAGCCTTGAGGGTGATCAGGCCAGCAGGGGAGGGTATTTGGGGGCAATCAGGCCCACAGAGGAGCAGTTAGGTGTCAATCAGGCCAGCAAGGGTGCAGTTAGGGGGCAATCAGGCAGGCAGTTGAGCGGTTAGGAGCCAGTGGTCCCGGATTGTGAGAGGGATGTCCAACTGCAGGTTTAGGCCTGATCCCTGTGGAATCGGGCCTAAACCTGCAGTTGGACATCCCCCGAGGGGTCCCATATTGGAGAGGGTGCAGGCTGGGCTGAGGCACACCCTCCCCAGTGCACGAATTTCGTGCACCAGGCCTCTCGTAGGAAATAAAGCTTTAGGTGATTTTCTTTTAAATATCTATATTTTAGTTACCAGACATTTCCACTTCATCATTATGAAAATATCAGTCTGTCATAGAAAAAGTGAGCCAACCCTATTGGTATATTTTAAATTGTTTAATTAAAGAATACCAGTAATTTTACCCAGCATGTTAATTTGTTCAAGTATTTGGAGATACCCAACCTGACAGGCCCATTTCAATGAAGTGCAATTTCAAATCAGATGTTCTACAAGATTATGAGCCAGGATGATTTAGATTCATGATAAGGTTTTCCTTAACTTTTCTAGGTCAAGATGATCTCTTCCATGCCTAGCATTCAGAACTTTGCAAATGCAACAGGATTTCTGTTTAAGCACTAGAATAGATTCAAATTTTCTCTTTTAAGTAAACATTTGGCTATGCCTAAAGGCAATCTTGCAGGCAGTTCTATGTATAGGTGGGCTAACTCTGCCTCAGAAAGAATACAGGTTGGGCTTCTGAATTGTCATATAATATAACATTAGCTTAGTCTTTAGCTTATCAGACATCTAAAGTATATGACTTTCACTTTAATTAATAACTTGGGATATCAGGGTTCTAGAAACACTTCTCAGAGATCAGACTTGAATTGACTGCTGTCCAGCTGCTGACAGAAGTACAATTGAGACAACTGGTATTTGAGATTGAATTACTGTGCTATGTTAACTATCAATTCTTTTAGATTCTTGTAGTTATATTCCTATGCCAGGTTACATCACAGAATGCAATAGATTGGGTTCTGTTAGCTGAGTTTCCAGTGGAAATACTTTCACTTGAGTTACAATTTAATGGACTGCCCTTGGTTTTTATGAGTGGTCTAATAAGAAACAGCTGTTTGATTAAATATCACATGATCTCACTCATTTGTGGAATATAATGAACAGCATAAACTGATGAACAAAAAATAGATCCAGAGACATAGGAGCATCGAACAGACCAACCAACCTCAGAGGGAAGGCGAGTGCTGGAGGGCGGTGGTGCAGGTAAGAGATCAACCAAAGGACTTATATGCATGCATATAAGCATAACCTATGGACACAGACAGTTTGGGGTGAGGGCATGTGTTGCGGGGGGGGGGATTGCTGGGGAGAGGTCAATGGGGGAAAAAGAAGACATATGTAATACTTTAAACAATAAAGAAATTTTTAAAAAAGAAACAGCTGTTTGAAAAACCTTTTATTTCCTGGGGGGGAAAAACACTGTGGAAGATATTGCCAACCATGTTAATCAATAAAAACAATAGAGGATAATATAAATTATTAACTCTTATCCCTTCAACAATAATTCTTCAGATTGCCTTCTGAGAACATATAAATCAAGACAGGTTCATATTTTGAGGAAGGGAAATGTGATAGATATATTGCATCAGAAAACTACTCTGAAAGAGCAAGAGTGGTGCTTCTTTTGGTAACTTGGATGAGAATTCAACACTAGTTTTGCAGAATACTGAATACAAACTTTGGAAAATATATGAAAATTTATTGATAACTGGTAACCTGGTTTCTTCATGTAGTATTACAGTGTGAGTTTTATAAGCATTTTGGTAGGTATAATTTATACTACTTGAATAACTTTGCTAGAGACAAATGCCTCATAATAGGCCATTTTATTTTACAAGTCCATGGAATGCCATTGACATTGTTGCCTGTATGAATGGTGCCCCTTTAGTTGTGTAGTGTACACTTTGCTTAGCTGTACATGGCAAACCTGACTCAGTCTGCATTGAAGTTATTATATTTTGAAAGGATAATTAAACATTGCCAATAATGTTTATTACATATCTATGAACATATGCTTGTCATATGTGTATTTGTGTGTCTCTGTGCGTGCTTGCACTCTTCTCATAAATAAGTGTCTGTTTTCACTCTTCTTGAATCTTGGTTGTCTTTGTAAGTTTTTGAACGATAGAATGAAGTAGAAGTGATGCTTTGCTACTTCTGGGAATCAGCATTCAGGGCTTGTGAAATTCCTTTTTTGATCTTTTAGACACCAGCTATTATTTTGTAAGGAAGTCTATGCTATCCTTCTCTTATAGAGGCCATATCGAGAAGCACTGGGAGATTAGACACCCTATGGTGAGAAAGCACAGTGAAGGAGACTGAAATAACCCAGTTTAATGCAGTCATGTGAGTGATTGCATCTGATACTATGTGGAGAAGAATAACTATGGAGTCAATCTATAGACTTGCAAGAAATAACAAATCATTGTTGGTTTTAAATTATTGGGTTTTGTATTGCTTATTAAACAACAATAGATAGCTAAATAGAAATGAGGTGTTTCTGTAACAAAAATGTAACATAGTTGTCTTTGAGACTAGGTGACTGGAAGAGTACTGAGGACATTGTTACTTATTAAAGGTTTATAGAGCAGTGAGGAAACTGCTATTAGGGCCTGGAAGTGGGGGTTATGTGTTATATATTGGTGTTACATTGACAAAATTGTCACCTGTGATAACTTGAAATGTAGACAAAATACCTAACAAACACTTACAACTTGTTAAGGTGATAGCCAGGACATCAAATTATCAAAAATTCAAAAGTGTCAATTGGTTTCTTTAATCTGTCTGTGATAAAATATGAGATGAGAGACATGAGCTAAAATTCAATTTTCAAGAATAATGTGGAGTAAATAGTTCCAATATAAGACTTACTTGTTTGGAAAATAAAACTTCTTTTTTTTTTCTCATTTGCAGCCTTTCAGCTGGAAAAATGGTTCTCAAAGTAAGGAATGGCCTCATGGAATTCATTAAAATCTGAGAATGTCTCAAGGTCAAGATCAAATCAAAATGTAGGAGGTCCTGGAGAATAAGACAATATTAAAAGAGACTCCACATAGATGAGAATCAAGGCACTCCAGCTAAATGAATGAAGCTATATGAGTGACTCAAACTGGCATAATTTGCAGTGGAAGAATACCAACCCACATAATTGTAAGTAATTTTTTTTGTTTGTTTTTAATTGCTCAGTTTTTAGAAGTTAAATCTTACATCTTGGCTATATGATGAGTAGGTTGTATTTTAATTTATTTTCTCTTTATTATTGGTTACATTTACTTATTTTTCATATCTAATTTATAGTGAAGTGTGATTTATCTCACAATACTAATAAATGTTTCAAAGGGGGAGTTGCAGGGGTAGGTGAGAGGGAAAATTTTTCAGTTTTACTATAGAAACATGCATATTGTTGGACTATTACTTTAACAAGCATTTCTACTTTGGTAAGATAAATACAAATTTAAGTGTGTTTTACAGAGGAATACACTATATATAAAATGATATTTCTTCATAGACTGGAGTGCAGGTCATGGTTTTCTATTTTTCCATGTTGAAGTGGACCACAAGCTACCATCCAGTTATTTCTCATAAAGTTCATGAATGTACTTCATCAATTCCCATACTGTTGGCCTGCCCATTAAATATTTTTTAAAAATTGAATTAATTGCCAGCACTTTAAAAATTAGGTGATTTTTCGCATAAAAGTATAGAGTATTCCCCCAAAAATGTATACGTACACTTTGAATAATTATAAAGGCAGTATTTCTTAAAATACATTTCATTTTCAAAATTGAGCTATTAGCTGTGCATACATTTTGGGGGGATACCCTGTATATGGTAGATAAACTAGATTGCACCCTAACCAGTTTGGCTCAGTGGATAGAGCGTCGGCCTGTGGACTGAAGGGTCCCAGGTTCAATTCCAGTCAAGGCCATGTACCTTGGTTGCAGGCACATCCCCCAGTATGTTTCTAACTCTCTATCCCTCTCCCTTCCTCTCTGTTAAAAATCAATAAAATATATATTAAAAAAACTAGATTGCTACTCTGCATACTTCACATACACACAAGTTTTTAATTAAGATATTAAAAATTGCACTTCTAAGTGAGCTTCCAGATATTATTGAGCTTTAGCTTTCACCAATCAGGTTAACTTAAGTGAGATTTTAAAAACAGTTTCCAGCTGCTTCTGGTGGCAAGCATGATCGTGGAGGTTATGGTTTATCTGTAGTGGTATTCCTGTCACCATTTTGTGGGAATCAAGGAGCAGGGCCAGAAGATTCATCCTTTAGTTGTTGTTGCTATTATGTTTGTTGCCAGTGTGGACCTAATTGGAAAGGCATGTCCCTGGAACTAACCATTCACAGCAGCAGTAGCTTCCTAATTGTATTGTTCTTGGAGCTGACAGTTCAACTGAAATATTCAGGATTTCCCACTTTCCTGATTGAAGTTGGCAGCTTACTTGAGGTCTGATTCTTCATTGTTCTCTTTGCAGTCATTCCTAAAGATCCACCCTCAATAAATTGCAAACACTCAGTTTTCCATATTGAGGCCCTTTAATCTATATTTAAAATAGTCTTAGTAGTTTCTATTTTCTGTAACTGACTTCTGAGTAATACACAAGGAAAACTAAGATAACTAGCAATACCTCACCATATTTTAGTTGTGGTAAAAATAGGTTGATTAGAAGGAGTAGACTCTAGTTTACCATAGCCCTCAATCCCTCAAATGGAGGTGGTCATATGTTACATACAATTTTTCCATGTATTTGTAATTTGTTTTTAATTTTTAAAAAATCCCACTTCTCTCATTTATTTTACTGTCCTGGCCCTTGTAGAGATCTGCATCTGCCATTCTTTTAATACATATCTAAAACTTGGTTGAAAAAAAGAATTTTGATGGAAAATCTCTTAAAGGATGCAAAGTATACAATTCTTTCATTTTGTAACTACTCCAAAATGTCTCAAAGTAAAAGTCGGGCCATCAGAAAACTATACACCTAACCTACATTATTTAAGCTGCTGATAGAATTAGTTTTACTGAATTAAAATTTATTATGATCTTACAAACATACATAACAAAGAACTACCCTATGAAAGTAGTTATTTTTTTAACCCTCGTTGTTGTTGGGTTTTTTTCCCAAGGTCCACCATTTCTTTTATTTATTTATTTTTTTTCTTTATTGATTAAGGTATTACATATGTGTAATCCTGGTTGTTTTGTGTCAATTGTAATGTCACCTCTATGAGGTCACAGAAAGGAAATTTTTCAAGTCAAGTTTTTTCTTAAGATCAGGTAAGAGATGATATTTTGTTTTTTACATTGGTTGTTAGAAAGGAAAAACCAAAGCCCACCTGAATGGTTAACTTCTAGTAAGTATACAAGATTTCATGCATGCACCTTGTGTATTAAACTTAATACTGGATGTCTTATTATGCAACTCTTGTTTTCTCTTTACCCATATTTATTCAGATAATTAAAAACAATCTTATTGAACAATATTTTGAAACCTATATTGAAACTCAAATTGTTTTCCACAGATGCTGCACCATTTTATATTCCAACAATCAATATATAAGAGTTTAAATTTTCCACATCCTCTCCAATAGTTTTTTTTTTCCTTTTTGTTGTCGTTGTTGTTCTTGTTACAGCCATGCTAGTGAGCGGAAATAATATCTCATTGTGGTATTGATTTGAATTTCCCAAATGACTAATAATGTTGAGGTTCTTCTCATGTACTTATTGGGCATTCCTATCATGTTTGGAATAATGTCCACTCAAGTACTTAGCCATTTTAAAAATAATATGGAATGCTTCAAGAATTTGTGTCATCCTTGTGCAGGGGCCATGCTAATCTTCTCTGTATCATTCCAATTTTAGTACATGTGCTGCTGAAGTGAGCACTTTGTCCATTTTTAAACAGAGTTATTTTTTATTGTTTAATTGAAATAGTATTATTTATATTTTTCTAGATACAAATCCCTTGTCAAATATTTGAATTGAAAATATTTTTCCCATTCTGTGGGTTGTATTTTTTTTCTACTCAGCCCATTTTCAATAGGATAATTTTTAAAAATATTTTGCAAGGGAGTAGGAGGAAAAGCTATCTTAGGGAGAAACACATTTATCCTTTCATTAAGTACTAGAGGCCCAGTGCACGAAATTTTTGCACGGAGGGGGGTTGTCCCTCAGGCCAGCCTGTACCCTCTCCAATCTGGGACCCCTCAAGGGATGTCTGACTGCCCGTTTAGGCCCTATCCCTGGGATCGGGCCTAAACAGGCAGTTGGACATCCCTCTCACAATCCAGGACTGCTGGCTCCCAACTCCTTGCCTGCCTGCCTTCCTGATTGCCCCTAACCACTTCTGCCTGCCAGCCTGATCACCCCCTAACCACTCTGCTGCCAGCCTGTTTGCCCCCAACTTCCCTCCTCTGCTGGCCTGGTTACCCCTAACTGCCCTCTCCTGCAGGGTTGATCACCACCAACTGCCCTCCCTTGCAGGCTGGGTGCCTCCCAACTGCCCTCTCCTGCTGGCCATCTTGTGGTGCCCATCTTGTGTCCACATGGGGGCAGGATTGACCACATGGGGGCAGCTATATTGTGTGTTGCAGTGATGATCAATCTGCATATTACTCTTTTATTAGATAGGATAGAGGCCTGGTACAGGGGTGGGGGCCAGCTGGTTTGCCCTGAAGGGTGTCCCTGATCAGGGTGGGGTTCCCTTGGGGCATGGGGTGGCCTGAGCGAGGGGCCTGTGGTGGTTTGCAGGCGGGCCACGCCCCCTGGCAATGTAAGCGGAGGCCCTGGTATCTGGAATTTATTTTCCTTCTACAATTGAAACTTTGTAGCCTGGAGCAGAGCCAAGCCTGGGGCTCCCTCCGAGGCCTGCAGCCATTTGTGTTGGGGTTATAATTGAAACTTTGTTGCCTTAAGCGGGTGGGCCCGGCCAGGGTGTGCTGAAAGCTTTGCTTCCCCTGTTGCCGGCGGCAACCCTGGCCTGCTCTCTCTCAAGCTCCATTCTGCCGCCATTTGTTTGAATTTGTTTACCTTCTATAATTGAAACTTTGTAGCTTGAGTGGAGGCTTAGGCCTGCAACAGCTGGCAGAAAGCTTGGCTTCCTCTGTTACCTAGGAAACCTTGCTCTCTGTGACTGTAGCCATCTCGGTTTGGGTTAATTTGCATGCTCGCTCTGATTGGATGGTGGGCGTGGCTTGTGGGCATGGCTTGTAGGTGTGTCAGAGGTATGGTCAATTTGCATATTTGTCTATTATTAGATAGGATGATATTAGTTTTAGTTTTATGGTAGATGCTCTTTATCAAGTTGAGGAAATTCCCTACTTTCTTAGTTTATTGAGAGCTTTTTTATGAATAGGTGACAAAGTTTGTCTAACCCTTTTTCTCATCAATGTATGTGATCATATGACTTTTCTTCTTTTCCTGTTAATATAGTAGAATACACGGATTGGTTTTTGAATAATGAGCTAGTCATGCATCTCTAGAAAAAATCTCACTTGGTTGCAGTGTGTAATTCTTTTTATATATTAGTGAATTTTGTTTGCTAATATTTTGTTAAGAATTTTCACACATATATTGATGGAAAATATTGATCAGTAGTGTCATGTTTTTGTACTGATTTGTCTGGTTTGGGTATTAGGGAAATGCTGGCTTTATCTTTTCAATTTCCTGATTAAGACCAAGAAACACAAAAGTTTCTTTTTTTCCTTCGTCCAACTTATTTATTTTCTTTCTGATCACTTGTGCTTTTTGGGTCATATGTGTCAAACCATTGCCTAACAAAAGGTCATGAACATTTACTCTTATGTTTTCTCCTGAGAGTTTTATCATTTTAGCTCTTAAATTTAGGTTTATGAGATAGTGCAGTTAATTTTTTAATATGGTGTAAGGAGTCCAACTTCATTCTGTGCATGAAGATATTCTGTTATCACAGCACCATTTGTTGAATAGACTATTTTCCCCTATTGAATTGGCTTGGCACCCCTGTTAAAAATAAAATGACCATGAATTTAACAATTTATTTCTATATCCACAATTCTATTCCTTTCATCTATATATCCATTCTTATCCCAGTACCACACAATCTTGATTATTGTAGCTTTGTAATAAGTTTTAAAATTGGGAAGTGTAGCCTGGCTGGCGTGACTCAGTACTTGAGCGTTGACCTATGAACAAGGTCACGGTTCCGTTCCCTATCAGGGCACAAGCCCAGATTGCGGGCTCTGTTCCCAGTGTAGGGTGTGCAGGAAGCAGCTGATCAATGATTCTCTCTCATAACTGATGTTTCTATCTCTCTCTCCCTCTTCCATCCTCTCTGAAATAAATACAAATATTTAAAAAAATAAAATTGGGAAGTATGACTACTCTTACTTTATTTTTCATTTTAAAGATTGTTTTGGCTCTTCTGGGTCCTTAACATTTCTGCATGAAAGACAGCTGGGACTTTTAGGGATTTCATTGAATCTATAGAGTGTTTAGGGAATTTTTGTTTTTATCATTATTAAATCTCTTGATTCATTAACATGGATTAACTTTCCATTTATTTAGATCTACTTTAATTAATTTCAGCAATGTTTTATAGTTTGCACAGCATAAGTTTTGAATTTCTATTGTTAAATTTGTTTCTATTTTATTCACTTAATTTTTATTGTTTTTTTAATTTTATTTTCATTGCTAGTATATAACTATATAATTTATTTTTATATATTTATATTGTATCCTGTTAGTAGCCTGAACATGTTTATTAATTCTATAGCAATTTTAGTGGCTTCATTAGGATTTTCTAAATATAATATTATGTCATCTATTATTTTTTTATGTTATTTTTATTTAATTTGTGGATAGGTATTACATTCACATTTTTCATGAAATAATAAAAGGTATATAGTGAAAAGTTATGCTGTATCTCTATTCTTTTTTTTTTAAATTTCTTTATTGATTAAAGTATCACATATTTGCACTCATCCCCCCATTCCCATCCCACACCCCTCCCCATACATGCACCCACCCCCCTGTTGTCCTGAACCACTGGTTAGGCTCATATGCTTGCACACAAGTACTTTGGTTGATCTCTCCCCTTTACCCCCACCCTCCCTTACCCTCCCTCTCAGGCCCGACAGTCTGATCCATTTCTCCTTGTTTCTGGGTCTGTTCTTGTTCATCAGTCTATGTTGTTCATTATTTCCCCTAGATAAGTGAGATCATGTGCTATTAGAAATACACTTATAAGAACTGAAAATGAGACAATCAATAATGGTTATGGTGACAGGCAAATGAATCTGTCTGTAGTGAGTTTCTTTCTGGACCAACAGTTCTTTTGAGACCCAATTTCAATGTCCAACAGTTCCTTATGTGTACATGTCAGCACTGACATTACAGTTCTGGATGGTGGAGAAATGGTGGTAATGCAGGTCTGACTCTCTCTGGTTTGGTCCTGGGCAACCTGCAGTGATGCACAGCTTCTAACTGCTAGTATGGGAAGGCCACATCCGCATCTTCCATCTCTGGACTGCTTCTCGTTTGTCATCATGGTTGGAGTAGTCTTGTCGATTCCTCTCTGTTGCTGGAATCCACATGGTCTCAGAGTTGTTTTCTGAAAATATACAAACATATTCTCGACCAAAAGTTAATAAAGGAATATTTTCTATAAATTTGACTTGAGATCCTATTTCATTTTTTGCCCAAATGATTTTCCTCTGCCTTGTTTTGACACCTTGTGTGTTTTTCATGGGTGTCTTGCTTTTAGCCTTACAATTAATTTTCTAAAGTATTAATTTTCTAGATGTAATTTACTTACAGGATATTTTTCCTTACATGATATTCTTCTATTATCCCCTCATTTGTTGATTTAAATGTTAGGAGGCTTTTGAAAATTTTATAATGTAGTCTTGATGGCTTTTACATTTTAATTTTTTGCACTATAATATTACTGTTTTAGGTTCATTACATGGTGCACAATTTATCATGAGATGAAGTACCAATAAAAATTTTAGTTAACACTTTAGGAACACCTTTTTGTCCAGTACAATTAATTTTTCTAGAATATTTGCTTGTTTCAACTAGCCAATTTAAATTTGCCTGAAAACTTGACTACTACTTTACTGTAAAATTTATTACTCTAACAAAAATCTTATTTTACCCTGTAAATATTAGTGGAAGGGATTATTTGCCTTCTTGAGTAGGTCCTGAGCATTCCTGGTGGTAAGCTGGATTTAGATATCATAAACCCACTTCCCTACACCATGGGTACAAGACAATTCAAACAATTCTTGTTGGAGTGAGAGGGCAGCTGCTGTCGGCCAAGTCTCTGTCGGTCACTTGGACCCTGATCTGAGCAGGGCATGGGAGGCAGGAAGCAGCCATGGGGGCAGGAGACCTCCCTCAGAAGGGGCTAGGGTTCAGGCCCCTGCAATGTTGGGGGGGGTGAGGGTCTGTGCCCCACCTCTGTTGATCCCCAAATTCTCTACTGATGGCCCCTCTGCGACTGTGCCTGTCTTAGTTGTTCCTTCCTTGAGGAATCTTACCCGTCTCTGGCTAACCAGCCATCCTCCAGGGCCAAGCAGGGTGATGTGAGGTTCAGTTTTGTCTCCTTGGTAGCCTATGCCCCCGTGGCCTCCATGCACAGAACCTGTCTTGGGATCCCCTCGCCTGCTGGCGGGGCCCCAGCACTGATCACATATCTTGTGGAACCCAGGTTTCTTCTCCAGGGAGAGCTCAGTTCGCCCCACTGGGTGAGAGACAGATCCATGGCACCAGTCATCATGAGACTTCAACCTCGACATGAACAGAGAGCTCATGCAACAGCTGTGAGCAATTGAATTGTGAGAAGAGGGTCTCTCTTGGCCTAAAGGGTAAGAGGGACCAATATATAATGCTCAGGTGCCTTCCCAGGAGGCCCTCTACACAATGAAAAGGATTAAATCCTTACATGTCCTTTTTAAATTGCTGCCAGACATTCAAAGAATTAGTTTGTAAGATTGCTTGGGATAATTGTATATTATGCTGTTGTAATTCTAAAGTATCAAGAGATGTGTTAAGTTTTTCTCCAAGCACCAAACAGATGATTTTTTTTTTATCCCCAAGGGTGTGAAGAACTATTATAAGTACTAGGGGTGATCCAAATCTGGGAAAAATTTTAATGACAGTGTAGAATAATATCATGTAAGGATATTCTTTGTTCTAGTCCATGGCAATTCCCTTTCAAATTGGCTGTTCATTTCTTTTTATATAGACAAGGTCTTAGTTACATTTTTTGCTCCTCTACCGGGGGCAAGTAGTGATAGTAGTGACACCCTTTCTTTGGTGTCCACACAAGCCAGAAACCTCTCTTTAATTGTACACACAAAGGGGCATTACTTTGATTTTGTGTCATACAAAAGGGAAGCTGGGTGGAGACCCCTGTGTATTTATACTTTCTTGCCCCACCCATGGACCTCCTGGATGACCAAGGTGTTTGGTATAATTGGTAACAACATTAGTCAGGGGATCAGCCCATGTAAGGGGTCTTACCCATGAAGGGTCAGGAGCATAAGACCAAAATACTTACCCTCTTGTCCCAGGTAAAATTACCGTACATCTGATGATTGCTAGCGTGGCTAGAAAGGCGTTCTCAGGCATTCTTGGGTTTCTGGTTACCTCACAATTTCTTCCCGGAGGTTTGACATTCTGATGGATGTTTTTCTGTTTCTGGATCTATTTTTCCCCATCAGTTTATGTTGTTCATTATATTCCACAAATGAGTGAGATCATGTGATATTTATCGTTCTCTGCCAGGCTTATTTCACTAATCATAATGTTCTCCATCTCCATCCATATTGTTGCATATGGTAAGAGATCCTTCTTTTTTACTGCAGCGTAGTGTTCGATTGTGTAGATGTACCACTGTTTTTTTAATCCACTCACCTGCTGATGGGCACTTAGGCTGTTTCCAAATCTTAGCTATGGTGAATTGTGCTGCTATGAACATAGGGGTGCATATATCCTTTCTGATTGATGTTTCCAGTTTCTTGGGATATATTCCTAGAAGTGGGATCACTGGGTCAAATGGGAGTTCTATTTTTACTTTCTTAAGGAAACTCCGTACTGTTCTCCACAGTGGCTGCACCAGTCTGCATTCCCACCAGCAGTGCATGAGAGTTCCTTTTTCTCCACATCCTCGCCAGCACTTGTCATTAGTTGACTTGTTGATAATAACCATTCTGACAGGTGTGAGATGATACCGCATTGTTGTTTTGATTTGCATCTCTATAATGATTAGTGATTTGGCCTTCCTTCTGTCTTCTTTCGAAAAGTGTCTATTTAGATCAGTTGCCCATTTTTTGATTGGGTTGTTTATCTTCTTTTTGTTAAGCTGCATGAGTTCCCTTTAAACGTTGGAGATTAAACCCTTATCGTTGACATCATTGGCAAATATGTTCTCCCATGCAGTGGGGTTCTTCTTGTTTCATTGATGGTTTCCGTTGCTGTGCAAAATCTTTTTATTTTGATGTAGTCCCACTTATTTATTTTCTCTTTAGCTTCCATTGCCCAAGGAGCAGTGTCAGTGAAGAAGTTCTTTTGGCATATGTCAGATTTTTCTGCCTGTAGATTCCTCTAGTATTTTTATGATTTCCTGTCTTATGTTTAAGTCCTTGATCCACTTTGAGTTTACTTTTGTTTATGGTGTAAGTTGGTGGTCTAGTTTCATTTTTTTTGCATGTATCTGTTCAATTTTTCCCAACACCATTTATTGAAGAGACTGTCTTGACTCCATTGTATGTTCATGCCTCCTTTGTCCAATATTAATTGAGCATAGTGATTTGGATTGATTTCTGGGTTCTCTATTCTATTCCATTGATCTATATGTCTGTTCTTGTGCCAATACCAGGCAGTTTTGAGAACAGTGGCTTTGTAATATAGCTTGAAATCTGGTATAGAGATCCCTCCTACTTTGTTCTTCTTTCTGAGGATTGCTGTAGCTATTTGGGGTCTTTTTTTATTCTAGATGAATTTTTGGAAAGTACGTTCTAGGTCTGTGAAGTATGCCACTGGTATTTTAATGGGAAGTGCATTGAAATTATAGATTGCTTTGGATAGTATGGACATTTTTATGATGTTTATTCTACCAATCCATGAACACTGTAAGTACTTCCATCAGTTTGTCTTCCTCTATCTCTTTTTTCAGTGTTGTATAGTTTTCCGCGTATAGGTCTTTTACCTCCTTAGTTAAGTTTATTCCTAGGTATCTTAATTTTTTTGGTGTGATGGTAAATGGGATTGATTTTTTAGTCTATCTTTCTGTAAGTTCATTATTGGAGAATATAAATTCCATATATTTCTTAGCATTTATTTTGTATCCTGCTACTCTGCTGAATTCATATTTTAAGTCTAATAATTTTTGATGGAGTCTTTAGGGTGTTCTATGTACAGTATCATGTCATCTGCAAATAAGGACATTTTTACTTCTTCTTTTCCAATTTGGATGCCTTTTATTTCTTCTTCTTGTCTGAGTGCAATGGCTAGTAATTCCAACACTATGTTGAACAGGAGTGGTGAGAGTGGGCATCCCTGTCTTGTTACTGTTCTTAGGGGAAATGGTTTTAATTTTTGCCCATTGAGTATGATGTTGGGTGTGGGTTTGTCATATATGGCTTTTATTATGTTGAGGTATGACCCTTCTATTCCCAGCTTGCTGAGAGTTTTTATTAAGAAAGGGTGTTTGGATTTTGTCAAATGCTTTTTCTGCATCAATTGATATGACTATATGGTTTTTATCTCTTAATTTGTTTATGTGATGTATCACGTTTATTGATTTGCGAATATTGTACCATCCTTGCATCCCAGGGATAAATCCTACTTGGTCGTGGTGTATGATCTTTCTGATGTACTGCTGGATTCGATTTGCTAGAATTTTGTTGAGGATTTTGACATCTATGTTCAGGAGGGATATTGGCCTGTAATTCTCTTTCCTTGTGTTATCTTTATCTGGTTTTTGTATTAGGGTGATGCTGGCTTCATAGAAGGAGCTTGGAAGTGTTCCTTCTTCTTGAATTTTCTGGAATAGTCTGAGGAGGATAGGTTTTAATTCTTCCTTGAATGTTTTGTAAAACTCCCCTGTGAAGCCGTCTGGCCCCGGGCTTTTGTTTGCTGGAAGCTTTTTGGTGACTGCTTCAATTTCTTCCATAGTTATCAGCCTATTGAGATTTTTAGTCTCTTCCTGAGTAAGTTTTGGAAGATTGTGTTTTTCTAGGAATGTGTCCATTTCCTCCAGGTTGTCTATTTTGTTGGAATAGAGTTGTTCATAGTATTTTTTGACAATCCTTTGTATTTATGTGGGGTCTGTTGTTATTTCACCTCTTTCATTTCTGATTTTGTTTATTTGGGTCCTCTCTCTTTGCTTCTTGGTGAGCCTGGCTAGAGGTTCATCAATCTTGTTTATCCTTTCAAAGAACCAGCTCTTGGTTTTGTTGATCTTGTGTATTGTTTTTTTGGTATCTATGTCATTCATTTCTGCTCTGATCTTTATTATTTCCTTTTCTGCTCACTATGGGCTTTTCTTGTTGCTCCCTTTCTATTTCTTTGAGTTGTTGAGTTAGATCATTTATTACCATTTTTTCTTGTTTTTTGAGGTAGGCAGTAGAGCTATACACTTCCCTCTCAGGACTGCTTTCATTGTGTCCCATAGGATTTTCAATGTTGTGTTTTTATTGTCATTAGTCTCCAGAATGTTTTTAATTTCTTCTTTGATCTCATTCATAACCCACTCATTGTTTAGTAGCATGCTATTCAGTTTCCAAGTGTTTGAATTTTTTGGAGTGTTTTTATTGTAGTTTATTTATAATATTATGCCATTTTGGTCTTAGAAAATGCTTGATATGATTTCAATCTTTTTGAATTTGGGGAGACTTTGCTTGTTACCCAATATTTGGTCTATTTTTGAGAATGTCCCATGTGCACTTGAGAAGAACGTATATTCCATGGCTTTGGGGTGAAATACTCTGAAGATGTCAATTAGGTCCATCTGATCTAGTGTGTCATTTAGAATTGCTATTTCTTTGCTGATTTTTTGTCCAGAGGATTTATCCATTGATGTCAGTGGTGTATTCAAGTCCCCTACTATGATTGTATTGATGTAGATCTCTCACTTGATATCTTCCAGGAGATTTTTTTATGTATTTGGGTGCTCCTGCATTTGGTGCATATATGTTTACCAGAGTTATATCTTCTTGTTGAATTGCTCCCTTTAGTATTACGTAGTGGCCTTCCTTATCTCTTATTATGGCCTTTACTTTGATGTCTATTTTATCTGATATAAGTATCGCAACCCTAGCTTTTTTCTCATTTCCATTTGCCTGAAAAATGTTTTTCCATCCCTTCACTCTCAGTCTGTGTGAATCCTTTGCTCTAAGGTGGGTCTCTTGTAGACAGCAAATATATGGGTCATGTTGTCTTATCCATTCAGCTACCCTATGTCTTTTGATTGGTGCATTTAATCCATTTACGTTTAATGTTATTATTGATAAGTACCTGTTTGTTGTCATATTTTTTCTTAGTGTTTGTTTTTCTTTTTGCCTTTCTCTTTCTTCTTTTTACAGCAGTCCCTTTAGCATTTCTTGCATTGCTGGCTTGGTAGTGATGAACTCTCTTAGCCCTTTTTTATCTGTGAAGCTTCTGATTCCACCTTCAATTTTGAATGATAGCCTTGCTGGGTATAGTATTCTTGGATTCAGTCCCTTGTTTTGCATCACTTTGTTTATTTCATTCCATTCCCTTCTGGCCTGGTGTGTTTCTGTTGAGAAATCAGTTGATGTTCTAATAGGAGATCCCTTGTATATTACTTTCTGTCTCTCTCTTGCAGCCTTTAAGATTCTTGCTTTGTCATTGGTGTTCATCAATTTAATTATGATGTGTCTTGGTTGTCGTTCTTTTCGGGTTAAATTTGTTTGAGACTCTGTGTACTTCTTGGACTTGGATAGTTTTTTTTCTTGCCAATATCAGGGAAGTTTTCTGTCATTATTTCTTCAAACCGGTTTTCTATTTATTGCTTCTCTTCCTCTCCTTCTTTTATCCCTATTATTCGAATGTTGTTTCGTTTTGTGTAGTGATATAGCTCCCTTAGGCTCTCCTCTTGCTTTTTAAGTCTTCTGTCCAGTTGCTGCTGTGTTTGTGTGTTTTTTCCTACCTTGTCTTCTAATTTGCTAATGCGGTCCTCAGCCTCTTCTACTCTACTCTTTAGGCCTTCCATTGTGTTCTTTATTGCAGCTATGTCGTTCATCATCTCCTCTTAGTTTCTTTTCATGTTGGTGACATTTTCATTCAGCTCCTTATAGTTCTCATTGAGTTGTGTGTATTTGTCATTCATCTGCTTAAACATCCTTATAATGAATACTCTGAATTCTTTCTCTGTTAGGCTGCTAACCTCAAGTTCATTTAACTCCCTTTCTGGTGATTCTTCTTTTTCTTTCCTTTGGGGATTTCCTTTTCGTCTCCCCATGTTTTCCTGTAATGTTTTAATTGTAGATCCAGTTGCTTTGCTGCCCATGTTCTTTTGGGGATGGTGCTACTGGATTAATCTCTGTTTTCCTGGGTTTGTTAATCAAGTGTAGCTCCTACTCGAGCTACTTGGGTTCTCTTGATGTAGGCCTGCGAGCTTGAGAGGCACAACTGCGGCGTCTAGATGTCAGCAGCTGTGGGTGGGAGTGTCTCAATTTTTGCTGTCTTGCACCCTTAATTGTAATTACACATGCCCAGCAGGGACTCACAGTGGCCCCCAGGTACCGTCTGTTGGGGTGTTGGGGCTCAGGGGATCTGGTCTTTGAAAGGCGTGGCTGTGGTGCCCTGAGATCTGTAGTCATGGGGTGAGCAGACCCAGCTTTTTCTGTTGCACCTGTGATGGATAGGTTCTTACTCCCAGCGGTCTTTTACAGGAACACCCTCGGTACTTTTGCCAGTGAGGCACACTGAAAGGCTCTGTAGGGCCCTGGCAGTGTAGCCGGGTAATTGGGGTCCCTGTGGGCCGGTATCCTCGGTAAGTGAATTCAAAGCTTCTACTGCTTGAGGGGCATGCGCCCCCTGCTTGTTCAAGATCACACCCAAGGAGAGCTCTAGGTGGCTCCCACTAGCGCTCTATGCTTGGTTGGGCTCAGGGTGTTAGTATCTGTGGAGGCACGCTCTCTGGTCGCAGAGCTCTGATGCACTCTGAGGGGTCCTGGCACTTCGGTTGAGTAGCTGGGGTTAATGTGGGCAACCCTCTAGGAAGACGGAATTCAGAATTTCCACTTGGGGGCCGCGCACCTCCATCTGCGCAGAATCACACTCTTGGATGCAAACCCTGAGGAAAGTGACCTGGGCCTGAGGACTCGCAAGTGTGTGCGCAGCTGGGGTTAATGTCGGCAACCCTCCAGGAAGAAGGAAGAAGGAATTTCCACTGCAGGGCCGGGGGCCCCGTCTGCATAGAATCTCACCCTCGGGTGCAAACCCGGAGTGAAGTGTCCTGGGGATGAGACCACAGGAGTGTGTGTTCGTGCTCGTGGGCGGGAACCAGGGGTTCTGCTGTTGGGGAGGGGGAGTTGCACTTACAGCTGCAGAAAGCTGTGTCTTTGGAGGTGGAGGTCCCAGGTTCCGCAAGTCTGCAGCTGGGGTAGCAGGATATTGGCTGGAGTGGGTGCTGGGTCCCGGGGCAGTTCCAAGGCCTGTCTTGTTGGTGGTGTTGATGAGTTTCTACCTAAGGCTGTTCTCCGCTCAAGATGGCGTGGGCTCCCTCAGTGCTAGGGTCCCGCAGTCCCTGGAGTGCCCGCAGCAGTGGTAGTCTCTCTTTGTCAAGGAGAGGCTTTCTGCCAGCCCCTGCTGCTCCTGCGAGATTTAACTTTCCCTCACTCACTTTCACATACCCCATGCACAACCACACACTCTCCTTTTATACCCTCACTCACTCACTTCCTCTCTCTCCACTCCGTCCTGCCAGCCGCCATCTTCCTCTTCCAGATAACCATTTCTTAATAAAGTAAATGCAAGTGACTTGGTTTCCTGAGGGCAGAGGGAGTCTATGTCATCTATTATTAGAAAGTCTTCCTTTCCAATACAAAAGCCTTTTATTTTATTTACTTGCCTAAGTGACCTGCTTGAAACCTCCAGTACAATTTTGTTGAATATAAGCAGCAAAAATAAACATCTTTGACTTGTTCCTTGAATTAGCAGGAAAGCACACAGGCTTCTCAATGTAATCTGATGTTACCTGTATTATTTTATAGATGACTTGTACAGGAGAGAAATTATTTATATTCCTATTTTATTTAGTGTTACTTTTTCATGAGGAGTTGGATTTGTCAAACATTTTTTTCTTCATCTATTGAGATAAGCATGCAATTTTCTGTCACTTTTTCTATTAATTTGCTGTAATACATTGACATAGATAGATGATAAACTACCCATCCTGGGATTAATTCCACTTTGTTATGTTGTATAATCCTAATGATACCTTCTGATTCATGTTTTCTAGTATTTTAATTGAGAACTTTTATATTTATATTTATAAGAGATAATGGTCTATATTTTTCTTTTCTTGTGATTCCTTTTTCTGATTTTAGTATGAGCATACTACTGGCCTCAATGAGTGAGCAAGTGTTTCCTCCTCTTCTGTTTTTATAAAGAGTTTGCTAATAATGTTATTAATCCTTTATTAAACATTCAATAGAATTCATCATTAAAGCCATCTAGGCCTAGGCTTTTTTTGTAGAAAGTTTTAAAATTAATAATTTTCTTTTTTATAGCTCTATTCAGGTCTTCTATTTAATTATTTATTTTTTATTATTGACTATATTCCTTATGCTGCACTATAAAATCCCATGACTATTTTGTAACTATTAATCTGTACTTCTGAATCTCTTCCTTCACCTTTTTAACCTAGTTTGCCAATGGCCCACCCTGCCCCTGAGCAACTCTCAGTCTTTTCTCTGTATCTATGAGTCTCTTTCTGTTTTATTTGTTTCTTTATATTGTCCTTTAGATTCCAAAGATAAGTGAAATCATTTGGCATTTGTCTTTCACTGACTGACTTATTTCACTTAGCATAATACCCACTAGGTCCATTCATGCTATTGCAAATGGTAAAATGTCATTCCTTTTTAAACTTTGTTTCTGTTTCTCAAGATTGCTGTGGCTTTTGGGGATCTTTTATGGACCCATATAAATTTTTGGAATATTAGTTCTCCTTTTGTAAACTATAACATTGATATTTTGATAGGAATTTCATTGAATCAATAGATTGCTTTGGATTGTATGGAAATTTTTATGACATTAATTCTTTCTCTCCATGAGCACAGCATATACTTCCATTTATTTCTGTCTTCTTCAGTGTGTTCTAATTTTCTGACTACAGGTATTTTGCCTCCTTGGTTACATTTATTCCTAGGTATTTTTGATGCAATTGTAAATGGTATTGTTTTCCTATTTTTTGCTTCTGATCATTTATTATTGCTATATAAAAATGCAACCAATTTCTGATCATTAAATTTGTATCATGCAACATTGCTGAATTTATTTATCAGTTTTAGTAGTTTTTGGTGGAATCTTCAGAGTTCTCCATATATAATATCATGTCATCTGCAAATGATGACAGTTTTATTTATCCCTTTTCAATTTTGATACCTATATTTCTCCTTCTTGTCTGATTGCTATGGCTAGGAGTTCCAGTACTATGTTGAATAAGAATGATGAAAGTATACAACCCTGACTTATTCCTGATCTTAAGAAAAATGCTTTTAGGTTTCTTCATTGGTTATGATGTTAGCTTTAGCTGTGGGTTTGTAATATATGGCTTTTATTAATATATGGCTTCTATTTCTACTTTGCTGAGAATTTTATAATAAATGGGTGATTTTTTTTCATGAATGTTATGCATCTATTGATATAATCATATGGTTTATCCTTCATTTTGTTTATGTGTTGTAATAAGTAATTTGATTTGGGAGTAAAATGAGCTTGGGAGTCTTTCTTCCACCTAAAATTTCTGGAATAGTTTGAGGATAGGTGTTAATTCTTCTTTGAATATTTGGTAAAATTCACTTGTGAATCAATCTGATCCAGAAATTTTGTTTGTTGGGTGTGTTTTTTTAATGTACGTGCTTCAATTTCATTAGTTGTAATCAGCCTGTTTAGATTATCTGTTTCTATTTTATTCAGTTTTGGAAGGTAGTATGTTTTTATAAATTTAGCCATTTCTTCCAGATGGTTTAATTAATTAGCATTTAGTTGTTCATAATATTTTCTTATAATTCTTTGTGTTTCTATGGTGTCAGTTGTTATGTCTCCTCTTTCATTTCTGATTTTATTGATTTGGTTTCTCTCTTTTTTTTTTCATGTTGAATCTGGTTAAAGAGTTATCAATCTTGTTTATTGTTTCAAAAAAAAACAGCTCATGATTTCATTGATCTTTTGTATTATTCTTTTTAGACTATTTCATTTATGTATGATCTGATCTTTATAATTGCCTTCATCCTACTCACTTGGGACTTCGTTGTTCTTTTTCTAGTTCCTTTTGGTGTAACATTGGATTGTTTATTTAAGATTTTTTTTATTTCTTGAGTTAGGCCTGTAATGCTATGAATTTTCATCTCAGGACTGCTTCTGCTATGTTCCATAAATTTGGGGTTGTTTTGTTCCCATTTTTATTTTTCAAGGTATTTTTTTCTTTCTTTCTTTATTCCATTGTCAACCCATTCATTATTTAGTAACATGTTATTTAGTGTTTATAACACATGTTTCCAGGTGTTTTATGTGTTTTTCAGTTTTTTTTTTCTTGTAATTGATTTCTAGTTCTATGGTCAGAGAAGATGCTTGATATGATTTCAATTGTTTTATATTTATTGAGACTTGTTTTCTGATTTAACATATGGTCTATCCTAGAAAATGTTCCATGTGCACTCAAAGAGAATATATATTCTGCTGCTTTGGGATGAAATGCTCTGAAAATATAAATTAAACTAATCTGATCCATTGTGTCATTATGGCTTTTTTTTCTCTGTTGATTTTCAGTCTGGAAGATCAAGACATTGATGCCAATGGGGTGTTAAAATCCCCTATTATGACTGTATTACTGTAAATCTCTCCCTTGCCCATAAATATTTCATTTATATATTTAGGAGCTTCTATGTTGGGTGTACAAATGTTTACAAAGTTAAATCCTCCTGTTGGATTCATCTCTTTATCATTACATAATGTCCTTCTTTGTTTCCTATTTATAGCCTTTTTTTTTAAATTAATCCTCACTTGAAGTTATTTTTTCCATTGATTTTTTGGAGACTGTGAAAGGGAGGGAGAAGGGGGAGAAATAAAGAGAAAGAGAGAGAGGAAGAGAAAGAGATATAGATAGAGATAGAGATAGAGATAGAGATAAAGATAATAGAGATGATAGAGATAGAGATAGAGAGATAAACATCAATGTGAGATATACACATCAATTGGTTGCCTCCCTCACTCACCCTGAACAGAGACGGGGATTGAACCTGCAACCCAGGTATATACTCTTGACTGGGAATTGAACTTTTGACCCTTCAGTCTCAAGGCTGACACTCTAACCACTGAGTAAAACAGACCAGAACTATAGCCTTTGTTTAAAGTGTGTTTTGTTTGATATAAGTATTGCTTCCCCTCTTTTTATTCATTTGCAGGAAATATATTTTTCCATACCTTGACTTTCAGTCTGTGTGTGTCTTTCATTCTGAGGTGGGCTCCTCTAGGCAATATATACATGGTCTTATTTTGTTATCCATTCAGCTATCCTGTCATTTAATTGGAGCATTTAAGCCATTTACATTTAAAGTGGTTATTGATAGGTACATATTTATTTCCATTTTATTCTTTATAATTGTGTTCCTTTTTTTTCTATCTTCTTCCTCTTCTTCAAAAAGTTCCTTTAATATTTCTCATAATGCTTTTTCTCTATGGGAAAACTCTTTATTTGTCCTTTAATCTATATCACAAAAAGCCTGTGGTTGTGACGCCATAAAGGTGGAACAACCAAACAATGGGTCACCAGGAGGTGCATGGAGCACCTCTCGTGGGACTCTTGGCTTGCATGGTGAGGCAGGGCTCCCGCAGGGCTGGCAGGGCTGGCGCAGCAGAGGCAGGGCCCGCAGCTCACACAGGGCAGGTCTGGGGTCCCTCGGCTTGCACAGTGGGGGGTTCTGGGATCACAGGGCTCATGCAGGGTGGGTCTGGGGTCCCACTGGTGCAGTGGGTCTGGGTCTCACACAATTTTGCATGCTGGGCCTCTAGTTTTAAATGATAGCCTAGCTGTGTAGAGTATTATTGGTTATAGGTCCTTGCTTTTCATCATTTTAATTATTTTGCATCAATCCCTTCTGGCCTGAAAAGTTTCTGTTGAGAAAACAGCTGACAGTCTTACGTGAGCTCTCTTGTAGGTAACAGTCTTTCTCTTGCTGCTTTTAAGAGTCTCTCTTTGTCCTTAATCTTTGCCACTTTAATTATGATGTGTGTGGGCCTCTTTGAGTCCATCTAGTTTGGGACTCTGGGCTTCCTGGACTTGTGTGTACTTTCCCTTCACCACATTAAGAAAGTTCAGTCATTATTTCTTAAATAGGTTCTCAATCCCTTGTTCTCTCTGTTCTCCTTCTGGTACCCCTATGAAATGGCTGTTTTTATGCCACTTATTGTCCCTGAGGTCCCTTAAACTATCCTCATTTTTTAAAATTATTTTTTTTTTATTTTTGCTGTGCTGATTGTGTGTTTTCTGCTACCTTGTCTTCCAAATCACTGATTTTATCCTCTGCTTCCAATTACCTACTGTTGATTCCTTCTAATATATTCTTCATTTTAGTTATTGTATTATTTATTTCTGCCTAGTTTTTTATGGTTTCTATGTCCTATTTTATGCTTGCTATTTCTTTGTATAAGATCTCACTGAGCTAATTCATTCTTCCACTGTTTCTTGAGCATCCTTCTAACCATTGTTTTGAACTTTGAATTTGGTAGATTGCTTGCCTTCATTTCACTAAGTTCTTTTTCGGGTTATTTCTCCTGTTCTTTTATTTGGAACATGTTTCTTTGTTTCTTATTTTTCTGCTTCTCTGTATTTTCCTCTATGTATTAGGTAGATCTATTATGTTTCCCAGTCTTGGTAAGGTGGCCTTATGTAGAAGGTGTCCTGTGGGGCTAAGTAGCACAATGTTGGGGGCCTGATGCGGCGGGGGCCAAACATGGCTTGGATCTCCCTTTTCCGTGTCCCACGCGGAAAGAGAGATGAATGAACCGGTTCTAAATGGAGGTGGCCAGGGATTGAGAAATATTAGAAATAAAGAAAACAAGGCGCAGAAATAGATTCATAAAGCTGGGAGCTGGGTGGATCTTTCTGTGCCTTGCTGAGGCCACAGAACAGATCCAGACTGCAAAGCTGGTGCTTTATTTATAATCAGGGACAAACAAGGTAATCTACAATGTTGTTGTAAGTTTAACTTGTTTTGGCAGCAGTTGCTGCCCCTCCCACAGCCCACTAGCTACCCAGGAAAGATCTAGGGAGCAGTCACAAGATCAAGCTTAATTATGCTTAGAGGACTGAGCCCTCCAAGCTGGGACTTGTTTGCGACTTTGCCAGCATGTCAGTCCGAGGCTTAACCCTATAACCGCTTCCTACAGCACAATCTCCCTGATCATCCAATCAAGGTGCTCCCAGAATTTCCATTGTGTGGTTTATCTGACCCCTTTTATTGTAGTTGAGTCCTGATTGCTGTTGGCCCCTGCATACTTGGGATTGACCCTTAGGCTTACTGTTTGTGAAAATCAACAGCAAACACAGAGTAGGAGTTGCTGTGCAGGTGCTGACCACAGGAAAAGAATTCACTTCGTAGGGGTTGGTGCCTGCCAAGATCTCACATTGGATATCCTGATTTTGGAACTAATTTGGTCCTAGTCTGATGTGTTCTGAAGCCTACTACTGGGATGTGTTGGTTCAGGGGCTTCTTGGCAGGGACTTCAGTATAGATATCAGATGCTGCCTGTGACCAGTTTGGGGCTACCTGTTTGTATTTAAAAGTAATTCACAGTTTGTGGCTGCCTCTACTGAGCCTGAGTGTGCATAGGAAGAGCCAAAAAGCGTGCACCAATACCACTATCACCAGTACTAGACTCAAGGCACATCAAACAAAAGCCCAAGGCACCCTGAGATCCTCCTCCATGTGCCTCCACCTACCAGCTGCCTTTTAGACTCAGTCATTTAAAGAGCCTTTGGTAGTATGGGAGTTTATGGGAGGTAAGTTCTCAGTGAGTCACCAGGTAGGGATGAATGGTGTTCCCCAGATTGATGCAGGTTCCAACTTGGTGTCAGTCTTGGGTCTGAGGCCACTCATCAAAAGTCTCAGGATACACCAAGGCCAGCCACCTCTTGTAGATCTACATAGACTTTTGTGGTGGGACAAGGTCCTAGAGAGTCATCAGAGTGAGACCAGAGTTATCAGACCAAAACAGACCAATATTTTTCTGTGTTCAGTCAGGCAGGTGAAGGAAAAATTGCTCCTGCCCTAGAGCCATACAACTCAGTTGGTCCCCAATTCTGTCTGGGCCTCCCAGAAAGCCCCAGATCAGCAGGGTGGAGCTTCTGTGATCAGGAGGGTGGGACTAATAGATCTCTCCTGGGTGGTGCAACGCCAGACAGGTTAATGGAAACTTGGGAAATATCACCTACCCTAAATTCACAGAACTCTATCTCTGACACACCCTGAGTCTTTCCAGACCTCTATACCCCTTGACCAGACATCTGACTCCTCTGTAGAGCATGATCTCTGCAGAGTCAGGTCATAGGGAGTCAGTAGGGTAAGAATTCCCAAGCTCATGCAATATGGAGGGGAGTGCTCCACCCAAGAAAAATGGTATTTGTGTCCCTCAGCACAGGGACCCTAACAGTTGTCCCTTCAGCTCTCTGCCTGGAGCCCCACAACCCAGTCTTGACTCACACAAGGGTGAGTGGCTGTGAACTAGATTTTATACATTGGCTCTTTTAGAAGACACCTGTGTCTCTAGCAGACTCTGTCTCTTCCTGGCAGATAGAATCCCCACCGATTTTCACAGCCAGATGTTATGTTGGTGCCTCTTCCTGGCTCTGGTTTGCTGGAATGTGGAACCTGGCTTGGGGTTTGATCCCATGCCCCTCAGGGGGAACCTTTGCAGCTGTGATATCCCTCCAGAATCTCAGCTGCTTCCCATGGGAACAGGGCCACCTCTTTTCCAGTCTCCGCCCTTTGTAACAGCCTCAATGTGGCCTCTTCTGTAAATCCTTGGCTTTACAACTTCTGTTCAGCTAGTCTTCAGTTGGTAATTCAGGTTTACTTTTCTATATTTTAATTATAATTCCAATTTGGTAGTAAGAGGAGGTGAATTTAACTTCCATTTGCTCTGCCGCCATCTTAGATTCTCTCTTGTATTTATTCTTCAGTCAGTTTTGATAGGTTTTATTTTTCTAGAAATTTATTACATCTACGTTATCTAATCTGTTGAAATACAATTATTTCTTAATATTCACATGTGTGTGTGTATATATATATATACACACATGTGAATATTAAGAAATAATTGTATTTCAACAGATACTAGAATTCCCGTTGCAGGAAGATTCCTGCAAAAGGGCTTCCTGCTGCACTCTCCCCCGGCCCCGCCTGCTTTCCTTCCTTCTCCCCCGGCCCCGCCTGCTTTCTTCCCTTCTCCCTGCCCTGCCTGATTCTTTCTCCGCCACCCCACTTGCTTGCTTCTCCGCAACTTCGCTCCCTTCTGCAAGCTTGGCTTCTTTCTACACTGTCTTGATATACAAATTAACCACCATCTTGGTTGGGTTAATTTGTATACTCGCCCTGATTGGCTGGTGGGCGTGGCTTTGGCATAGCGAAGGTGTGGTCAATTTGCATATTACTCTTTTATTATGTAGGATATATATATATATAATTTCTGTAAGATCAGTAGTAGTATACCTTCTTTCATTCCTGGTTTTAGTAATTTGAATCTGCTCATTTTTTCTGGTTTCATCCAGCTGAAAGTTTATTGATAATTTTGACCTTTTTGAAGAATCAACTTAAGCACTAGATGGTTTGGTTCAGTGGACAGAGCATTGTACTGTGGACCAGAAGGTCCTGGGTTTAATTCCGGTCAGAGCACATGCTTGGGTTTCAGGCTCGATCCCCAGTAGGGGGTGTGAAGGAGGCAGCCAAAAATGATTCTCTCTCATCATTGATGTTTCTGTCTCTCTCTCCCTCTCCCTTCCCCTCTGAAATCAATAAAAATATATTAAAAAAAACAAAGAATCAACTTAAGATTTTTTCTATATTAATTTTCTGTTCTTTAGTTTATTTTCATTTTAGTCTTTTTTGTTTGTTATTGAATTTATTAGCATGATATTGGTTAATAAAATTATATAAGTTTCAGGTATATCTATCCTATGTAATAAAGAAGTAATATGCAAAATGACCATCACTACAACACACAAGATGGCCACCGCCATGTGGTCAAAGATGGCTGCTCCCATGTGGACACAAGATGGCTGCCACAAGATGGTCAGCAGGATAGGGCAGTAGTGGGCGATCTGGCCAGCAGGGGAGGGCAGTTGGGAGGGACCAGGCCTGCAAGGGAGGGCAGTTGGGGTGATCAGGCCTGCAGGAGAGGGCAGTTAGGGGTGACCAGCCCTTCAGGGAAGGGCAGTTGGGGGGACCAGGACAGCACGGGAGGACAATTAGGGGCAACAAGGCCTGCAGGGGAGGGCAGTTGGGGTACCAGGCTTGCAGGGGAAGGCAGTTGGGGGGATCATGCTTGCAGGGGAGGACAATTAAGGGCAATTAGACCTGTAGGGGGGGCAGTTGGGGTGACCAGGCCAGCAGGGGAGGGCAGTTAGGGGTGACCACGCTGCCAAGGGAGTGCAGTTAGGGGTGACCAAGCCAGCAGGGGAGGACAGTTAGGGGATGACCAGGCCACAGGGTAGGGCAGTTAGGGGAATTTGGGCTGGCAGAGGAGTAGTTAGGCATTGAACAGGCTGGCAGGGGAGTGGTTAGGGGTGATCAGGCTGGCAGGCAGCTGAGTGGTTGGATTGAAAAATAAATAACATACTATCTCACTTATATGTGGAGTCTAATGAACAAAATAAACTAACAAACACAATAGAGACTCATAGATAGAGAGAACAGACTGATAGCTGTCAGCCAGCCTGCACCCTCTCTAATCTGGGACCCCTCGAGGGATGTCTGACTGGATCAGGCCTAAACGGGCAGTTGGACATCCCTCTCACAACCCAGGACTGCTGGCTCCCAACTGCTCGCCTGCCTGCCTTCCTGATTGCCCCTAACCACTTCCAAGCCAGCAGTCCTGGATTGTGAGAGGGATGTCCGACAGCCCGTTTAAGCCTGATCCCATTGGTGGGACATCTCTCAAGGGGTCCCAGATTGGGGAGGGTGCAAGCTAGGCTGAGCGACACACACACCCTGTGCACGAATTTTGTGCACCAGGTCTCTAGTCTATATATATAAAAGCCGAAGTGACCGTCGCAACCGAAACAACCAAATGGACGACCGAACAGGCTGCATGGGGCAACCAGGCCAGCAGGGGGCTTAGTGAGGGATGTCCAAATGACTGAGCAGTGGACTGCGTGGGGTGACCAGGCTGGCAGGGGGCTTAGTGAGGGATGACCAAATGACTGAGCAGCGGGCTGTGTGGGGTGACCAGGCCAGCAGCGGGGGGGTGGTAAGGGGTGATCATGCAGGCAGGCAGGTGAGCAGTTAGGAGCCAGCGGTCCTGGATTGTGAGAGAGATGTCCGACTGCTGATAGGATCGGGCCTAAACGGGCAGTTGGACATCCCCTGAGGGGTCCCAGATTGGAGAGGGTGCAGGCTGGGCTGAGGGGACCCCCCATGCACGAATTTCATGCACTGGGCCTCTAGTATATATATAAAAGGCTAATATACAAAGTGTCCCATTGTGTGTTTGACCATGAGACCAGGAGTTTGATCACTTTCTATGATGTGTGCTCACCACCAGGGGGTGGCACGGAACATGGCAGGTGACCAGTGGTGGTGGTGAGGTGCTGAGGGAATGAGGAGGTGGGGCAGCGGGAAACCTGATTGGCCCTTATCAACCAGCCAGGCCTGGGGACCCTACCCGTGCACAGATTCCATGCACTGGGCCTTTAGTAATTCTATAATACATCATCTGTATATTGTATTATATGTTGTGATCACCACTCCAAGTCAACTCTCTTTTTGTCAGAAATCATAACCCCTTATACTCCTTTACCTTCCCTAACACCCTTTCCCTCTGATATTCACCATACTGTTGTCTGTGTCTATGAGTTTTTAGTTTTCTTTTTTGCTTAATACCTTCATATTTTTCACCCAGCTTCCCAACTCCCCTCCCCTCTGACAGCTATCAGTCTGTTCTCTCTATCTATGAGTCTCTATTGTGTTTGTTAGTTTATTTTGTTCATTAGACTCCACATATAAGTGAGATAGTATGTTATTTATTTTTCTCTGAATGGCTTATTTCACTTAGCATAATACTCTCCAAGCCCATGCATGATATTGCAAAAGGCAAGATTTCCTTCTTTATTACAACCAAGTGGTATTCAATTGTGTAAATGTACCACAGTTTTTATATCAACTTATCTACTGATGGGCATTTGGGCTGCTTCCAAATCTTGGCTATTGAAAGTAATGCTGCAATGAACATAGGGATGCATGTATTCTTTTGAATTAATGTTGTTTTTTTTTCAGATATATCTCCAGAAGTGGAATTGCTGGGACCTTTAGTATACTATTTTTTTAAGTTTTATTGAGATATAAATGACACATAATATTGCATACATTTAATATATACATCTTGATGAGTTTGAACATATGCATATACCAGTGATACCATCACCACAATCAAGGTAATAAACATATCCATCATCTCCAGAAATTTTTTTGAATTACAGTGTGTGTGTGTGTGTGTTGTGTGTAGTAAGAACAGTTAACAGGATATCTATGCTCTTAACATATTTTAAGGTGCACAGTACTGAATTATCAACTACTAGAGGCTCAGTGCATGAAATCCATGCACAGAGGGGGGTGTCCCTCAGGCCAGCCTGCACCCTCTCTAATCTGGGACCCCTCGAGGGATGTCTGACTGGATCAGGCCTAAACGGGCAGTTGGACATCCCTCTCACAACCCAGGACTGCTGGCTCCCAACTGCTTGCCTGCCTGCCTTCCTGATTGCCCCTAACCACTTCGGCCTGCCAACCTAATCACCCCTAACCACTCCCCTGCCAGCCTGATTGATGCCTAACTGCTCCCCTGTCAGTGTGTTTGCCCCTAACTGCCCTCTCATTTAGGCCTGGTCACCCTAACTGCCATCCTCTGCAGACCTGGTCCCCCCTAACTGCCCTCCCCTGCTGGCCATCTTGTGGTGGCCATCTTGTGTCCACATGGGGGCAGGATCTTTGACCACATGGGGGCAGCCATCTTGTGTGTTGGAGTGATGGTCAATCTACATATTACTCTTTTATTAGATAGGATCGAGGCCTGGTGCATGGGTGGGGGCCAGCTGGTTTGCCCTGAAGGGTATCCCAGATCAGGGTGGGGGTTCCCTTGGGGTGTGGGGCGGCCTGGGTGAAGGGCCTGTGGTGGTTTGCAGGCCAGCCACGCCCCCTGACAACCCAAGCAGAGGCCCTGGTATCTGGGATTTATGTTTCTTCTACAATTGAAACTTTGTAGCCTGGAGCGGAGCCAAGCCTCCTGCTTGCTCCGTGGCTGGCATCCATTTCTTTTGGAGTTTGTGTATCTTCTATAATTGAAACTTTGTAGCCTGGATCAGAGGCCTAGGCCAGCCAGGACTGCAGAAGCTTTGCTTCCTCCATTGCCGGGGGCAACCCTTGCCTCCTGCTCTTTCCAGCTCAGTGGCTGCCGCCATTTCTGTTTGGATTTGTTTACCTTCTATAATTGAAACTTTGTAGCCTTGAGTGGAGGCTTAGGCCGGCAACGGCAGGTGGAAAGCTTGGCTTCCTTTGTTTCCAGGGAAACCCAAGCCTCCCTCCTGCTCTCTGTGGCTATAGCCATCTTGGTTGGGTTTATTTGCATATTTGTTCCTGATTGGCTTGTGGGTGTGGCTTGTGGGTGTAGCGGAGTTATGGTCAATTTGCATATTACTCTTTTATTAGGTAGGATAGTTACTAAGTTGTTCAGCAGACCTCTGTAAATTATTTGTGTTGCATAACTGAAACTTTATATCTGTTGAGCAAGAATTCCTCATTTCCTTCTCCCTCTAGATCCCTGGCAACCAATTTTCTGCTTTTTCACAATTCAATTTCTATTGAATTTTACAGTATTTTGCATATTTTGAATATTATTTTTGTGTGTCTATTTACACATGTTTTTCTATAAACAGCAATGATTTTTTTTCTGACAAGCAATGAAGAGAATTGTGTGTTTGTTAAATCCTTTTGAATCTTTTAAAAGGTTTCTTAGTGTACTTCTAGAGATGTATTTACCAGTACCAATTTAGTTCTATCCCTGTTTTGTGAACTTCCTTGTGTTCATACTAAATGCCTTGGGTATTCAATGAGGTCTCTCTCCTCTAATTGCTGAGAAATCAAACATCTCTTAGTTTTGTATGAATAATGGTAGTAGTTGTTGTTTGTTTCTTTTACTTTCCCCCTCTAGTAGTTATTCTTGACCTGATATTTGCTCTTTGCCTGATCTTATGAAGTTTCATCCAATGGTCATTCAGCTTAGTATTCTGTAAAGATGCAAGTGGACCCCTATGCAAATTTCTAGAATTCTTTTCCTGGTTTTTAATTTTATTTGGTATTCTACCCCCTAAAATTTTTTTGGATGTCTCAGCCTCCCTGAATTCATATCTCATTCTCCTCATATCAGTGAAGATTTTGTGGCTCTGGAATTTGTTGCAGATCTCCTTAATATCAGTTCATATTTACAGTGAGAAATATATACTCTTGTGACTTCCTAAAGCATAACCAAAAGAGGAAGCCTCCCATATAGTATCTATATTTTGTTTTGTTTTTTAGTTTGCATATTTTTCCTCTACTGCATCTACTTCCTATGAAAATTATAAAAATAAATGTGCACTTATGACTTTATGCTTTTATATGAAAAGAAAAATTTTTATGTGCTTTTTCTACATGTAATTCACCTCACTTTAGAGGCATCATTTTAGGGAAAACACAAAAGATTTTTAGCTACTTGTTGAAATAAAAATAACTCTCACCCAAACTAAAATATTGCCATTCAAATTGAGGTAATAAGCAAAAAGTTATTAGTGACAAGAATAAATACTCAGTCTGGTATTTATCATTGTTTCCCTTTAATTTCTGAACTGACAAATGGTAATTGCTCAGGCAATAAAAATTATTAGGAAAATGTGGAAGCACAAAAGGAAAAGCTCTTAGAAGTGCAATTTAAATTCATAAGGAATGATTCACGTATGTTTTCTGCACCTTATCCTGGAGTAGGATGATTATCAGGTGCTTTTTACTATATTGACTATTGATAGATCACATGCCATATGAGTTCTCTCAGGGAACAAACCCCAATAGAAGCACGATTACCTCAGAATGTAGGCCTAGTTTTAAAGAAGACTCCTGGGGATCTTGGGATTTGTATTTTGTAAGTGTCTTGGTAATAAAGGACGTGTTTCAGAACCCACATTTGTTTAATATCTTGTAAAATTTTAATGTGTCTTTTTGAATACATTATTTTGTGCTATAAGTAAAATCACTGAATGGTCTTACCATTTAAGAATACTAATTCACTTTTTGAGCTGCAGGCGGCAGTCTGAGGGAGGCTGTGGAAGAATTAGAAGATTGACAGTGGCTTTATGAGAGAAATGACAGTTTCTGTGAAGGATATAATATTCCGAGGTAAAATAGGCCATCCTTACTTTAGAGAGAATACCCTTTAAAATCAATCAAAATGGGAATTTACTGAGAGAACCATTATGGTGTTTTAGTGCACAACAAACACTTAAGCTACTCCATATTCTGATAAGATAGTGACAGCTGGCATTGGTGTCAGATTGATGATACCAATTTCTAAGGATAGAGTATCTCAGAAGTAAATAGATAAAATTTTGCTACAATTTTGTAAAATTTGTTCTATTAGGCATGACTTTCAGTTTAGGTATACTTCCTATTAAGTTATTCATTCAGAATATCTCAGTACACTACTGACAGTTGTATGAACCAATATCAAATGATTTATCTCAACTAACACTATTTTGATTTAACTAATTTCAAGGTATATTCACTCTAAATTAAAATTGGCCTTCATTACATAGAATTTTTTTTCCTCACAGGAGCTCATTTATCATATTAAAACCCTATTATTCAGGACATGAAATACTTTGCACACAGTGCTGTTTGTGCACAGGGGGAAGTTAAATGAGTTCATCTTATAACAAAATTTAAAAGACTATGAGACTTGAAAGAAGAATATTCAGTGCATTTATACAATAGGGAGTTTTATTAAAAATTATGCTAGCTGATATTAAGGTTAGCAACAATAATTTAGGAGAAATTCTTGAATGTGGTAAACTGGGAGGCTATTTCAAAATCAATTAATATGTTGTTCTACTTTCTATTATTTAAATATGATGAATGATACTAAATAAATGACTTTGATTTAAGAAATAACTCTCCTAAATGATATTTAGAAAAATGTTTAGAATAATACCAGTCAATCAATAATATTTATTGCCTGCTCATTTTGTTTATGTTAATTATGTTATAAAGCACAAAAATTTATTGAGTATCTGTGCATATCATGCTGAAAGGTACAGAGAGCATTTAATAGGCATTATGAAATAAGTGGGTTGACTATGAGTACAGAGTAAACAGAAGGTGTTGTTCCTACTCAACAAGTGAGTACAAGTGAATATAGTATAAAAATTAGTTGTATATCCACACAGAGCAAAGGAGTGATCTGAGTAGGGTAAACTTAACTAGAGAAGCTACCAATCTGGTTGGCACCTAAGTTAAAACTTTTTCAGCCTCAATAGGTATATTCAATAAATAGGACTCTTATGAAGCAGCACCAGAATGCCTTTTCTGTTCAGCAAGGCAATTAACTTGCCTTTACCTACTCAAAATATAAATACCCTTTCACGTACATGAATGAATTTTAAGCATACTTTCTCAAAGATTATTATTATTTATTTATATTTTATATTTTTCTTTATTCTACCAACTGTATTACTTCCTGACTCAAAGACCAAAATAGACAGCTAGTGATTATCTCAAGGGAAGAGAAAAGTCTGAAATAGATTGGTGTCGTCTAACTTCTCCTTAATCACAACCAAGGGACTGGAACAAGAGTTGTTGCAATGTAAATACATGAATATTGAAAACCATACCATGGGACTGTATACTCAACCATTTTCCCCAACCATACCTCCCAGCCTTCTTGAAGATAAAAGGTCTTTAAATGTTTTAAAATACTGGCTATAATTTGCATTGCTTTGGGACCAGAGCTATGAAAATATTCTGAGTGAGAATATGGTAGAATAAATCTATAATTTCTGATATTGGGGTAAAAAAAAACTTCTCCAATGTCTTTGGCAGCAAGAGACCACCTAACCAGTTACATATATAGTCCAAATATGGATTTAGATAAATCTTGGTTTCGTATCAATTTTGCTATGAACTATGTCCTTTTAATCTGTTATATTTTTCTGGTTATCTTTGTTAGAGCTAAAGATGGATATGGTATCATTTTGGAAGTAAGGAATAACATGTAACAAGTAAAAAAATTATTTCCCCATTTAAGTAACGTGTTAATCTAAATCACTTTTTGAGCCTAATCAGAGGCCTTTTCTATGAAAAAAAGTTGATTTAGTTTGGCTCCCTGAGGTTAACTCTGAAGATATTTTTAAAATTTAAACCTGCATGCATATTAGCATAACCAATGGACACAGACACTGGAGGAGTGGGGGCTTCCCCGGGGTGGGAATGGCTGGGGGGGAGGGTCAAAGGTAAAACTTTAGACAATAATAAATAAATAATTAATTAAAAAAGACAAAAAATTTAAACCTGCAATGCATTTTAAATATATCTTTATTATTTTAAATCCCTTAACATTTTTAAACAAAGCACAACCTACAAGCTAAGTGACTAGATAAATATGTGCATTTGGGAGGTAAACAGAAGGTACTTAACATACTTTCTTTTTTTTTGAGAAGATATTACCTTTATTTAAAATTTATTTACTTATAAGTTTATATAAATTAATTTTTGTTTTAAAATTTTTTACTGTTCTTATTGAATTTATTAGGGTGACATTGGTTAATAAAATAGAGCAAGAGGACAAGAATAAATACAATCAGATGAACAAGGAGAATTGACACCAAAGAAATACAAAGGATTGTAAGATTGGACAATCCGGATAAAATGGATAAATTATTAGAAACATACAATATTTCAAAACTGAATCAAGAAGAATTAGAGTATCTGAATAGACAGAAGACAACTAGTGTAGTTTAAGCAGTAATAAAAAAGAACTCTCAACAAACAAATGTCTTGGACCAGATGGCTGCACAGGAAAATTTTATCAAACATTCAAAGAAGAACTAACACCTATCCTTCTCAAACGATTCCAAAAAATTCAAGAGGAGGGAAGACCTTACCATATTTTCTACTATATTGTTCTTCCCTGTTCTGATCTCTGTTAGGAATAGTAATCCACTTTTATGCCTTTCAAAGAGTTCTGGTAAGGAAGTCTTCAATTTTTTGTAAGACTTTAAATAAACCATAATGGCATTCTGTAATATAACTGGGTTGGGATTTCTTTCCAAATTATTTTTTTGAACAGCAACACTTTTAAGCAAAGAAGTCTTACAGAACTTCCTATGAAGTCGTTGGCTCGGTGCTTCAATGAATCCATTCATAAACTATTCTTCCACAATGAAGCATTAGACATTAAAGGATTTTGCAATGACTGTCTAATATGAAGGTTGAAAAAGTGGCATAGTGTATTTGTTTTCTTAAGCTACACTAGACAGTGCAATAGATCCTGGGATACTATATGGAGGTTGTTTCTTGGATTCTATTGAAGCTGTTAGCCACTGGAATTTGCAGAAAGACAGCAAGGAAAGATTGGGCTTCAATTAGAGATGGTTACACCCAGGTATTGGGTATAGTCAATGTTAACACAGAGAGGGAAGAAAGTTCCAATGAGATTGAGTTGGGTACATATTTATAGTAACCTTCCTGCTTAGATTAATGTAGACATAACTATGGATCTATTCTATATGTTTTAAATATACATATCCTACCTAATAAAAGAGTAATATGCAAATTGACCATACCTCCACTACACCCACAGGCCACACCCACCAGCCAATCAGGAACTAATATGCAAATAAACCCAACCAAGATGGCTATGGCCATGGAGAGCAGGAAGGAGCCTTGGGTTTCCCCAGCAATGGAGGAAGCCAAGCTTTCCGCCTGCCCTTGCCGGCCTAGGACTCCACTCAATGCTACAAAGTTTCAATGATAGAAGATAAATAAATCCAAACAAAAATGGCAGCATCCATGGAGCTGGAGAGAGCAGGAGGCTAGGGTTGCCCCCGGTGATGGAGGAAGCCAAGCTTCTGCAGCCCTGGCCGGCCAAGGCCTCCACTCCAGGCTACAAAGTTTCAATTATAGAAGATAAATAAATGCCAACAGAAATGGCTGCTGCCACGGAGCGAGGAGAAGGATTAGCTCCACTCCAGGCTACAAAGTTTCAATTGTAGAAGATAAATAAATCCTAGATACAAGGGCCTCCGTTTGGGTAGCCATGGGTGTGGCTGGCCTGCAAACCACCACATGCCCCTCACCCAGGCCGCATCATGCCCCAAGGGAACCCCCACCCTGATCCTGGACACCCTTCAGGGAAAACCAGCTGGCCCTCAACTATGCACCAGGCTTCTATCCTATCTAATAAAAGAATAATATGCAGATTGACCATCACTCGAACACATAAGATGGCTGCCCCCATGTGGTCAAAGATCCTGCCTCCATGTGGACACAAGATAGCCACCACAAGATGGCCAGCAGGGGAGGGCAGTTGGGGGTGACTGGGCCTTCAGGGAAGGGCAGTTGGGGGGGACCCAAGACTGCAGGGGAGAGCAGTTGGGGAGGACCAGGCCTGCAGGGGAGGGCAGTTAGGGGTGACCAGGCCTGCAGGTGAGGGCAGTTAGGGGTGACCAGGCCTTCAGGGGAGGGCAGTTAGGGGCATACAGGCTGGCAGGGGAGCAGTTAGGCATCAATAAGGCTGGCAGGGGAGTGGTTAGAGGGTGATCAGGCTGGCAGGCAGAAGTGGTAAGGGGCAATCAGGAAGGCAGGCAGGCGAGCAGTTGGGAGGCAGCAGTCCTGGATTGTGAGAGGGATGTCCGACTGGACTTTTGGACATCTCTCGAGAGGTTCCAGATTGGAGAGAGTGCAGACTGGGCTGAGGGACACCCCCCCATGCACGAATTTTGTGCACCAGGCCTCTAGTATATTTATAATTTGTATACATAATTATATACATAAGTTTTTCTCATTCATTCACTTGCCACCTATAGTCTATTTTGTTCATGCATGTATGCATGTGTATACACTGAGTGGAAAGATTATTATGATCTCTGAGCGCATAATAATCTGGCCACTCAGTGTCTATCATATATAATAAAAGGCTAATATGCAAATTGTCCCCTCGACCAGGAAGTCGACCAGCAGGCAGGCCAGCGAACTGCCAATGTCCTCTCCCCCTGGCCAGGCTGGCCGGACCCCACCCATGCACAAATTCATTCACCAGGCCTCTAAAAAGTATAAAAGTATATATATATATATATATATGTATATATATATATATACGTATATATATATATATATATATATATATATACGTATATATATATATATATATATACATATATATATATATATATATATATATATATATATATACACACACACACACACACACACACACACACACTCTGAATGGCGACATTATTATGCATTCAGAGATCATAATAATCTGGCCACTCAGTGTATATAATATATAATATTTTATAGACAGAATCTATGTCTATAAAATATTTTTAGAATAAAATACAGTATATTTGATCCAGCAACACTATGAAATTGTAACAATTATTTGAAAGGGAAAATTGATTGTTGTTTTACTAGATATACAATTATGATTTTCCTGAAGAGATTAAAAATGGCAGCACTGTAAATGGATGCTGCATGGACATGCTCTCAGAAACAGACTGGCATTCCAACTGAAATACAGAAAAGCTTCCTTAATACTCAATGAAAGACTTGCAAGAGAGAATCCTGATACCCAAGGACCAAGGGTGGAGACCACATAGAGACTGGTAGGAGGAGCAGAGGTATGAAAGGGCTGGCCAGGTGACCACAGATAGCAACTGAAGTCCAGGAGAGATATCTCAGCTGTGGGGGGTTGCCAGTGAGAACTCTGGGATCTAATCCTCAAGCTGACCCCCCCCCCAGCAGAGAGTACCACAACTGAGAAGGGTACCCACATAACATCTGGCTGTGAAAAGCAGTGGGGTTGCTATCTGCCAGGGAATGATGGAAGAAAATTCAGGCACCCTCTTAAAGGGCCAATGAACAAAATTCCCTGTGGAGCCACCCACCTTGTTCTCTGTCAGAGGGAGGGCAGAGTGCACTGGAGCTGTGTGCGCAGAAGCCAGGATTGGGGACTAGGGTTGGAACTCAGAAAGCAGACACCCAAGTTTCCTGTGCTGAGTATTCCCTCATACAGCAGGGGATATCTTTCCCACACAGACATCTGCTTTGCTTTGGGGAGTACAGTTGAACTACCCTATTGGAAAACAACTTGCCCCGAGTCCATTTAAGAGACTAAAAATAGCAATTAGCCTCCAGGCAGAAGCAACTGCCCTACCCTGTTGAAAAAAATCTCTGGCCACACCTGAAGATGATTGCCTGGGGTCAATTCAAGTTTGAATCCTATCAGTCTATAGGTAGAGGTGGTCTCTGGAGGCTTTGAGTCTTTGCCTGATCTAATTAGTCAGAAACAGTGTTTGTCACTGTCCTGCACTAGACATTGAGAGGTGTAGAGGATCTACCTAATATATAGTCACAAACCCAGACAGCCAAAGTGAGGAGACAAAGAAACAACCCCCAAATGAAAGAACAAGAGAATTCTCCTGAAGAAGAGATAAATGAAGCAGAGATAAGAAATTTATCTGAAAGAGAGTTCAGAGTAATTATGGTAAAGATGTTTAGCAGCATTAAAAAAATATATAGTAACTATGAAAAGAGAAAAATCTGAGACAAAGAGTGACATAACACAAATAAAGAACCCATTGGAAAGAATACATAGCAGATTAGGGGAAGGTGAGGACCCAATCAGTGAATTAGAAGACAGAATTTAAAATATCACTCAATCAGAGAACCAAAAAGAAAAAACAAGAGGACAGCTTAAGGGATCTGTGGGACAATGTGAAATGTAACAATATTAGAATAGCAGGTGTGCCAGAAGAGGCAGAAAAGGAGAAAGGGATAGAGAATGTGTTTGAAGAAATAATTGCAAAAAACTTCCCTAACCTGCGAAAGAAAAAAGTCACACAAGTTTGAGAGGCACACAGAATCCCAAACAAGAAGAACTCAAACAGACCCACACCCAGACACATCATAATTAAAATGCCAAAAACTAAAGGCAAAGAGAGAATCTTAAAGGCAGCAAGAGCAAAGCAAACTTTTACCTACAAAGGAGCTCCCATAAGGCTAAAACCTGATTTCTCAACAGAAACATTACAGGCCAGAAGGGAATGGCATGAAGTACTCAAGGTAATGGAAAGCAAGGATCTAAAACCAAAATTACTATATCCAGCAAGGCTATCATTCAAAATAGATGGTCAAATAAAGAGCATCCCAGACCAAAAAAAAAAAAAAAGAAAAAAAAAAAAGAAAAAAAAAAGGGGGGGGGGCTAAAAGAGTACATCACCACCAAGTCAGCATGACAAGAAATGCTAAAGGAAATGTTGTAATGGGAAGAAGAAACAGAGAGAGAAACCTAGGCATACATAATTAAAATGGATATAAATAAGTACCTGTCAATAATAACCCTAAATGCAAATGGATTAAATGCTCCATTCAAAAGCCATAGGATAGCAGAATGGATACAAAAATATGACCCAACTACATGCTGTCTTCAAGAGACCCACCTCAGAACAAAAGATACACACAAGATGAGAGTGAAGGGATGGGGAAAAATCCATACAAATGGAAAAGAAAAAAAACTGGAGTAGCAATTCTGATATATGACAAAACAGACTTTAAAATGAAGGCTATCACAAGTGACAACAAATTTCACTTCATAATACTAAAGGGATCAATCCAACAAGAGAATATAATCCTGGTAAACATATATGCACCCAATATAGGAGTACCTAAATAATATATACACACACACTCACACTGCGTGGCCAGATTATTATGATCTCTGAATGCATAATAATCTGGCCACTCAGTATATATATATATATATTAGAGGCCCAGTGCATGAATTCATGCATGGGTGGGGTCCAGCCAGCCTGGCCAGGGGGAGAGGACATGGGTGGTTGGCCTGACTGCCTGACATGGGCAGTTGGCCTGCCTGCCTGCTGGTCAAACTCCTGGTCGAGGGGACAATTTGCATATTAGCGTTTTATTATATAGAATATACACTGAGTGGCCAGATTATTATGCGTTCAGAGATCATAATAATATGGCCACTCAGAGACTAAAAATAAGCAATTAGCCTCTAGGCAGAAGCAACTGCCCTACCCTGTTGAGAAAAACTCTGGCCGCACCTGAGGATGATTGCCTGGGGTCAATTCAAGTTGGAATCCTATCAGTGTATAGGTAGAGGTAGTCTCTGGAGGCTTTGAGTCTTTGCCTGATCTTTAGAAGACTTTAACAGAGAGATTGACAACAATACAGTTATAATAGGGGACTTTAACACCCCACTGACTTCACTGGATATATCTTCCAGATAAAAACTTAACAAGGAAACAGTAATTCTAAAGGATCAGATAGATTTGATATTTATAGAACATTTCACCCCAAAGCAGAAGAACATACATTCTTCTCAAGTGCACATGGATTATTCACAAATATAGACTGCATATTAGGACACAAAACAAGTCTCTACAAGTTCAAGAAGATTTAAATAATATCAAGGATCTCCTCAGATCATAGTGGGATGAAATTCGAAATCAACTACAGTAAAAACACCCCAAAACATTCAAACATATGGAGGCTAAATAACATGTTATTAAACAATGAATGGGTTACCAACAAGATCAAGAGAGAAAAAAAAATCCTGGAAACAAATAAAAATGAACATACAACAACCCCAAATCTCTAGGATATAGCAAAAGCAGTCCTGAAAGGGAAGTTCATAGCACTACAGGCATAACTCAATAAACAAAAATCAGCAATAAACTATTTTACCTTACAACTTAAAGAACTAGAAAGAGACCAATAAGAAAAACCCAGAGTAATTAGAAGGAATGAGATAATAAAGATTAGAGCCGAAATAAATAACATAGAGACTAAAAAATCAATACAAAAAAAAAATCAATGAAACCAAGAGCTGGTTCTTTGAAAGGATACAAAAAATTGATAAACCATTAGCCAGACTTGTAAAAAAAAAAAAAAGAAAAAAAAGGAAAGAGGACCCAAATAAATAAAATCAGAAATGAAATTGGAAAAGTAACCACTGACACCACAGAAATACAAAGGATTATAAGAAAATACTATGAACAACTATATGCCAAAGAGCTGGACAATGAGGATGAAATGGAAAAATTCCTAGAAAAATACAATCTCTCAAAACTGAATCAGGAGGAATCAGAAAACCTGAATAGGCCAATAACAACTGATGCAATAGAAGCATTAAACAAACAAAAGCCCAGGTCTGGATAGCTCCACAGGGGAGTTTTATAAAACATTCAAAGAAGAACTAACACCTATACTCCTCAAACTATTTCAGAAAATCCAAGAGGAAGGAACACTTCCAAGCTCTTTTTATGGGGCCAGCATTATCCTAATTCAAAAACCAGATAAAGACACTACAAAGAAAAAGAATTATAAGCCAATATCCCTGATAAACATAGATGCTAAAATCCTCAACAAAATATTAGCAAATTGCATCTAGCAATATATTAGATCATACACCATGACCAAGTGAGATTTATTCCAGGGATGCAAGGCTGGTACAATACTTGCAAATCAATAAACATGATACATCACATAAACAAATTGAAAGACAAGAATCACATGATCATATCAACAGACACAGAAAAATCATTAGGCAAAATCCAATACCCATTTTTGATAAAAATCCATCAAAGTGGGAATATAGGGAGCCTATATCAACATGATAAAAGGCCACATATGACAAACCTACAGCACACATCATACTCAATGGGCAAAAACGAAAACCATTTCCCCTAAGAACAGGAACAAGACAGGGATGTCTGCTTTCATTACTCTTGTTCAACATTAGAGACCTGGTGTACGAAATTCGTGCACTGGGAGGTGGGGGGTCCCTCAGCCCAGCCTCCACCCTCTCACAGTCCAGGACCCCTCAGGGGATATCTGCCTGCTGGCATAGGCCCGTGGGGAATGGGCCTAAGCCAATAGTTGGAAATCCCTCTCGCGGTTCGGGACCCCTCGCTTCTTACTGCCTGACTGCTTGCTGCTCCTTACCACTAGGCTCGCTGCTCCTTAACGCTGCCATGGAGGCAGGAGAGGCTTCTGCCACTGCCATTGCACTCGCCAGCTGTGAGACCTATCTTTCTGTGTAGTTGTCTGTGGGTCAACTGCTCTCTTCCTTCTCACTTAGGGTGAGCAGCATGTGAGGGCAGAATGCACTGTCATGGAATGCAGAGGGCTGCCAAGAGCTGAGGGGAGTGGCCAGGCCCACGGGTGAGAGATGGACACAGAGGACGCTATCTCACCCAATTATGTGGTGGGCTAGCCTTCATCTGCCTGACTCCACCCAGGGAGGGACCGAGCAGGGTGTCCCCCTCTCCATTCTCCATCCTTCCATCTGTGACACCTGTCACCCTTGCCAGACCTCCCCCAAAGTGAGTTCAGCTCAATCCCTGAATGTAAAAGGGCAGGGTAGTGGGGGCGTCCACTCCAGTGCCCCCTGATTCCCAGCAACAGGACCTGGTCAACAGGACCTGATCTCAGCACGGTGGCCACAGCTGCAGAACATAGATCTGTTTCAAGAAAAGTTGGGAATGCAGACTTTCCTATGAGCCCCTATTCCAAAAGGTGGCAGTTTATTCACATTGTGGCAAAGACACCTTCAAGAGTAACATAAGTGGGTAAAGTCAGGGCCAAACCAGGCCATTTCCTCATCCAATCTCTCTGAGGCGCGTGAGCAGAACCAAGTCTCAGTTCTTCGCAGGACACTTCTGGGGCTTTTTTAAGCCTAAAGGACAGTAGTCTGTCTCCATTCTTGTTTTTTGGGATTTTTTCACCGTCGGATAAAAGGATGCGTACATTGGGGCAATCCTCTTGAGATACAATATTCCAGTTGCACCCATGTGACGACGACAGAGCCCCTCAGAGTGAGGGAGCCGACAGATGGGGAGTATGGAATTCTGAAAACAAAAGCGATGACAGAGATGCTAAGCCTTTCCTTCACGTGTCTGACACCCCTCTTCAGGCGGCCTCTAGGCCAGACGTCTGCTGGACCTTTACCACTTGATGTCCTTCCAGGCTGCCCTGGGCCCTGCTAGGTGGTGTGCAGGGCCACCTGGGCCCAAGGGGAGTCACCTACCTACCCCAGCCACTCCTGGTACAGCTCCTGCACATGGGCACTGGTCTCCAGGGGCCACACTGGGATGGCAGTGTAGATGCCTTCCATCTGCTGCAACAGTGCCCTGTCTGCACACCCGTCATCCACCTGGGCCTGGCCCCTGCCACTTAGTCATGCCCAGCGCAGACCAGGACCTCCACAAAGTGGCAAGGGAACTTGACTCTACAGCTTCAGGACCACTTCTGGATGTTCCGAAAGCCGTAAGCAACCTCAAAGCGTAGCAGAACCTCTCCGTCCTTTTCAAGGGTGACCTCCTGGAAGTATTTGTTCCTCAGGATGTGGTAGGTGAGCACCCCCACGTCCTCGTTGAACAGCTCCTTGGCCATGTGCCTGAAGATGTGTGCCAGGTACCCATTGGAGCTGGAACCCTCGTGAAGCCTCGTCTCCTTCTCCTTCATGTCTCCAAACAGAATGTCCATGGCAGCATAATTTGAGGCAAGGTCACTTTGCTCCATTATCTGGACAATTTCACCTGAGGTTAACATGCAGAAAGCACCCTGGGAACTATGTAAAACTGTGGGAACATCTTCTCAAAGGGCCTCCAGTTTCTTGTCATAACACGGGGACACAATGACATGGAAAATCTTGTCTGGGGACAGGTTCTGTCATCTGGCGAAGTAATCCTTCACCAGAGAGCCCATGATCTGCTGGGGAGACTTGGCCATGCAGATGTGGGGGTGATGGGGTGACCCAGCACACGCTCTGCATATTGGTCCCAGCCGGGGCAGGCGGAGGTCAGCATGGGTAGCTGGGGCTCTTCCTCACGGTGCTGGCAGTACCAACACACAAATTCCTTCTGACTTTCCAGGATGCTGAAGTCCGCAGCTATCTTCATGTCAAAACAGTGTACCCCAAGGCTTTTGAGGAAGCCGCAGAGCCTTCTGGATGCATCAGTGATACCGAGGCTGAATTTATCAGCAATATAAGGCAGAGACTAAGGACACACAGACACTGCAATCACCTTGTGCTGTGAGGTATCACATTTCTTAAGGTTCAGAACACGGAAGATGTCCTTGGCGTTCTGTTGAGAAACTTGGACTTTTTCCTCTGTGGTCACACAACTGTCACATTCCAGGCAGTCACTCAGAAATATCTTGGCATTGGCCAACTTATGGAATTCTCACTTCCCTCCGTTCTCCTGAGCCGGACTCCGGACGTTGACTGCAGCATTCTCTTGGTCATTGTTTTGTTTTGTTTTTGTTTTTTTTTTTACTACATTCCTTCTGTGTGCAGTGATCACACTTCATCTGGAGCAGGGCGGGCAGGGGCCAGCTTGAGTGACCTGGAGGAAGCACAAGATGAGCAGTCAGTCACTGCTGGTTGCCCCTGCCGCTGCTGGCAGTATCCTTTCTTCCTTGTGGAGCGTCTAGGGAGGGGAAGTGGCCACAGTGCCCGAGGCCGAGTTCCAGGAGGCCAGCAGTGCTGTCAGGATCGTGCTGGTGGCACTGGTACATTGATGCCTGTCCTGTCCTATGGAGATTGAACCTATAGGACTAATAAGGAAGCCAGTCCCCAGGTCCACCCTGCCTTCTCCACTGATTGATTGGAGGCTGAAGGCCGGGAGGAAGGACCAAGAGGCCTGCCTTGCAGCTGCTCACCAGTCCCTGCACCACTCACTCCGGTTCCCTGTTAACCATCCCCTGATCAATGGGAGCCTGAGGGCCGGGGAAGGGACCAAGCAGTCTGCCTTCTACCAGCTCACCAGTCACTGCTGCCATGGATTCATTGGAGCCTGAGGGACTCTGATTCCCCTGTTAGCCATCCCCTGATCAATGGAGCCTGAGGGCAGGGGGATGGACCAGTTGTCCATTTGGTTGTTCCGGACCCTGGATTTTTATATATTAGGATAGTACTGGAAATCCTAGCCATAGCAATCAGACAAGAAGAATAAATAAAAGGTATCCAAATTGGAAAGGAGGAAGTAAAACTCTCATTATTTGCATATTACATGATATTGTACATAGAAAACCCTAAAGACTCCACCAAAAACTACTAAATTTAATAAATGAATTTGGCAATGTAGCGGCATACAAAATTAACACCCAGAAATCTATGGCCTTTTTATACACCAATAATGAACTCACAGAAAGAGAAACTAAAAAACAATCCCATTCACCATTGCAACAAAAATTTAAGATACTTAGGACTAAACTTAACCAAAGAGGTAAAAGACCTATACTGAGAAAACTACAGGACATTGAAAAAAGAGACAGAAGAAGATATAAACAAGGGGAAGAATATACCAGGTTCATGGATTGGTAGAATCAACATCATTAAAATATCCATACTACCCAAGACAATCTAAAGATTCAATACAATTCCTATTAAAATACCAATGGTATATGGGAGTTGGCTGGGAGACGTCAATGGGGGGGGGAAGGAAATATATGTAATATTTTGAAAAATATTTTTTTAAAGTTAAAATGATAAATAAAATAAAATTATGATTTTACTTATTGATTGATATTTCTTCTGCTAGATAACAACCTTCTCATGAGATAAGTTTGGCCAGGTGCTATAAGTATTCTATTAGTTTATGAGGATTTTGTAAGTATTTTAGTCTATGAGAAGAGAAATGAAACTGCTACCTTCTTTTAAGCATTCATCTATTTTGGTTTGGTGTCATCTATGTGGGTTCTTCTCTTAATTGTCTAATTTTTTCTTTTAATGTTATTCATAGTCAACACTTTATTTACATATTTCATAAGGTTTTTGTTCCTCAGACCTCTATCCATAACTCATGAATTTTATCTTTTCTATCTTCATCTATCTATTTTAGTGAATTCAACTCTTTCCGTTACTTAATAACTCATATGTCTAAATACCACCCTTATATTTATTTATTTATTTTTATTATTTTTTAAAATATATTTTCTTGATTTTTTACAGAGAGGAAAGGAGAGGGACAGAGAGCTAGAAACATCGATGAGAGAGAAACATCGACCAGCTGCCTCTTGCACACCCCCTACCGGGGATGTGCCCGCAACCAATGTACATGCCCTTGACTGGAATCGAACCTGGGACCTTTCAGTCCGCAGACCGACGCTCTATCCACTGAGCCAAACCGGTTTCGGCCTTATATTTAACTTTGGACATACATTTCAGACTGATTTCTATATATGTATTTTATTGGTAAATTTGTGGAATTCAAGCTCTCTTTATATAAAATAAAATACATCATTACTTCTCCAAACCTGTGTTCTTAATCTCATTTGTTGTCTCTGTGATGTTTTCATAATTTTTCCAGTCACCACACATTAAAAATGTAGTCATCCTTAATTCCAGTTTTTCATCTATTCTCCTTTCCACAGACATTTGAATCATTCACAATGTCTAACCTATTTTTTCTTGCAATAATTTATTCATTCTTCTTTTATTTTGTAATTATATCATTCTAATTTTTCTCATTCATTTTTCCCACCTATGCCTGATATTTTTAAAAACAATTTAATGTCTTAAAATTGCTTCCAAGGACCTACTCAAACATATCTCCCTGGTAGAAGACTGTTTTCTCTTTTACTTGGTTGTGCCCTTGTTAAGTAGCTACAGTATAAGCTCATCTATATCGATGCTTTATTTTCTGCTAGATCTCAAGTTCTAAGATGTATTAGTAGAGCCCATATCATGTATATAGGGTGTCCCAAAATAATGTAATTATACTAAATGGCTTATAGCTCAATTTTTAAAATGAAATGCATTTTAATAAACAATGCCTTTATAATTAAACAAGGTGTGTGTATACATTTTTGGGACACCCAATATTTGTTTTCCATTGGGCCTAATAACTATTATATAAATACTAGTGGCCCAGTGCATGAAATTTGTGCATCGGGGGGAGGGTTCCTTCAGCCCAGCCTGCACCCTCTCCAATTGGGGACCCCTTGGGGATTGGTCCTAAACCAGCAGTCGGACTTCCCTCTCGCAATCTGGGACCGCTGGCTCCTAACTGCTCACCTGCCTGCCTGCCTGATCGCCCGTAACTGCCTCTGCCTGACTGCTTTATTGCCCTTAACCCCTCTGCCTGCCTGATCACCCCTAACCTCTCTGCCTGCCTGCCTGATCACTCCTAACTGCCCTCCCATGCTGGACTGATCTCACCCATAACTGCTCTCCCCTGCCACCCTGATTGCCCCTAACTGCCTCTCCCTGCCTTATTGCCCCTAACTGCCCTCCCCTGCTAGCCTGATCCCATCCCCAACTGCCCACCCCTGCTGGCCTGATCGCCCCTAACTACCTCTGCCTCAGCCACCACCACTATGGCTTTGTCCGGGAGGAAGTTGGATGTCCAGAAGATGGCCAGTCGACCTGGTCTAATTAGCATATTACCCTTTTATTAGTATAGATAGATTATATAGGATAGGATTGCTTAAATGGGGGGGGCCTTTTTGCAGCAGGAGGAGATGCTCTTGGCAGACAAAAACACATAATCCCTATATATGGTCTGATTGCCGGCCATATGCACTATACTGCCAAACTGGTCATTAAAAAATTGAACCATTTTCTTACACCTTACACCAAACAGCTGTTGCCCTTAAAACCCCTCCTCAGACCCCACCTTAGGTTCTGCCTTGACAGTTCACCCAGATTAGGTTTTGATTGGTTGGTTTCTATGCCAGTCAGCGTCAAAAGCTCCTCCTTCTAGGAAGCCATTGGCTCCTCACAATTCACCCAGGTTTGGTTCTGATTGGTCAGTTTCTATGCCAGTCAGAGTCTCCAGGCATAGCTCTGGGCTTGATCAGAGAGGCGGGGCTGATCAGCAGTTCAGACCCTGCTTCTCTCTCTGGGCCTTGCCAGCAGCCATTCATCTCTCTCTCGGCTTTTCCAGAAGCCTGGGGCAGCTGCTGATCAGCCCTGCCTCTCTCTCTCTCTCTCTCTCTCTCTCTCTCTCTCTCTCTCTCTCTCTCTCTCCAAGAGGTCAGCAGTTCAACTCACTCACCAGTCCCACCCACCCAAGCCTGCTGCGCACACAGCCTGGATTTGGTCATCCTTTCAGTCATTTTGGACATTACAAACCCTGGCTCTTTATATATATAGATTTGCTTAAATGAATTGAACTTAGAAAATTTTAACAATAGTTGGTTATTGCTTTGAACAAATTGGCCTTTGTTCTCTGTGGAGGAAAGTATATCATCAGTTGTTTGATTGGGGAATATATATTTTCCTATGATAAAATGAAATGGAATAGTTTTACATTTTGTTTCTTTAAAGCTTTATTCAGATTTAGATTTTTGTTTTCTCTTTTATTTTGTTTGTATTATTTGAATGAACACTTATCAAATAGGAGAAAGCAATAGCTCTTTACAGGTGATTATTACCATATATCCTACCTACTTGGCAACCACCAAGTAACTTAAGTCTCACCAATGAGGTATTGGGGTTAGGACTTTGTTCTTAAATTTCTAAAGTCCAACCTTTTGTAAAATTCTATTGGCAAAGAACATCAATAGGGTAGCACTCTTACAAAGGACATAGCTGTAGGTAGCACTATAAAAGTAATGTACTGGCCTTTGAGGCCATTCCCAATGAGTAGAGTAATGTGTGACTGGACTGCTAATAGATTTGCTTTTGCATAACCTCGCCCAGTTTTTATGAGCTGAAAATTCCAGGGTACTTATCATTATTTATGTTCTACAATTCTTCATTCCTTTTCTTCTTCTAAATTACAATTTCACTTGGCATTCTTTCATAGCAAAAGGCATCCTGAAATGAATTTAAAAACTGAGCTCTCCAAGAACCCATAGATTCAACTTGGTACTGTGGTAATTATCTATCTAAGACAAAACAGTGGGACACTTCAGAAAAATGTACTTAATATATTCACATTTTCAAATTATGTAACACAGCCACTTTGACTTCAAATACAACTTTTTTCAGATAATTTGGCCACTAATCTTGGCAATGGCAATATCATACTGTCTATTGTTATTGCTATCATATTCCATTAAATTAGTGTTCCTTATAATATTTAAAAGTGTACTTTAGAAGTATCAATGCACTATTGGCTTCTAAGAACAATAAAAGAAAGTGAGGGATATGGAGAGAAAAGAGAGAGAACAAGAAAGGAAAAGAAGAGGAAGAAAAGGAGGAATCAATGAAACAAACAAGTAATAAGAATATGAAAAAGAGCAATAAAACCCAAATAGATGTGCTGATAAAAAAATAGGTACAATCTATAAAGGCATAGATCACTGTATGGACAGTGAATTTATAGTACCTCAGACGTCTTACATCTCTTGGAAGTGCTATGACATGTGATTCAGTACCTACATTTACTTCTAGTCTACTACACGGTCTACTGAGTAAGCAGTGGGTTACATGATTTTCTCCTCTGCTACAACTGATTAAAATTAGGGAGGACACTCAATCCAGGAAGAACAATTCATATTCTCCATGCTAGAAATTTTAATTGTGACACAGTGATTCTAGTTACTTGCTGTTGGTTCCTTGAACTGAGTAGAACTAGATTCAGTAACTGAGGTTACCATTCTGAGTTAACCATGTTTGGACCATGTTTTTGGAAAACTTGAGAAAAATCAGGCTTCAGAGAAAGAGAGAAGACTGAAGCAAAATCAGAGAGAAGTGAAAACAGGAGCTCATGTAGCCTTAGAGATAGGAAGAGAATGATTGGAGCTTCTGTCAGCCTTCTGGTTTCTGGTTTTATTCTATCATGTAGGCCAACTACATTTCTTGCCTTAGCATTCTGTATCTTTATTAGTTAGCTTGACCTGCCATAACAAAATGCAACAGATAGGGTGGCTTGAATAATAGAAATTTATTTTCTCAAAATTCTAGAGGCTGAAATTTATAGATCAGGGTGTGAGCATGAGCACAGTTGACTTCTGGTGAGAGTTCTCTTCCTGGCTGTATAAACAGCCATCTTCTTGCTGTATATAATCTCATGGCAGAGAGAGTATTTTGGTGGCTCTTCCTATTCTTATAAGGATACTAGTCCCATCATGAGTTCACCCCTTTGCCCCCCATGAAGTGATCTAAAAATTATCATCCAAAGGCCCTATTTCCAAATACCATTACATTAGGGGATTAGGACTTCAACCTATGAATTTGTGGGAGATATAATTATATCCATAGCAATATCCTTCCAAAAGAGGTACATCCCTGTTTTTATGTTTCAGGTAACTCCAGTGGAAATGGTTTTAGAATTTGCATTATTACCAAGTTTTCCTGGTGATTCTATTTCTACTGGTTTATGTATCACAGTTTGGGAAACTCTGTACCAAAAGAATGTAAAGAGTTGACTTAAGGAATCAAATTCAGCCAATAAAAAGTTACAACAGGGCTGGCTGGAAAGAGGGACAAAGTCAACAGTCAGGAGCAAGGCAATAGCTAAGATACAGCAAGATCGTAGTGTAATTAAAAGTGAGATATTGAAGTATCTATAACTTACTATGGTATGCATGTAAGGACAGAAGGTGATCAGACTATCCTAAATATACAGGGTTGAAGAAGACAGATGCTGGCATTATGTAGCTTTGATCTCTCACTTTTCAGACTTACTATCTTAAACAAAAACTATTACTAAAACATCATTTATTATATGATATGAATTCATGTACGTTAATCCACTATTGCTTAATTTTGTAATATTCTCTTTATTTTGGTTATCAAATTTAAATAATACCCAAATTCTTTTGACACTACCTTCAAAACATCAACATGTGTCCACTTTTCTTCATCTTCACAACCTTAATATAACTTTCTCACTTAAATACTCCAATAGCCACCTCTTTTATCTTCCTGCTGCCAATCTCCATTCCCTCTAAATTATTTTCCCAAAAGCATCTGTAAAAATCTTTTAAAGTTACTACAAATTCTATATATTAAAAGCCTAATATGCTAAGTGTCTGACTGTTCATTCGACTGTTCAACCAGTCACTATGACGCACACTGACCACTAAAGGGCAGATGCTCTGACTGGTAGGTTAGCTTGCTGCTGGGATCCAGCCCATCAGGACTGGGTAAGATGGGCCTGACACGTACTGGAGCCCTCCCACGGTCCCTCCTCAGCCCCCAATCTGCACTGGTGGTGTCCCTCAGCCTGGCCTGCGACCTCTTGCAATCCATATGTCAGAGAGCTGGTTTTGGCCTGATCTCCGCAAGTCAGGTTGAGGAACCCCACTGGTGCATGAATCCATGTACCAGGTCTCTAGTTATATATGTTTTCTGCTTAAAATAGTTCATCACTTCCAAACACTCTTCAGGATAAATTCCAGTCTCTGCATTTCAATAATTAGAACCTCTTTCATGTCCTTCTAGCTTTTCCTCTTATAATTCACTCATGGAAATTTGAGTTTCAGGATCATATTTCTTATTCTCATGGCTTTTTCCCACACATCTATGAATAAACCCTTCGTTACCACCACTCAGATGAAAAAAGAGAACATTACCATGTTCTCTTTATACTAATCCCATAAAAATCTCTTTATGATTGTCAAACTATTTCCTTCTTCAGAAATCTAACCACTATTATCATATATTATTTTTATTGTTCTTAACAACTTTATATCTTGCCTCTTTTGCTCAGTATTATGTTTATGAGATTTATCCATGTTGTTGCTTGTAGAAGTAGTTCACACATTCTTATTGCTATCTTGTATTCCATTGTATGAATTTAATTATTTTAAAATTTATTATACTGTTTATGGAAATTTTAGTAGTTTCCAGTTTGAAATTATTAAAAATTAATCTATGAGTACTTATATATGTCCCTTGATATGTTTGTGTATTCATTTATGTTAGGTAAATACCTAAGAATGAATTCTATTCTTCTTTAAGACTCAATCCAATTTAGATGTCATCCTTTCTAAGAGGACTTCTCCACTCCCCAACTTTAATTTGGTTTAGTTGGACTTCTTTGAGGACATAAAGTGCTAAGAGAGAACTTAGAAACCTGTAATGCAATCTGTTCACAAGCATATTTTCCCAGTAGATTGTAAGCTCCTAAGGAGCAGGAACACTTTTTTATTAATCTTTGTATTTCTAGTATATAGCAGAGTTCCTAGAAAATGGACAATCAATATATGTTTAGTGATCTATAAAAATGTGATCATATAGGTAAAAGACCTATTGAAAAATTGAATACTGAAGAGTCTTGTAATTTTCTAATTAATAATTAAATTAGTAAAATATATGAGTGCCCAGTATGTAACCAGTAGGTACTTAGACTGAAGTTGGTTGATGTTGAAGATGCCATATAATAGAAAGGAAAAAAGGACTCCTGCATCAAATAACATATAATTTTGCTTAGGAAAAGGAATTGACATTTATAAAATCACCAGAAACCAGTAAATTGTAAACTGTATAGTAAAATGGCTCTTAGTATAATTGGATTTCAGAGAAGAGAGAGACTGAGGAAGTTGTATTCTGGAAGATGCGATAGGATGTGTTAAAGGAAATGTCATGTTTCAGGAAGGAATGGTGTGTAGGGAATGAAGAATAGGATAATAATCCCATATTTAGTAAAACTAGCTTCTGTGGACTAAGCATTGTGTTTTGATACATATTTTGTTTATTCTTAGACCAAAGTAGATGTGGCAAGTTACTCACAGTGTCTTCCATGACTTGCTAAATAAATTGTCTTTTATTCTATACTAGAGGCCCAGTGCATGATTAAATCATGCACGTGTAGGGTCCCCTAGGCCTAACCTGCCATCCAGGCCATATCCACTGCCCCACAAAGCCTAGCACACTCTGCGGACATTGCTAGCAGCCTGCTCTCCGCTTTTGATGGCAGGGTGTCCGCTGGTGCTAGGGCGGACACACAGCTCCCTGCTTTCGATCACGGGGGAGCTGGCTGTCTGTCCGCTAGTGCACCAGGCCTTTCGAAAGCCTCCGGCATGGCAGAGGCTTTTGAAAGGCCTGGTGCACCAGCGGACAGACAGCCAGCTCCCCCGCTTTGGCTTTCAATCATGGGGGAGCTGGCTGTCTGTCCACTGGTGCACCAGGCCTTTCAAAAGCCTCCGCCGTGCCAGAGGCTTTTGAAAGGCCTGGTGCCGGAGCGGACAGACAGCCAACTTCCCCGCTTTCACTCCCCGCTTTTGATGGTCTGCAGCAGGACGTGGGCTCGCTGCCCCAGAAGCCCCTTCTGTGCCACAGCACAGCCATGGTGCAGACACTGAGCTCACGCCGCCATTGGCAACGTGAGCTCAGCGTCCTGCTGGCCCAATCGGCCACCCCGGCCACCCCGAATCCCACCCCCTGTGCCTCCCGCTGGCCCAATCATGGGCGTAGCGGAGTGATGGTAATTTACATATTACCCTTTTATTATGTAGGATAAAATGGGAATCTAACTGAAATGTTTCATGAAGGCAGGTGACAAATCTTATGGAAGGAGGGAAAAGATGGCCACCAGGAAGAAGGTAGGGAGGGAGAGTGTGTGAGAGAGTGAGGGAGCAATAGAGGAGTGTGTGGATGTGTGTGGGTGTGGGTATGAGTGAAATAGGGACAATTAGATCCTTCAGGTCTTCCAAGGGGCTGCCAATCTGGACAGTCTTAGATGGCAAAACCCCGCTGCCACCACAAACACTCTAGGAAGGACACCGGCGGCATAGAGACCATGCCATCTTGAAGAATAGAACTGCTAGAGACTAGGATCCTAGCCTCACCACCACTCAGTCTGGTCTCAGTAGCAAACCGGGACCCTACAGCCACTCTGGTAAAAGACTTGCAACCACTGCTGCAGACCCAGGGACACCAAGACTCCAGGCACCCCGGCTGCAGATTTCTGTGAGTCACAAAGCCAATCTCCCTCCCCACTGGTCCCACAGCAGTGGCATAGGAACTACCAGATCCTGGCTGCACAATCAGGCTTTCTGCACACACACAGCAGCAGCAGCTCTACCTGACTTTGAGCCTTGGTGTCAGACATGGGAAGTTTGTTTCCTGCGACCAGGTTCCACACCCAGGCAGGGAGACTGTGCTGAATTTGAGCCTAGGTGCGCATCCTTGGGGAGATTATTTTCTGTGACCAGATCCCACACCCATGCAGGGCAGGGAGACAGCACTGAATTTGAGCCTGGATATGTGAACTTGGGGAATTTGTTTCCCCGCAACTAGGCTCCAGGCCCAGGCAGGGAGGCTGTGCTGAATTTGAGCATAGGTGCACAACCTTGGTGAGATTGTTTTCTGTGACCAGATCCTGAGCCCATGCAGGGAGACAGTGCTGAATTTGAGCCTGGGGGTGCAAACCCAGGGAGTTTGTTTCCCACGACCAGACCATGCACCCTAGCAGAGAGGCTGCACTGAATTTGAACCTGGATGTGCAAACTCAGGGAGTTTGTTTCTTTCGCCCAGGCTCCGCACTGAGGCAGGAAGGCTGTGCTGAATTTGAGCCTAAGTACGCGACCATGGGGAAATTGTTTCCTGTGACCAAATCCTGTGCCCACGTGGGGAGACAGCGCTGAATTTGAGGCTGGGGGCGTGAACCCTGGGAGTTTGTTTCCCATGACCAGACCCGGTACACAAGCAGGAAGACTGTGCTGCATTTGAACCTGAACATACGAACTCAGGGAGTTTGTTTCCCACGACAAGACCCCGTGCCCACCCAGGGGGGAATTACTGAATTTCAGCCTGAGTGCATGGACATGGGGAGTTTGTTTCTTGCAGTGCACACCCGTGTGACAAGACCCCACAAAAACACTGGGCGGCAGTGCCACCTGACTTTGATTCAGGGCAAGCACACACAGAAGGCTGTTTTCCACAGGGCAGGAGTGGTCCTCCTGCCAACACAGTGTGACTGGTCAACCCAGTCTCCCAAGCAGATTGCGGACCCTGAATCACCACACAAGAGGCAGCAATGAGCACCAGTGACTAGACTCTGTTTCTCATTGCGTGTGCCTGGGATCCCTGATTCCAAGTACATTCACACTAAGAGCCAGCGACTCCAATTCTTGGCACATGTGCACACAAGAACCCCGATTCTCAGTGCGAGACCACACCAAGCAACAGAGACTCTGATACTCGATTCTCGGCATGGACACAGCGAGCCTCTGAGTCCTGATATGCACTAGGGGTCTTTGATTTTTGGCACATGCCATCGGGTTCTCTGTTTAAGCATGGCACAGGCAGAGTCTCTGATTCTAGGTGCACACATGAGGCCATACCAAGTGCCTGTAACTCTGACCCGGGGCGAGCATGGCTCCCACCAACCCACAGCAGCCGCATGTCTTGGTGTCAGAGCTCTTCAGTGGAACTTGGGGGATGCAAAACTCCCACTGCACATGGCCAGGCCCTCACAACTCAACATTTGAACCTTATGGTGATAGTCAGAATGGGGAGACAATGAAACAATCCCCTGTGGAAAGAAAAGGAGGAATTGCCAAGAAAGGAAATAAGTGAAACGAAAGCATGCAACATGACAGAAAAATAATTCAGAGTAATGGTCATACAGTTCATACACCAGATGGACGAGAAAATCAACAACCTATGTAAATATCAGGAAGAAATGAAAAATGATATAGCTACAATAAAAAATACCATGGAAGTCTTCAACAGTAGACTAGAAGAAGCAGAGGACCGAATTAGTGAGTCCAAAAATAAAGTACAGAAACAAGCCCAATCTGAACAGCAACTAGAGAAAAAAATTAAAAAGCAGGAGGAGAGCCTAAGGGAGCTTTGGGACAATGCAAAATGAAATAACATAGGTATAATAGGCCTACCAGAAGGACAAGAAGAAAAGCAAGGATTAGCAAATCCATTTGAAGAAATAATGACAGAAAAATCCCCTGATATGGGGAAGAAAAAAGTTACACAAGTACAGACAGTCGCGAGTAAGATGAATCCCAAAAGACCCACACCAAGACATGCCATAATTAAAATGGCAAATGTTAATGACAAAGAGAGAATCTTAAAGGCTGCAAGAGAGAGACAGAGAGTTACCTACAAAAGATCCCCCATCAGATTATCAAATGCTTTCTCAACAGAAACACATCAAGCTGGAAGGGAATGGAAGGAGATATACAAAGTGAGGCAAAGCAAGGGACTGAATCCAAGAATACTCTATCCAGCAAGACTATCAATCAAAATTAAAGGGAAAATCAGGAGCTTCGCAGACAAAAAAGGCTAAGGGAGTTTATCACTACCAAACCAGCAATGCAAGAAATGTTAAAGGGAATGCTGTAAAAAGAAGAAACATAAAGGTGAGAAGGAACATAGGCTCAAAAAATAACAATGGCTACAAACAAGTACCTTTCAATAATAACTTTAAATGTAAATGGACTAAATGCTCCAATCAAAAGACATCTAGTGGCTGAATGGATAAAAAAACAAACAAAACATTACCCATATATATGCTGTCTACAAGACACCCACCTTAGAACAAGGGACTCACACAGACTGAAAGTGAAGAGATGGAAAAATATCTTTCAGGCAAATGGAAATGAAAAACAAGCTTGGGTAGCAATACTTATATCTGACAAAATAAACTTCAAAGTGAAGGCCATAACAAGAGATAAGGAAGGCTACTTCCTAATCCTAAGGGATCAATAAAACAAGAGGATATAGCCCTGATAAACATATATGCACCGAATGCAGGAGGACCCAAATACATAAAAAAAAAAACCTCCTGGAAGATATCAAGGGAGAGATCGACAACAATACAATCATAGTAGGGGACTTTAATGCACCACTGACATCACTGGATAAATCCTATAGACTAAAATCAGTGAAGAAACAGCAATCCTAAATGACTAACTAGATCAAATGGACTTAATTGACATCTTGAGAACATTTTACCCCAAAGCCGTGGAATATACGTTCTTCTCAAGTGCACATGGAACATTTTCAAAAATAGACCACATATTAGGAAACAAGTGAAGTCTCCCCAAATTCAAGAAGATTCAAATCATACCAAGCATCTTCTCAGACCACAATGGCATAATATTATAAATAAACTACATAAAAACAATCCAAAACACTCAATCACTTGGAAACTGAATAGCATGTTATTAGATATTGATTGGGTTACCAATTAGATCAAAGAATAAATTAAAAATATCCTGGGGCCAAAACCGGTTTGGCTCAGTGGATAGAGCGTCGGCCTGCGGACCGAAAGGTCCTGGGTTCGATTCCGGTCAAGGGCATGTACCTTGGTTGCGGGCACATCCCCAGTGAGTAGTGTGCAGGAGGCAGCTGATCGACATTTCTCTCTCATCGATGTTTCTAACTCTCTCTCCCCCTCTCTTCCTCTCTGTAAAAAATCAATAAAATATATATAAAAAAAATATCCTGGAAACTAATGACAATAAAAACACAACAATCCAAAACCTATGGGACACAATGAAAGCAGTGCTGAAAGGGAGTTTTAAAGCTCTATAGGCCTACCTCAAAAAACAAGAAGAAATGGTAGTAAATCATCTAATTCTACAACTCAAAGAATTAGAAACAGAGCAACAAGAAAAGCCCAGAGTGAGCAGAGGGAAGGAGATAATAAAGATTAGAGCAGAAATAAATGACATAGAGACCAAAAATATAATACAAAAGATCAACAAAACCAAGAGCTGGTTATTTGAAAGGATAAACAAGATTGATGAACCTCTAGCCAGGCTCACCAAGAAGCAAAGAGAGAGGACTCAAATAAACAAAATCAGAAATGATAGAGGCGAAATAACAACAGACCCCGCCCAAATACAAAGGATTGCTAAAAAATACTATGAACAACTCTATTCCAACAAACTAGACAACCTGGAGGAAATGGACATATTCCTAGAAGAATACAACCTTCCTAAACTCAATCAGGAAGATTCCTGATTGGCCAATAACTATGGAAGAAATTGAAGCAGTCATCAAAAAGATTCCAGCAAACAAATGCTCAGGGCCAGACGACTTCACAGGAGAGGTATACCAAACATTCAAGAAAGAACTAAAACCTATCCTCCTCAGAATATTCCAAAAAATTCAAGAAGAAGGAACACTTCCAGGCTCATTCTATGAAGCCAGCATCACCCTAATACCAAAACCAGATAAAAACATCACAATGAAAGAGAATTATAAGCCAATATCCCTTATGAACATAGATGCCAAAATTCTCAAAAATTCTAGCAAATCGGATCCAACAGTACATCAGAAAGATCATACACCATGACTAAGCAAGATTTATACCAGGGATGCAAGGATGGTACAATATCTGCAAATCAATAAACATGATACATCACATAAACAAATCGAGGGAGAAAAATCGCATAGTCATATCAATTGATGCAGAAAACGCATTTGACAAAATCCAACACCCTTTCTTGATAAAAAACTCTCAGTAAGGTGGGACTAGAAGGATCATACCTCAACCTCATAAAAACCATATATGATAAACCTTCAGCCAACATCATACTCAATGGGCAAAAACTAAAACCATTTCCCATAAGAACAGGAACAATACAGGGATGCCCACTCTCACCAATCCTGTTAAACATAGTACTGGAAGTACTAGCCATTGTGATCTGACAAGAAGAAGAAATAAAAGGCATCCAAATTAGAAAAGAAGAAGTAAAACTGTCCTTATTTGCAGATGACATGATACTGTACATAGAAAACTCTAAAGACTCCATCAAAAAATTATTAGACTTAATAAATGAATTCGGCAATGTAGCAGGATACAAAATCAATGCCAAGAAATCTATGGCATTTCTCTACACCAATAATGAACTTACAGAAATAGAGTCTTAAAAAGCAATCCCATTTACCTTCACACCAAAAAAATTATGATACCTAGGAATAAACTTAACTAAGGAGGTAAAAGACCTATATGCAAAAAAACTACAGGACACTGAAAAAAGAGATAGAGGAAGACATAAACAGATAGAAGAACATACCATGTTCATGGATTGGTAGAATCAACATCATCAAAATATCCATACTATCCAAAACAATCTATAGTTTCAATGCAATCGCCATTAAAATATTAACAACATATTTCACAGACTTAGAACGAACTCTCCAAAAATTCATCTGGAATAAAAAAAGACCCCGCATAGCTGCAGCAATCCTGAAAAAGAAGAACAAAGTAGGTGGGATCTCAATACCAGATATCAAGCTGCATTTCAAAGCCACTGTTCTCAAAACAGACTGGTACTGGCACAAGAATAGACATATAGAGCAATGGAATAGAATAGAGAACCCAGAAATCAACCCAAACCACTATGCCCAATTAATATTCGACAAAGGAGTCATGAACATACAATGGAGTCAAGACAGTCTCTTCAATAAATGGTGTTGGGAAAATTGGACAGATACATGCAAAAAAATGAAACTAGACCACCAACTTAAACCATACACAAAAATAAACTCAAAAATGGATAAAGGACTTAAATATAAGATGGGAACCCATAAAAATACTAGATGAATCCATAGGCAGCAAAATCTCAGACACATGCCAAAGAAATTTCTTCACTGATACTGCTCCTAGGGCAATGGAAACTAAAGAGAAAATAAACAAATGGGACTACATCAAAATAAAATGCTTTTGCATGGTAAAGGAAACCATCAACAGAACAACAAGAAAGCCCACTGCATGGGAGAACATATTTGTCAATGTTGTCACCTATAAGTGTTAAATCTCCAACATTTACAGGGAACTCATACAACTTAATGAAAGGAAGATAAACAATCCAATCAGAAAATGGGCAAGGGACCTAAATAGAAACTTTTTGAAAGCAGAAGGAAGGCCAAGAAACATATGATAACGTGCTCAAAGTCACTAATTATCCAAGAGATGCAAATCAAAACGACAATGCAGTACCATCTCACACCTGTCAGAATGGCTATCATCAACAAGTCAACAAATGAAAAGTGCTGGTGAGGATGTGGAGAAAAAGGAACCCTCGTGCACTGCTGGTGGGAATGTAGACTGGAGCAGCCACTGTGGAAAACAGTATGAAATTTCCTCAAAAAACTAAAAATGCAACTCACATTTTACCCAGTGATCCCACTTCTAGGAATATATCCCAAGAAGCTAGAAACATCAATCAGAAAGGATATAGGCACCCCTATGTTCATAGCTGTACAATTTACCATAGCTAAGATTTGGAAACAGCCTAAGTGCCCATCAGAAGCTGAGTGGATTAAAAAACTGTGGTACATCTACACAATGGAATACTATGATGCGCTAAAAAAGAAAGGATTTTTACCATTTGCAACAACATGGATGGAACTGGAGAGCATTATGCTAAGTGAAATTAGTCAGTCAAAGAAAGATAAATATCACATGATCTCACTCATCTATGGGAAATAATGAACAACATAAACTGTTGAACAGAAACAGATCCAGAGACAGGGAAGCATCGATCAGACTGTCAAACATCAGAGGGAAGGTAGGGGAGGGGGGGTAAGGGGGAGATATCAACCAAAGGACTTGTATGCATGCATATAAACCTAACCAGTGGACATGGACAACAGGAGGCTGAGGGCATGAGTTGGGTGGGGGGGGGGTGGTTGGGAAGGTAATGGGGAATGAGGACAAATATGTAATACCTTAATCAATAAAGAAATTAAAATGCAAAAAATTAAATGCACTCCCCATCAAAATACCAACAGCATATTTCACAGACCTAGAAAGAACTCTCAAAAAATTCATCTGGAATAAAAAAAGACCCCGAATAGCCACAGCAATCCTGAGAAAGAAGAATAAAGTAGGTGGGATCTCAATACCAGATTTCAAGCTGTATTACAAAGCCACTGTTCTCAAAACAGCCTGGTACTGGCACAAGAACAGACATATTGATCAATGGAACAGAATAGAGAACCCAGATATCGACCCAAACCACTATGCTCAATTAATATTTGACAAAGGAGGCATGAACATACAATGGAGTCAAGACAGTCTCTTCAATAAATGGTGTTGGGAAAACTGGACAGATACATGCAAAAAAATGAAACTAGATCACCAACTTACACCATACACAAAAATAAACTCAAAATGGATACAGGACTTAAACATAAGACGGGAAACCATAAAAATACTAGAGGACTCCAAAGGCAACAAAATCTCAGACATATGCCACAAGAACTTCTTCAATGACACTGCCCCTAGGGCAATGGAAGCTAAAGAGAAAATTAACAAATGGGACTACATCAAAATAAAAAGCTTTTTTACAGCAAAAGAAACAATCAACAAAACAACAAGAAAGCCCACTGCATGGGAGAACATATTTGCAAATGCTATCACTGATAAAGGTTTAATCTCCAACATCTACAGGCAGCTTATGCAACTTAATAAGAGGAAGATAAATGATCCAATAAAAAAATGGGCAACAGACCTAAACAGAATATTTTCAAAAGAAGACAGAAGGAAGGCCAAGAGACACATGAAAACATGTTCAAAGTCACTTATTATCCGAGATATGCAAATCAAAACAACAATGAGGTACCATCTCACACCTGTCAGAATGGCTATCATCAACAAATCAACAAACGACAAGTGTTGGCTAGGATGCGGAGAAAAAGGAACCCTCGTGCACTTCTGGTGGGAATGCAGACTGGTGCAGCCACTGTGGTGAACAGTATGGAGTTTCCTCAAAAAACTGAAAATGGAACTCCATTTGACCCAGTAATCCCACTCCTGGGAATATATCCGAAGAAACTAGAAACACCAATCAGAAAGGCTATATGCACCACTATGTTCATAGCAGCACAATTTACAATAGCTAAGATTTGGAAACAGCCTAGGTGCCCATCAGCAGATGACTGGATCAGAAAACTGTGGTACATCTACACAATGGAATACTATGCTGCCATAAAAAAGAAAGAATTCTCATCATTTGCAGCAATCTGGATGGAATTGGAGAACATTATGCTAAGTGAAATAAGCCAGTCAATGAAAGAAAAATACCACATGATCTCACTCATTTAGGGATAGTAAAGAACATTATAAAGTGATGAACAAAAAGATAGATACAGAGACAGTAAAGCATCAAACAGACTTTCAAATTACAGGGGGAAAGTTAGGGAGAGGTGGGGGAGTTATGAAATCAAACTAAGGACTTGTATGCATGCATATAAGCATAAACAATGGACGCAAAACTCTGGGGGGTGAGGGCATGTATGGGTGTGGGGTGGGGGGGTAATGGTAAGATATGTACACATATAATACCTCAATAAAAAAAATCTTATGGAAGATGATGAGGGTTAGAATTATGACATTAATGGTAAAAGCATTGGATAGAGAAGTTATTGAGAGGTAGAATAAATAGAACAAGATGGTACCGGCATATGGTGGTTAGGGGTACTTTTTAATGAAGCAAAACGGGCACCATTGAAACACTTTTGATATAAATATACTAGTGGGGCTTAGCCAATCTGTGTTCCTAAATATTTTAGTGGAACATGGCAATATATAATCATTTTAAATACTGATGTTCTTCCTATGGGTATGGAAACATTTTTTGTCTAGCTAAAATTTGACAACATAATTCTTACATTAAAATGTTGCTCTGTTCTATTAAAAGAAAAATCTTGAATTAAAGTCTCATCAAAGGCTTTATAAGTTATTCATGTATCTGGGACACATTTTGTACTTTGGAATGAAGGAGCAACAGGCAGTTTTTTTCTATAATATTATTTTATTGATTTCAGAGGAAGGAAGGGAGAGGAAGGAAAAAGAGAGGGATAGGAATGTCAATGATGAGAGAGAATCATTGATAGGCTGTTTTCTGCATACCCACTATGGGAATCAAGCCTGAAACCAGGACATATGTCCCGACTGGAAATTGAACCATCGACCTCCTGGTTCATAGGTCAATGCTCAACCACTGAGCCATGTCATCCTGGCAACAGGCAGTTTTTATCAATAGACTTGAGAAAAATCTCTATAACCAGGAGTTATTAGGCTTTCACTATGATAACCTAAGATGGCTCTAAGGCTATTGCCTTAGTAGTACTTTCTCACCCTAGCTTCACATGAGAATAACAGGGGCAAGGATGTGTTTTAAAAATGCTATTGCCTAGGTACCACCTCTATAGAGTCTTGTGTGGGGCCTGGGCATCACCATTAAAAATTGTATTTGTCTCATTTTGATATTGTATTAATACTGGCCTCATAAGTGGGTTGGAAAGTGTCCCCTTTTCTCTTGTTTCCTGGAAAAGATTGTGTAGACCAGGTTTTAATTAATCTTTATAGTTGTTTTCTAAAAATTTTCAGTGAAGCCACCAGTGCTGCCATCAGGTCATAAAGGGGATGGAACACTCTGCTATATCTCTGCTAGCCCTGCCAGTGTAGCTATATATTTTAAATAGCTTGATCTCACTTATTTTTCTCTGCCTATAAACAAAGTCTAATAGAGCTAGCCTGCAAGTTACTTTTTTCTATTTAAGGAGCCACATAATGTAGCTCAGGCTGGGAACTTCCTAAACTTTAATCTTGGAGTTATATGAAAAAAAAATTATTGTATGCTGCAGAAGTGTTATACAACTATAATGCTATAAATTAAATTGTCTTATAACAATAATACAGAGTTTTAGCCCACAGATTTTTTAAGGTAATAAGAAACGTTTTTTTCTCATAAACATTAGAGAAGGCAAATTAGGATAATATCTCTTCTAAAGGGTCCAGAATCCCTGTGATGCCAGCTCAGTTGGTTTCATTGGGAAATGGGCAGATTGATATATGTACATTATTTGTCAGATACATGGTTGATTTCTAAGGAAATTACCTGTGCCAAAAACTTTGTACCAATGAACTCTGTTGTCATTCATTGCCAATCTAACATGTTGCTTCTACTAATTGCACGGTTACACTACAGCTTATAAGAGTAGTCTGCACATGCATGCTCATACTTATGTGTATGAAAAATTATAATGAGATGCAGAAATAATAGTACTTATATTGCTCACATAATGTTTTATATTATTAGACACCTTGGGAGTATATTCTTTAAAATACATTACTGGCTTATCCCATTCATTTCAGAATCCTGAAACATTAGTTAACCTATAAAATATATTTCTAAAAATATTTTTTACACACTTACTATGTATTTGGAAATTTTCACAAAATAGACCATGTAGAGCTTCTGATTCAGCAACCTAATTTTATAAAATCACTGAATATTACTTTTTATTTTCTTTAAATATATTTTTATTAATTTCAGAGAAAAAGGGAGAGGGAGAGAGAAAAAGAAACATCAATTATGAGGGAGAATCATTGATTGGCTGCCTCTTGCACATCCCCTACTAGAGATCGAGCCTGCAACCGGAGCATGTGCCCTTGATCAGAATCGAACCCGGGACCCTTCAGTCTGCAGGTGATGCTTTATCAACTGAGCCAAACCGGCTAGGGCTGAATATTACTTTTAAAATAATGGATCATATAATGACTCTGGAATCTCAGATAAATGTTATTCACAATTGCTACTATACAAAGGTTATAGCGGAAAAGTTTGTGATCAGATATAATTCATACTCATTTATTTATCCATTCTTTCTACAAATCTTTATTGAGCACCTAGTATATGTCAGGTGTAAGCTAAGAATACAATCATAAATAACTGAAGATGATATTCAAGTGAACAATCCTAATGTTTTAAGTTAAATCTTTCTTATAATGGAAATCCTGGTAATGGAGAACACTGTCTGCTGATTCTTCCTTTTCTCAAATAAATATTATGTGGAAACTTTTTTATGGGAAAAGAGAGGTTCCTACCGTAACAAAAGTATTGCATTTGACCTATGCATTCTGCAACAAATTTTTTAAATGTTAAGGTACAGTGCTAGAAATGAATATTTTACTGAGCCATGAGCTAGAATTTTTCTTTGTTGGTTAGGTTGTTATTATGTTTGGATTTATTCTATTTTATATTTTTTAGTGAGAAAGGTGATGTATAAATAATACTAAAAGTATTTTCAAGAGAAAATATTATAAATTTATAACCCTAACAGAGCAACTATGTTCATCCTTCTGTATTCTTTTCTTGTCCTTATCCACTTGCACACACGTTTCACATAATAGCAATTTGTAGCACATATTTTCTATGTTTTTTGCTTTCTGTTTTAAGGGGTATAACTATTAATAATTGTTTTAATAAAATAAACACTTTTAATAGCTGTATAACGATCTATGATTATGCAAGCATTTTGTCTATAAGAGGCCAAACAATAGATTTTACATTTTCCCTCTCAGTACCTGATTTTATTTCAGATTTCACAATCTCTATGCCTTAGTTGGGTTGTTATACTACAACTTTATAAGTTTAGGCTACTCACTGAATTCAAATGATCTTAAAGCTGAGTCTATATAGTTAAAATATTTCATTACCTGAAATAATCTTGAGGGAAAATGTTTACATTGGTGGATCATTCTTAGAGAAATTTGGAGATGAGATTTGGAGGTAGTTTGAGATACTTTCAACTATATCTTTTGTACTTTGTCATATAACATTTTTTGTAACCATGTTATTGTTGTATAAATTAGATACTTATCACATTAATCGAATAGTGTTGGAAACAGGTCCTTAATCCAAGATCAGTAAGTCACACATTTTTCTGGCTATTACAACCATGGCATACAGAGATAATGTTAGTTACCATTGGTAGTGAAAAATGGTCTCTATACTTGTTCCCTTGTTAAGATTTGATACTTAGAAGTAATATTATTAAACTTCATGCTGATGCAGTTAAATAATTAACTCGGTGACTTATCTCACTTTAATTGAGTAGTTTATCTGGGTAGAATTTATTAAGAAATAACATTCTACCACTATACTTGTCAATTGCAAGCTCTTCATCATCTAATTGAGGTTTCTGTTGTTTCAGACCTTTACATTTTTTCCCTGAATATCAGACCAGGCAAATTTTGTGAAGTTTTGCCTCCTTTTCTGTAAATGAAAATTACTGATTTTTATGGAAAAGGACTTGGATTTTAATGAAAGAATGCATTTGCTTCTCTCAGATATAAAATTCCAGGGAGATTAATTAGTAGAACTCTAATTAAAAATGTCATGGTACCTGCTTCTGAGGAACAGTGTGCCCTACTGAGAGAGCCTTGCAGTGGGTAGAAGAGAACTTATAACCCCACACTTAGAGTTATTTATTTCATCCGGGAGGTAACATAGTACATTTTAAAATAGATCTGAACAAATGCTAAGAGGTATACATTTGGTGCAATTTACTCAACCTAAACTTAAGTGTATATGTCGTGTTATTGTCATGTGGTTTCCCACACCAAGACAGCCAATATTAACCTTGTGTTCATACTGCATGGAGAGAGTTCTTTTTATTTCCCATCTAAAATCCTAATTTTGTTTCTTTATCTAGAAGCCTGATTGGTATTAAAATTTTTGATTAGGTGGAAAATGCTCTCTATTCAATTTAATAGAATGATTTTCTCATTTTCAAGATACTATGAGATTCATAGAGTTCTGTGCCTCAGTTCTCTTAGCTTCATAAGTAAAAAGCAACTATCTACATTTAAAGCAAAAATGAAATAAGAACAGAGAAATTGTGAGATGGAGAACTAGAGGAAAAAAACAAGTGGGAACTGTGACCAAGATGTATATTTATTTATTTTGAGAGGATATATATTGGATTATGATTAGAACATATTTGTTCTATGAAATAAGATTGACTACTAGCACATTAATAATATCAACTCTGCTAAATGCAGTTTTATTTTCCCCAAAAATGAAGAGTAATTGTCACAGACATTTCATTTCTCTCTACTAAGGGTCTCTGTGCATACAGGTTGTTGTATGTCGCATAGTAAAATATTAAATTAAAGAAACTATTCCTTGCCTTTAGGGACATTCTAATCAAATTATCCTTCTTCTTACTCTAAATTGTTTTTACGTGATGCCAAAGGATTATAATGTATATTTTGCCTACAGGACAACAGATTTCTAAGCCAAGTATTAAGCTAAACTGTATCATGAATTAAACACCAAAAAATGTGAGAGTAATTTGCTGAATTATAATTAATCTATCATCTGTTAGCTATGTTTATTGTATATATGTGTGTGTGTGTGTGTGTGTGTGTGTCTGTGTGTGTGTGTGTGTGTGTGAAACCATGAAGCACAGCCAATTTTTCAATAGTTCACAGTGAAAAGGATTTATAAATGGAAGTACTGGTAATATACTTTGAGTAAGTTTAGATATGGAATAAAACTGCAACTTTTATATATTTTGTATATACTTTAAATAAAATCAGATATAAATTGATAAATCAAGTTTAACCTTTCTTAGGTTTATCCAATTTATCTATAAATTTCTCTTTTGAACTTCCAAACCACATTACATTTACCTCTTTTATAGTTTTATTATAATTTTTATTGAATATTTGTTCTTTCTTCTTGCTTATTTTTTCCACCAGGTGGTGAACTCTGTCTGTCTGTATCTCCTAGAGAACATAATACAATGTCTATTTAAAAAATGATTGTATTGATCTTTAGAGAGCAAAGAAGAGAAAGGGATAGAGAGATAGAAACATCGATGAGAGAGAAACATCATTGATAGGCTGCCTCTTGCACTCCCTCCACTGGGATCAAGTCCACAACACTGTCATGTGACATAACCAGGAATTGAACCAAGACCTCCTGATTCATGGGTTGATGCTCAACCACTGAGCCACACCAGCTAGGCATACAGTGTTTTGAACCTATTGTAACTGATCTAATAGGTGTTATACTAATGTTTTATATATAATACATATTACTAGTATAGGAAATATCATAATATATAAAACGATATGTTATACATAACATATATAATATATAATGATACTAGAGGCCCGGTGCATGAAATTCGTGCACGGGGGGTGGTGGTGGCCCTCAGCCCAGCTTGCACCCTCTCCAATCTGGGACCCCTCAAGGGATGGCCTACTGCCTGTTTAAGCCCGATCCCAGTAGGATTGGGCCTAAACGGGCAGTCAGACATCCCTCTCACAATCCAGGACTGCTGGCTCCCAACTGCTCACCTGCCTGCCTTCCTGATTATCCCTAACCGCTTCTGCCTGCCAGCCTGATCACCTCCTAACCACTCCCCTGCCAGCCTGATTGATACCTAACTGCTCCCCTGCCATCCTGATTGCCCCTAATTGCCCTTCCCTGCAGGCCTGGTCATCCCTAACTGCCCTCCCCTGCAGGCCTGGTCCCCCTAACTGCTCTCCCTTACAGACCTGGGTCCCACCCAACTACCCTTCCCTGCAGGCCCGGTCTCCCCCAACTTCCCTCCTCTGCCAGCCTGGTCACCTCTAACTGCCCTCCCCTGCTAGCTTGATTGCCCCCAACTGCCCTCTCTTGCAGGCCTGGTCCCTCCCAACTGCCTCCTCTGCTGGCCTGATTGCCCTCCCTTGCAGGCCTGGTCCCTCCCATCTTGTGGTGGCCATCTTATGTCCACATGGGGGCAGCCATCTTTGACCACATGGGGGCCGCCATCTTATGTGTTGGAGTGACAGTCAATTTGCATATTACATATAACTATGTATCCTATCTAATAAAGAGTAATATGCAAATTGACCATCACACCCTCACACAAGATGGCCTCTCCCATGTGGTCACAAGATGGCCACCACAAGATGGCCGGCAGGGGAGGGAAGTTGTGGGTGACCAGGCCAGCAGGGGAGGGCAGTTAGGGGCAACCAGGCTGGCAAGGGTGGGCAGTTAGGGGTGACTGGGCTGGCAGGGGAGGGCAGTTAGGGCTGACCAGGCCAGCAGGGCAGGGCAGTTGGGGGAGACCAGGCCTGCAGGGAAGGGCAGTTGGGGGAGACCAGGTTGGCAGGGGAGGGCAGTTGGGGGGTCCAGGCCTGCAGGGTAGGGCAGTTGGGGGTGACTGGGCTGGCAGGGGAGAGCAGTTGGGGGCAACTGGGCTGGCAGGGGAGAGCAGTTGGGGGTGATTGGGCCAGCAGTGGAGGGCAGTTGGGGGCAATCGGGCTGGCAGGGGAGCAGTTAGGTGTCAATCAGGCTGGCAGGGGAGTGGTTAGAGAGTGATCAGGCTTACAGTCAGAAGCGGTAAGAGACAATCAGGGAGGCAGGCAGGCGAGCGGTTGGGAGCCAGTAGTCCTGGATTGTGAGAGGGATGTCCAACTACTGGGATTGGGCCTAAACCAGCAGTCGGACATCCTGTGAGGGGTCCCAGATTGGAGAGGGTACAGGCTGGGCTGAGTGACAACCCCCAGTGCATGAATTTCATGCACCAGGTCTCTAGTTATATACTAATAGGAAAGGAAGTGTATTTGAGATCTGTATCTATATACACTGAGTGGCCAGATTATTATGATCTCTGAACACATAATAATCTGGCCACTCAGTGTATATCCTATATAATAAAAGGCTAATATGCAAATTGTCCCCTCGACCAGGAGTTCGACCAGCAGGCAGGCCGGCCAACTGCCCATGTACCCTCCCCCTGGCCAGGCTGGCCGGACTCCACCCATGCACAAATTCATGCAACAGGCCTAATACACACTGAGTGGCCAGATTATTATGCATCCAGAGATCATAATAATCTGGCCACTCAGTGTATATCTCACACACATTTCTTATTTTCTTCCTTGGGAAACCTTGTTTTTGCCCTTAAGTAATACAGGTGATCATATGAGCCTCACTCACATTATCAAGGGTAATCTCCTTTACTTAAAATCAACTGATTGTAGATATTAACCACATATATAAGACTTTCACAACACTTAGATCAGTGGGTTCTACAGCCTAGCCAAGTTGACACATACAATTAATCATCACATAGAAAGAGAGAGATTATGAAAAAAACTAGAGGCACAATGCACGAAGATTTGTGCAAGAATGGACCTTCCTTCCCCTGGCTGCCAGCACCGCCTTTGCTCTGGCCGGAGCCACCTTTCCACCTTCCCACGCTGCCCAGAGGCCCGGAGCAGCTGGGGTGGTGCGTAACACTTGCGTTATCACCATGGAGATGATGCAAGCATCCCCCCCGCCGCTTGGTGCCTGCGTATGCAAATTAATCCACCATCTTTGTTAGGTTAATTTGCATACTCACTCCTGATTGGCTGGTGGCTGTTGTGAAGGTACGGTCAGTTTGCATCTTTCTCTTTTATTATTGTATATTACCTTACACTCTCATAGGAACTGACAAGTAAGTTCTTAATCTTTAGGACAAGTAGTCAGGAAGGGAGGATTATGGGAAGACTTGAACCATGGGCATGGCTGAAGATGTAATAATTTATTTTCTTTCCAGTGAAACCTCAGTCCTTCTTTTAAGTCCTTCCAAAGCACTCAGAGAGACACACCCAAATTATCTTGGCTAATTTTCCTTAGAGTTAGCTGGTTAAGAACTTACCAGCTGACTCTAAGGAATACCTTTATAGTAACATCTTCAAAATACCTTCATAGTAACATCTAGTTAGTATTTGATTAATTGAAGACTATTGACTATTAATCATTTCATTTCAAAAAATCAATTGAATTAAATTGACACATCAAAAATCACTCTATAGGACTAAATAAATATTTGAATAGAAATTACTTCTTTCAAATACACTGAGCTGTTTTAATGCTTTGCTAACTGACACATGGACTAAGCTTTGCTTCCAAATTTTGAAAGGTATTGGGCATGAAATTGGTGCATATGCAACTCATATTTTAGAACATGTTTGTAGTGAAATAATTTTTGTTCTCGAAAGGATACTATAAGAATTCTCAAGTTTTCTAGAAAGTTGACTAATTATAATTTACTACTTATTACCAGTGAAACAGCATCTCCATTTGTCACTAAGATATACTAAATTGTAGGTCACCATGTAAAAGGAGAGGTTTCTCAGAACTATGAGAAAGGTGTGATTAAGGAGAAATAGATTAGGATTTTATGCCTTTGGTTATATATGTTTTCTTTTATTACTTTCCAAATATTCAACTTCATTTTATGATATATTTGTAAAAATAATATACTGGGAGGTTTACACATTATGAAGTGCTTGAATTATGCCTTGGCTTTGTGCTATAGTAAAACTGTGGATAGGACTAGAGGGAGAGTTGGTTGTGAAAGACAAACTGAGTGAAGTTTACCAAGAACAGCAAAAATAGATAAAGTCCCTTGTAATTGAAATGTGTGCAAATCATAGAAACTTGAATTTTATAGAAGAAAATATACAGAAGAGTTACACATCATAGAAAAATACCATATATAATATAAATTTTATATTTAGACTGTTTAGAGTCATATGAAATGTTATGTTTCACCAATACTTGTTTTCAGCGAGGATTCTAGAGGCAAGCATTGAACCTTTGGAAGAAGAATCCAAGTCTTGGCCTAAATATATTATGGCTGTGAATTATATAACCTATATAATGTATATCCAATATCATCTGTTAGGAGCGTATCATAAAGCAGAGTGACTTCATTGTAAGGCTAGTTGTACTCATTCCTAAATCATTATCAAAGTCTATTAAGCCAATTTTATCTAAATTATTCTCATACTTTATAAACTGGCCCAGTTATATCAAAAGTAAGGACTATTATTCTAAGCGAAATAAGCCAGTCAGAGAAAAACAAATATCACATGATCTCACTTATATGTGGAATCTAATGAACAAAATAAACTGACGAACAAAGTAGATCCAGAGACATAGAAGCATGGAACAGAATGACAAACCTCAGAGGGAATTGGAAGTGGGGGTGGGAAGAGATTAACCAAAGAACTTGTATGCATATATGCATAACCCATGGACACAGACAATAGTGAGGTGCAGGCCTGGGGTGGGGAGGAGGGCAATGAAGAGGGAAAGGGGGACATCTGTAATACTTTCAACAATAAAGATTTAAAAAATGAAATTAAAAAATCCCCCCAAAAACAAAAGTAAGGACTAAGTAAAACAGATAACATCCCAACCAAAGTATTTTCAATATTTCTTTGTAATCCTATATAATAAAAGAGTAATATGCAAATAAACCACCACTCTGCTACACCCATAAGCCATGCCCATCAGCCAATCAGGAGCGAGTATGCAAATTAACCCAACAAAGATGGCTGCAGCCACAGAGAGAGCAGGGAGGCTTGGGTTTCCCCGGCGATGGAGGAAGCCAAGCTTTCCGCACACCCTGGCCAGCCCAGGCCTCCGCTTAAGGCTAAAAAGTTTCAATTATAGAAGATAAATAAATTCCAACAGAAATGGCTGCCGCCACTGAGCAAGCAGAAGGCTTGGCTCTGCTCCAGGCTACAGAGTTTCAATTGTATAAGATAAATAAACCCCAGATACCAGGGCCTCCACTTGGGTCACTGGGGTGTGTGGCTGGCCTGCAAACCACCACAGGCCCCTTGCCCAGGCCTCCCCATGCCCCAAGGGAACCCCCACGCTGATCTGGGACACCCTTCAGGGAAAACCAGCTGGCCCCCACCCATGCACCAGGCCTCTATCCTATCTAATAAAAGAGTAATATGCAGATTGACCATCACTCAAACACACAAGATGGCTGCCCCCATGTGGTCAAAGATCCTGCCCCCATGTGGACACAAGATGGCCACCACAAGATGGCCAGAAGGGGAGGGAAGTTGGGAGGGACCAGGCCTGCAAGGGAGGGCAGTTGTGGGTGATCAGGCCAGCAGAGGAGGGCAGTTGGGAGGGACCAGGCCTGCAAGGGAGGGCAGTTGGGGGCGATCAAGCCTGCAGGGGAGGGCAGTTAGGCATGACCAGGCCAGCAGAGGAGGGAAGTTGGGGGCAAACAGGCTGGCAGGGGAGCAGTTAGACATCAATCAGGCTGGCAGGGGAGTGGTTAGGGGGTGATCAGGCTGGCAGGCAGAAGCAGTTAGGGGCAATCAGGAAGGCAGGCAGGCGAGCAGTTGAGAACCAGCAGTCCTGGATTGTGAGAGGAATGTTGACTGGGATCGGGCCTAAACGGGCAGTCAGACATCCCTTGAGGGGTCCCAGATTGGAGAGGGTGCAGGCTAGGCTGAGGGACACCCCCCCCATGCACAAATTTCATGCACCAGACCTCTAGTTCTTTATAAAAAGATTTGATCTGGGTGAGATATATATTTATTGATACATAAGTGGCTTGAATAGAAAAGAAAATCTAATGTTATCCTATCTAATAATAGAGTAACATGTAAATTACCATCACTCCGCTACGCCCACGATTGGGCCAGCGGGAGGTGCAGGGGGCCTGCCCCCTGTGCGTCTCAATGGCCAGATCCCCGGCCGCTGAGGGGGCCTGCCACGGACACCCAGCTGCGCCTTTCAACGGAAGGGTAGCCAGGTGTCCACGGCAGCCCCCCTCAGTGGCCACGGATCTGGCCTCTCAACAGCAGGATAGTCCCCCTCAGGATAGCCCCCAGCAGGATGTTGGCCTCTCAACAGCAGGGTAGCCCCCCCTCAGTGGCCGCGGACCATCAAAAGTGGGGGAGCTGGGTGCCTGTCTGCTCCGGCACCAGGCTTTTCAGAAGCCAAGCTGGAGGCTTCTGAAAGGCCTGGTGCACCAGTGGACAGGCACCCAGCTCCACCGCGAAAAACGAAAGCGTGTAGGGGACCCTTCACGTGCATGATTCAATCATGCACTGGGCCTCTAGTATTATGATAATTATGCTTTTTAGCTATGGCAGACACAGAAGTATAATTTGACTTGAAAAAAATCTAAATAACATATACCCACTGCATATATTGTTATTGTTATAAACTTTATTATTGTTTAATTTTAGGACACTTTTTAAATTTACTTTTGTCAGGTAGACTTACAGAAAACAAAACTTTCATACTTTCAGAGTTATCTAATTTTATGATGACTGACTTTAAAAAGGAGATAGCAGAGGGAAGTGGAAGGAGGAAGAGATCACCCAAAGAATTTATATGAATATATGCATAACCCATGGAAACAGACAATATTGGGGTGAATGCCTGGGGAGGGGACCAGAGTGGAGAGGAAGGGGGTCAATGGGTTAAAAGGGAACATCTGTAATACTTTTTACAATAAACTAAAAAAAAAAAATGGAATAGCAGCAACAAAAATAATTCAGGAGCCAAAAAGCTGTCCTAACGAAGCAGTACCATTGTGTTTAGACAGAAGATTATTTAGATTATGACTCTTAAGGTGCGCTTGACATCTTAGAATATCTGGCATTTTCTCTACAACTGGCTCAAGGGATAGTAATACTAAATATGCCATCATGTTTATTTAGTGCTCTAGATTTAGAACTGTACTTATGTTTTGAGTTCTTTCTGAATTCCTCAAATAATTACAAAAGGGAACACTTAATGAATCATACAGGACATAATAGGGAGTGTAATACTGGCTCTAGTTTGTCTTCCAGTTTCAAAGTTTGAAGAATATTTCCAGCTTGCCAAAGTATTTTGATTCAACAAGACTCAGTCCCACTAGTGTTTATCGATAGTCCCAGCTATACCATAAAGAAAGGCATAAGTCCTAACATAAATGACTTGGATTTCAGTTTCTCTATTTGTAAAATAGAAATAATGATACCTGCACTCATGGGTCACTTTTGAAGATGAAAGTAGATCATAGAAAACTTTGAAAAGTAAAATTGCTATACAAGTAATGCTACTGAAAAGACCTGACATCGTTATCATCTAAGACCATACTTAGCAATTCCAACCCAATAGGTTGAAAACAAGCATTTGTTTTGGGATGGAGGATTATATGAGTAATTAATTATTCAACCAATATTATCAGCCTATAATATACTAGGATGTATACTAGGCACTAAATAAACAGAAAAAATTATACTAGCACCAGTTTTGTGACCTTGGGTAAATCATATATACTCATTTAAACTTTTTTTCTTATTTGTAAAATGCAAATAATAATTCCTATCTTACAATGAGTTTGTTAGAATTAAATGGTATAATTCATGTGAAAGTGCCTGATAAGTGTTTTAAAAACATTGTTAATTCATTATGCCCATTGACGTTATCTTCTTAAGGTATAAAATTGGCTATGTGATTTCCCCTTCTCAAAAACCTTCAGTACCTCTCCATTGTTTAAAATATAAAGTTTAAACACCTTACTAGGCATTTAATATTCCTTGCTATTTACAACAACCAAATTTTTAGTGCTACCTTCTACCAGAAAATTCTCAATTAAAATCCTTTCTTTGTAAAAGTATCCCTGAGCCCCCTGATTTTTTTTCCATATACCTTTAGATTTATTATCTATGCCATTTATTTAACAATTACACAGTTTGTTGGAATAACTTGTGCTGTGATTCAAAATTAAATTTATTAATTTATTTATACATTTATTCAGTAAATTTTGTGAGCTCTTTTAGACACACAGTGTTGTGATACATGTTATGATAGATATTGAGTTAAATTCTGTATTTTGAAGGATTTGCAGATGCACAAATATGCTACAAAAGTATTGTCTATTAATTAAGCTTCCACTTAGAGGTAGTGATGCAACTTTGTTCCTGTCCAATTCAGAATTGTCAATAACATGAATAAGTACAATAGGTAGACTTGATACATTTTTATTGGTAGAATTAGACAATGCATTGAATTAGAAGATCAAAGTATAAAAGTTAAGTTGAAATTATGGACTCAAAATATTCAGATGAAAGTTCCATTTTTAATTTTTTGAGGAAACTCCATACTGTTTTCCACAGTGGCTGTACAAGTCTACATTCCCACCATGAGTGCACAAGGGTTCCTTTTTCTCCACATCCTCTCCAGCACTTGTCATTTGTTGATTTGTTGATGATAGCCACTTCTAGGAATATATCACATGAAAACAGAAACACCAATCAGAAATGATATATGCACCCCTATGTTCATAGAAGCACAATTTACAACAGCTAAGATTTGAAAACAGCCTAAGTGCCCATCAGCAGATGAGTGGATTAGAAAACCATGGTACATCTACACAATGGTATACTATGCTGCGGTAAAAAAGAAGGAATTCTTACCATTTGCAACAGCATGGATGGACCTGGAGAACATTATGCTAAGCGAAATAAGCCAGTCAGAGAAAGATAAATACTTTAAACCAGGGGTCCTCAAACTTTTTAAACAGGGGGCCAGTTCACTGTCCCTCAGACCATTGGAGGGCCGGACTATAGTTTAAAAAAAAACTATGAACAAATTCCTACGCACACTGCACATATCTTATTTTGAAGTAAAAAAACACACACACACAAAAAAAAAAAAATGGCAAAAACACCCACATGTGGCCCACGGGCCACAGTTTGAGGATGCCTGCTTTATTTTTTTTTTACATTTTTTTATTGAGGTATTATATGTGTACATATTTTACCATTGCACCCCCCACCCCACACCCATACATGCCCTCACACCCCAGAGTTTTGCGTCCATTGGTTATGCTTATATGCATGCATACAAGTCCTTCGTTTGATTTCTTATCTCCCCCACCTCTCCCTAACTTTCCCCCTGTAATTTGAAAGTCTGTTTGATGCTTTACTGTCTCTGTATCTATCTTTTTGTTCATCAGTTTATAATGTTCTTTATTATCCATAAATGAGTGAGATCATGTGGTATTTTTCTTTCATTGACTGGCTTATTTCACTTAGCATAATGTTCTCCAATTCCATCCAGGTTGCTGCAAATGATGAGAATTCCTTATTTTTTATGGCAGCATAGTATTCCATTGTGTAGATGTACCACAGTTTTCTGATCCAGTCATCTGCTGATGGGCACCTAGGTTGTTTCCAAATCTTAGCTATTGTAAATTGTGCTGCTATGAACATAGTGGTGCATACATCCTTTCTGATTGGTGTTTCTAGTTTCTTTGGATATATTCCCAGGAGTGGGATTACTGGGTCAAATGGGAGTTCCATTTTCAGTTTTTTGAGGAAACTCCATACTGTTCTCCACAGTGGCTGCACCAGTCTGCATTCCCACCAGCAGTGCACAAGGGTTCCTTTTTCTCCGCATTCTCGCCAACACTTGTCGTTTGTTGATTTGTTGATGATAGCCATTCTGACAGGTGTGAGATGGTACCTCATTGTTGTTTTGATTTGCATCTCTCGGATAATAAGTGACTTTGAGCATGTTTTCATGTGTCTCTTGGCCTTCCTTCTGTCTTCTTTTGAAAATATTCTGTTTATGTCCGTTGCCCATTTTTTTATTGGATCATTTATCTTCCTTATATTAAGTTGCATAAGCTGCCTGTAGATGTTGGAGATTAAACCTTTATCAGTGATAGCATTTGTAAATATGTTCTCCCATGCAGTGGGCTTTCTTGTTGTTTTGTTGATGGTTTCTTTTGCTGTAAAAAAGCTTTTTAGCGAGGAGCCAAGATGGCGGCAGAGGTGAACCGCTGATCTGTTGCCTCGCATGGCAGTTTCGGAAATACAACTAAAAGATGGACTGGTGAGCGTGGCGATTCCTGCTCATGTCTCCCCAGGCCGGGTGGCTGCTCCTCTCAGTCAGCACCTCAGCTGGGGCCATGAGCTTGTGGGCGGCCGCGGAAGCTGCTGCGACGGCGGCCGCAGACTCAGCGCAGTGGCTCTTGGTGAAGGAAGAGACCATCTTTCTGCAGGAGGGGCCCATCCGCGTCACCGACCTGGCCGAGCTGCCCAGGAGATCCTCGGGACCAAGGAGGATGCCGACACCGACTTGGAGGATTTTTAGGAATTCCCGTCTTACATTCAAGTCCTTTAGCCATTTTGAGAGAGGAAAACCAAGAAGGCGGCAAAGTTAAACAAATAAACTGTACCGCGCACAGCAATTTCAAAAATACAACTGGAGGACAGAGCGTCTGCCACCCAGAACCACAGGAGAGCTGGCTGAATGGTGGATTTACAGCTAAGAGGGAAGAGGAAAGAGCGAACTCGGAGGGGATAAGGTGCAGAGGCGCGTGGGTCGGGCTGGTGGCGGGGGAAGGGTCGTGCAGCTTTTTTTCCAACCCTAGGGGAGATTAGCTCCCCATCACCCTGAAATCCAGCTTCTGGGGACACGCGGGAGACCCAGATGCCTGCGGGGAGAGGCTGGACTCTCGGCTTTCGTGTCGGAGAGTGGGAGTAACTTCCTTGCGGAGGTGCGCCCAGCAATCAGTGTTTGCTGCGCTGGAGTGCGGAACGAGGGGGCTTAGAAACGTGGAAAGCAGAAAAAGCAGACTTGCAGCCATTGCGGTTCGCCACTCCATGGCCTGGTGGCGCCCTGAGACCCCGCCCCGTCCTGAGACCCGCCCTGCCCTGGGACCCGCCCCGCACGTCTTGCAGGCCCACCTGGGCTCCAAGCAGCGGCTTTTGTATGTGGGTGGCCTGCCCTGTGGCAGCTTGACCAGATAAACTGCGGTTCTAGTCGGACTGCTCCAGGGCCGCTCAGACAGGAGGAGGAAACTGCAGTTTTTGCTGTAATCCCTGCTGAGTGGCCTTAGGCAGTAGCTGACCTACACTCCCTTGGAGACCCAGAAACGAGGGCATCTACTGGTCGGTGTGAGATGACACCAGATTTCAACCACTTGCATAAGGGACACATTCAAGAGGCAGACTCAGTAAGCGCCAAAGCCTTGCTGCACCAAGACCCGGCCCATAAATGTGTCTCCTGCACAGCAACTCTTCCGTTATAGACACAGAGGGTCCTCACGGACAATTGGCCTGGAGGACAATTCCTCCCAGTGACACCAACAAAAATCAAGACTTAACTATACAAAGGAGGACCAAGATGGAGGCATAGGGCGGAAGCCTGATTGTTGCCTACCACAACAATTTTGAGACTACGACGGGAGAGCAGAGCAGACACCATCAAGAACCACCGGAGGGCTGGCTGAGCAGATTCTCTACAACTAGAATAAAAGAGAGGGGTACGTGGGATGATGCTGATGCCGGTGACCCAAATACCACACTTTATACAGCTCAGGCAACACAATGGTGGCCTGGAACGTGCTCGGCGCAGTTCCCCCGGCGGCGGTCTCCGGCTGAGGGGACAGCTCCACTCGCTGCCGAGCACAGACAGAAGAGCCCCTGGAAGACATGGGGTGGGAGACTCGGTGCTTGCTGACCTCCGAGCCCTTCAAGAATCTCAACACCCCAGAAGCGGCCAGGTGCACACGCTCGGCGACCGGCCACCGCTGCAGACCCAAGGGCCAATGCAGCGACACCGGACCAGCCCTCCGCCGCGCACCGGGCACACCGGAGCTTCGCCGAGCCCGCCGACTAACGAGTTCTGCGGCAGCCGCCCTGGAGCTCTGAAAAAATGGCTGAAGGAATTGCTGAGAGGGAATTGACCAACAGGAATTGGGATCAAGAAGATGAAACCCCACTGGGACCCGGGTCTGGGTGAGGCCGTGCGCCCCTGGGTTCGGGTGAGGCTATGCACCCCTAGTTCCAAGTGAGGCTGGATCCTGGGTCTGGGTGGGGCCGTACGACCCTGGGTCTGGGAGAGGCCACACGCCCCTGGGTCTGGGAGAGGCCACACACCCCTGGGTCCGGGTGAGGCCACACGTCCCTGGGTCCGGGTGAAGCTGGATCCCAGGTCCGGGTGAGACCATATGCCCCTGGGTCCGGGAGAGGCTAGGTACCGGGTCTGGGCGAGGCTGCGTGCCCCTGGGCTCAGGTGTGGTCACACGGCCCTGGGTCTAGGTCAGGCCTCACGCCCCTGGGTCTGGGTAAGGCTGGGTCCCGGGTCCGGGTGAAGCTGTATCCCGGGCCCGGGTGAGGCCGTGTGCCCCTGGATCCGGGTGAGGCCACGCGACCCTGGGTCTGGGAGAGGCCACGCGACCCTGGGTCCGGGTGAGGCCACACGCCCCTGGGTCCAGGTGAAGCTAGATCCCGGGTCCGGGTGAGGCCGTGTGCTCCTGGATCCGGGTAAGGCTGGGTCCCGGGCCCGGGTGAGGCCATGCGCCCCTGGGTCTGGGTGAGGCCAAGCACCCCTGGGTCCGGGTGAAGCTAGATCCCGGGTCTGGGTGAGGCCGTGTGCCCCTGGATCCGGGTGAGGCGGGGTCCCAGGTCCAGGTGAGGCCGTGGGCCCCTGGATCCGGGTGAGGCTGGGTCCCGGGTCCGGGTGAGGCCGCGCGCACCTAGGTCAGGTTGAGGCCACGCGCCCCTGGGTCCGGGTGAGGCCACGCGCCCCTGGGTCCTGGTGAAGCTGGATCCCGGGTCCAGGTGAGGCCGTGTGTCCCTGGATCCGGGTGAGGCCAGACGCCCCTGGGTCCAGGTGAGGCCACGCGCCCCTGGGTCCGGGTGAAGCCGGATCCCGGGTCCGGGTGAGGCCGTGTGACCCTGGATCCGGGTGAGGCTGGGTCCTGGGCCCGGGTGAGGCCATGCGCCCCTGGGTCTGGGAGAGGCCACGTGCCCCTGGGTCCGGGTGAGGCCACGCGCTCCTGGGTCTGGGTGAAGCTAGATCCTGGGTCCGGGTGAGGGCGTGTGCCCCTGGATCCGGGTGAGGCTGGGTCCCGGGTCCGGGTGAGGCCGTGCGCACCTAGGTCCGGGTGAGGCCATGCGCCCCTGGGTCCGGGTGAGGCCACGCACCCCTGGGTCTGGGTGAAGCTGGATCCCGGGTCCAGGTGAGGCCGTGTGCCCCTGGATCCGGGTGAGGCTGGGTCCCTGGCCCGGGTGAGGCCATTTGCCCCTGGGTCCGGGTGAGGCTACGCGCCCCTGGGTCTGGGAGAGGCCACGCGCCCCTGGGTCCGGGTGAGGCCACACGCCCCTGAGTCCAGGTGAAGCTAGATCCCAGGTCCGGGTGAGGCCGTGTGCCCCTGGATCTGGATGAGGCTGGGTCCCGGGCCCGGGTGAGGCCACGCACCCCTGGGTCTGGGAGAGGCCACGCGCCCCTGGGTACGGGTGAAGCTGGATCCTGGGTCCAGGTGAGGCCATGTGCCCCTGGATCCAGGTGAGGCTGGGTCCCGGGTCTGGGTGTGGCCAAGCGCACCTGGGTCCAGGTGAGGCCACGCGCCCCCTGGGTCCGGGTGAGGCCACGTGCACCTGAGTCCAGCTGAAGCTGTTCCCCTGTGTCCGGCCGAGACCAAACCAGAGGGAGTCGGTACTGCATTACCACCATTTGTCCACCATCCAGAGCTGAGGGGTCAGTGCCGACATGTACACATAAGGAACTGGTGGACATTGATATTGGGTCTCAAAAGAACTGTTGGTCCAGAAAGAAACTCACTACAGACTGATTCATTTGCCTGTTAGCATAACTATTATTGCTCGTCTCACATTCAGTTCTTATATCTCTAGTGACACATGACCTCGCTCATCTAGGGGAAATGATGAACAACATAGACTGATGAACAAGAACAGAACCAGAAACAAGGAGGCATCGATCGGACTATCGGACCTCAGAGAGAGGATAGGGGAGGGTGGGGGGAGGGGGGAGAGATCAACAAAAGGACTTGTGTGCATGCATATGAGCCTAACCAATGGTTAAGTTCAACAGGGGGTCGGGGCATCCGTGGGGAGGGTTGTGGGATGGGAATGGGGGGATGAGGACAAATATGTGACACCTTAATCAATAAAGAAATTAAAAAAAAATTAGATGGAAAACTGGGCAAAAAAAAGAACAAAGCTTTTTATTTTCATGTAGTCCCATTTGTTAATTTTCTCTTTAGCTTCCATTGCCCTAGGGGCAGTGTCAGTGAAGAAGTTCTTTTGGCATATGTCTGAGATTTTGTTGCCTGTGGATTCCTCTAGTGTTTTTATGGTTTCCCGTCTTATGTTTAAGTCCTGTATCCATTTTGAGTTTATTTTTGTGTATGGTGTAAGTTGGTGATCTAGTTTCATTATTTTGCATGTATCTGTCCAATTTTCCTAACACCATTTATTGAAGAGACTGTCTTGACTTCATTGTATGTTCATGCCTCCTTTGTCAAATATTAATTGAGCATAGTGGTTTGGGTCGATATCTGGATTCTCTGTTCTGTTCCATTGATCTATATGTCTGTTCTTGTGCCAGTACCAGGCTGTTTTGAGAACAGTGGCTTTGTAATACAGCTTGAAATCTGGTATTAAGATCCCTCCTACTTTATTCTTTCTCAGGATTGCTGTGGCTATTCGGGGTCTTTTTTTATTCCAGATGAATTTTTGGAGAGTTCTTTCTAGGTCTATGAAATATGCTGTTGGTATTTTGATGGGGAGTGCATTGAATATGTAGATTGCTTTGGGTTAGTATGGACATTTTAATGATGTTGATTCTACCAATCATGAACATGGTATGTTCTTCCATCTGTTTACGTCTTCCTCTATCTCCTTTTTCAGTGTCCTGTAGTTTTCTGCATATAGGTCTTTTACCTCCTTAGTTAAGTTTATTCCTAGGTATCTTAATTTTTTTTGTGCGATGGTAAATGGGATTGCTTTTTTAGTCTCTCTTTCTGTAAGTTCACTATTGGTGTATAGAAATGCCATAGATTTCTTGGCGTTAATTTTGTATCCCGCAACATTGCTGAATTCATTTATTAAGTCTATTAGTTTTTTGATGGAATCTTTTGGGTTTTTTATGTACAATATCATGTCATCTGCAACTAAGGACAGCTTCACTTCTTCTTTTCCAATTTGGATGCCTCTTATTTCTTCTTCTTGCCTAATTGCGATAGCTAATACTTCCAGTACTATGCCAAACAGGAGTGGTGAGAGTGGGCATCCCTGTCTTGTTCCTGTTCTTATGGGAAATGGTTTTAGTTTTTACCCATTGAGTATGATGTTTACTGTGGGTTTATCATATATAGCTTTTATTATGTTGAGGTATGATCCTTCTATTCTTACCTGGTTGAGAGTTTTATCAAGAAAGGGTATTGGATTTTGTCAAATGCTTTTTCTGCATCTATTGATATGACTATGTGATTTTTATCTCTCAATTCATTTATGTGATGTATCACGTTTATTGATTTGCGGATATTGTACCATCCTTGCATTCCTGGGATAAATCCTACTTGGTCATGATGTATGATCTTTCTGTTGTATTACTGAAGCCGATTTGCTAGGATTGTGTTGAGGATTTTGACATCTATGTTCATGAGGGATATTGGTCTGTAATTCTCTTTCTTTGTGTTGTCTTTATCTGGTTTTGGTATTAGGGTGATGCTGGCTTCATAGAAGGAGCCTGGAAGTGTTCCTTCCACTTGAATTTTTTGGAATAGTCTGAGTAGGATAGGTTTTAGTTCTTCCTTGAAATTTGGTAAAACTCTCCTGTGAAGCCGTCTGGCCCCGGGCTTTTGTTTGCCGGAAGCTTTTTGATGACTGCTTCAATTTCTTCCATAGTTACTGGCATGTTGAGCTGTTTAGATTCTTCCTGATTGAGTTTTGGAAGGTTGTATTTATTTAGGAATATGTCCATTTCCTCCAGGTTGTCCAGTTTGTTGGAATAGAGTTGTTCGTAGTATTTTGTAATAATCCTTTGTATTTCGTCGGGGTCTGTTGTTATTTCACCTCTTTCATTTCTGATTTTGTTTATTTGGGTCCTCTCTCTTTGCTTCTTGGTGAGCCTGACTAGAGGTTCATCAATCTTGTTTATCCTTTCAAAGAACCAGCTCTTGGTTTTGTTGATCTTTTGTATTGTTTCTTTGGTCTCTATGTCGTTTATCTCCACTCTGATTTTTATTATTTCTTTCCTTCTGCTTACACTGGGCTTTTCTTGTTGCTCTCTCTCTAACTCTTTGAGTTGTTGGGTTAGGTGATTTATTACCATTGTTTCTTGTTTTTTGCAGTAGGCTTGTAGAGCTATGAACTTCCCTCTCAGGACTGCTTTCGCTGTGTCCCATAGGTTTTGGATTGTTGCGTTTTCATTGTCATTTGTTGCCATGATGTTTTTTATTTCTTCCTTGATGTCTTTGGTAACCCAGTCATTGTTTAATAGCATGCTATTTAGTCTCCATGTGTTTGATTTCTTTGGATTGTTTTTATTGTAGTTGATTTCCAGTTTTATGCCACTGTGATCTGAGAAGATACTTGATATGATTTCTATCTTCTTGAATTTGGAGAGACTTTGCCTATGTCCTAACATATGGTCTATCTTTGAAAATGACCCATGTGCACTTGAGAAGAATGTATATTCTGTGGCTTTGGGGTGAAATGTTCTGAAGATGTCGATTAATTCCATCTGTTCTAGTGAGTCATTTAGGATTGATGTTTCTTTGCTGATTTTTTGTTTAGAGGATTTGTCCAATGGTGATAGTGGGGTATTGAAGTCTCCTACTATGATTGTATTGCTGTCAATCTCTCCTTTGATATCTTCCAGGAGTTTTTTAATGTATCTTTTTGCTCCTGTATTGGGTGCATATATGTTTACCAGAGTTATTTCTTCTTGTTGGATTGCTCCCTTTAGTATTATGAAGTGGCCTTCATTATTTCTTGTTATGTCCTTCACTTTGAGATCTAATTTGTCAGATATAAGTATTGCTACCCCAGCTGTTTTTTCATTTCCACTCGCCTGGAAAACCTTTTTCCATCCCTTTACTCTCAGTCTGTATGCGTCCTTTTTTTTTGAGGTGGGTTTCCTGTAGACAGCAGATATATGAGTTTTGTTTTCTTATCCAATCTGTTACCCTGTGTCTTTTGATTGGGGTATTCAATCCATTTACATTTAAAGTTATTATTGATAGGTACTTATTTGTCGCCATTTTTATTCTATACCCCTGTGTCCCTTCTTTGCTTCCTATTTCTTTCTTTCTTTTTTTTCTTTTTTTTTTTTTTTTTTACAGCAGACCCTTTAGCATTTCTTTCATTGCTGGTTTGGTGGTGATAAACTCCCTTAGTCCTTTTTTGTCTGTGAAGCTCCTGATTTCATCTTCAATTTTGATTGATATCCTTGCTGGGTACAGTATTCTTGTATTTAGACCCTTCCTTTGCATGACTTTGTATATTTCATTCCATTCCCTTCTGGCCTGATGACTTTCTGTTGAGAAATCAGTTGCTAGTCTGATGGGGGTTCCTTTGTATGTAACTGTCTGTCTCTCTCTGGCCGCTTTTAAGATTCTTACTTTGTCGTTGGTGTTTGCCAACTTAATTATAATGTGCCTTGGCGTTGGTCTTTTGGGGTTCATTTTTCTTGGAACTCTGTGAGCTTCTTGAATTTGTGTGGGTTTTTTCTTCCCTATATCAGGGAAGTTTTCTGTTATTATTTCTTCAAACAGGTTTTCTATTCCTTGCTCAGTTTCCTTTCCTTCTGGTACCCCTATTATCCTGATGTTGTTTTGTTTTGTGTTGTCCCGAAGTTCCCTTAGGCTCTCCTCATGCTTTCTAATTTTTGTTTCTAGAAGCTGTTGTAATTGGGTGTTTTTTTCCATCTTGTCTTCTAGCTCACTTATGAGGTCATCTGCTTCTTCTAGTCTACTCTTGATGCTTTCTATTGAGTTCTTTACAGCAGCGATGTCATTTTTCATTTCTTCTTGGTTCTTCTTCATTTCCTCTTGGTTCGTACTCATATTGTCGAATTTGTCTTCGATCCTTTTCAGCCACCTTATGACCATTTCTCTGAATTCTTTCTCTGATAGGTTGTTTGCCTCTAATTCGTTTACTTCTTTTTCTGGTGATGCCTGCTTTTCTTTCCTATGGGGGCTATTTCTTTGTTTCCCCATGGTCTCTCTTCTCCCGATGTCTGGTTATATAGATCTCTCTCTCAGGCGTTGATTTAAAGGTACAAAATACAACACAACCAGGCACAACACACAAGGCACTGAACAGAATTGTATTCACGATATTAATAACCTCCAATAAAGGTAACCACCAGAGAAAGACAAATTAGGGAATAGGAGTGGAAGAGGGAGAGTAAAAAGAAAGAACAACAACAAAAAAAGAGTGTGAATCTGAACTTGTGAAAAGAGCAGAAAAAAAAAGAAAAGAAAAAAAAGTAAGAGAGACAAGAACGATACTAAGAGAGAAAAGGGGAACAAACTATATATATATGGGGAGTAAATTCCACTAGAACAACCACTATTCCCAGAAAATTCCAGCAACACAAGCCTGGAGATTAATACAAACTGCAACACCAACTAATATCAAGTGAGGCAAGGGAAAACAAAATTAAAAAACAAACAAAAACAAAGCAAACAAAAGAACCAACCAAACAAACAAAAAGAATAATCAAAACAATCTCATAAAAAAGCATAATAATTCAATCTAATCAACATTCAAGCAAACAACAACAAAAGGCCAGAGAGAAAAATAATTTTTTTAAGGTAGCGTAGAGAGAGTTTTGTATGGATTTGGAGCAGGGGGTTGCGAATTAGATATATAAGTAGGGTGAAATTTTAGCAGAGGGTAAACTGAAAAAGTAGGGAAAATCTAAAGCCAGAAAGGGTTAAGATAAACAGGAGACCAAAAGGGGAAAGGTGAGGAGGAGAGTGATGGCATAATGTTAGCGTTGAGATAGGGTAAAACGATTGTAAGGGAAAGATACAAATAGAATGTAGGACACTAATCCCAAAATAAAAGAAAGATAAAATCAAATGACATTTAAAAAAAGTAAAATAATAGTAATAATAATGCTGATTGAAAATAAAAATGTAATACTTAAAAAGGTGAAAATTGAGTGAGGAAAAAGAAAAGAAAATAGTTTCTTAAGTAAAAGATGCAAAAAATGAAAAAAAAAAAAAAAATTAGAATAAAAAAATTAAAAAAAATTGAAAAAAGAATTTAAAATTAAAAAATAGGAAGACTAAAATGTGCAGTAGCGGCTGTCATTCACTTCCTCTATTATTCTGTTTGGTATGCCTGTTTCCCTGTCTGGGCGGTATTTCAGTTCAGCTTCGTTCCACTGCTCCTCAGTGTTGTAAGCCAGTCCTGCTTTTTAAGCCGGCCGTGTCTTAATTTCTCATATTTATTTTTGATTACACCAGAGACAATTAGCGTTTCAGCCCCTGGGTGGCAGTGTTTCTGAATTGACTTCCGGGCCTCTCTAGCTTTTTTTTTTTTTTTCCCCCTCTATGGCACTCACTACTGGTTTGTGGAGGTGTGTGCCTCAGAGCTGCCTCTCCGATGGTCAGACCCAGCTCTGGTCCCCAGGTTCTGAAAAAACAACTTCCCCCTGCAGTCTTTCAGGGTTTTTCCACCTGGGTTTTTCTATGTATTGGGCTTAGCAATCAGAGTCGGAAAGAGCCCAAGTGTGCGGACAGTGGGTCTGTGCGCCAGACTGAGGATCCTGCACTCCTTTGAAAATTCTTAGTCTGACCCTCCTCGTCAGATTAAAATGAGTTGCTTTTAAGAGGTCACTTCTGTTAGCAGCTCAGAGGACCCCCCTCCTCATTCACGGATCATGGCAGTTCCAACTGCCGCCGATTTTTCTAGGCACAGACCTCCCTGGTTCCTGCAGGTCCTGCGGCTGCCGAGCTTCCCTCACCCAGCGCTTCCCTCCCACCGGGGATTAGAAACCACACCTTATTTCAGGTGAAATCTGACCTTTCCGTGGTGCAGTGAAGAGTTCCTTTGAATCCGAATGTTTGTGCTGATAGGGGACCGGTGTTCTGGTGCTCGCAGCAGTTCAGTGTTTGCAGTTGTCGCAGAAAGTCAGGTTTCCAATAAAATCCTCCTTTCCTTGCAAGATGGCGAGGCGCCTGGTGAGCCCGCAGCTCCTGGAGGGGACCCAGCCCCTGTGGGTGCTGCAAGGTCAGGGGAACCCTGCCCAGCACTCCCCCGCCTTCTCCTGGAGTTTAGCTGTCCCTTGGCTTGCCAACATACACTCCCCCTGCGAACCTCTGCTGCTCCTACTCTCCACCCCAGGACCAGACTCCAAACACGACTCTATTCAGTCGCCATTTTTTCTCCTCTCTTGGATGCCTGCTTTAAACAATAAAAAAATATTCAGATGAAATTCAACAAATATTATATAAAAATGTATAATTCTGCCTGGCTGGCATGTCTCAGTGGTTAAGTGTCTACCTATGAACCAGGAGGTCAAAGTTCAATTCCCAGTTGAGGCACATGCCAGGGTTAAGGGCTCAGTCCCCAGTGGAAGGTGTGCTGGAGGCAGCTGATCAATGATTCTCTCTCATCATTGATGTTTCTATCTCTCCTTCTCCTTTCCACTCTGAAAAAAAAATGGATAATTTACTTAAAATATTCAATTGTGTACATAAAGGATGGGACATACCTACTCTAACAGTAAATTGTGTTTAAAAGAACCTGGCAAGTTTATTGACTGCAAAAATTTAGTATCAGGTGTTCAACCTGAAATGGCAGAAGCCCAGGCAGGTATAGGCCTGATTTCAAGCTCAGTATGAATCAAGTATTACCTGAGCTGCTGAAGGGCAGAGACCATATCTTTCTATTTACTTAGTGCTTAAAACAGGGCTGTCATATAGTAAGTGCTCAGTGGATATTATTTGAATAGATAATGATAAATGATAAGTAAATTATGCCATTTATTAAGCACTAAGTTACTGTTTATTAATGGCTAGGCATTATGAAAGATATTGTACATATATTAATTCTAATTAATCTTCAAGCCATGTAGTAGAATAGATGCTATCATAATCCCCATTTTACATAAGATAAACTTAGGCACAAGGAAATTAAATGACTTGTTCAAGGTCATATAACTAATTGGTGGTGGTTGAGTTGTATTCCCAAGTCTGTCTTACTCCAAAGCCTACGTCTGTTGTTTGAAAATGCTTATTTTCTCCACAGTTTTATCTTTGTGATAAAGAAATAAACAATTAATTCAGGAAAATGCATTTTATAACTAGAAGGAAGGATTCCTGATAAGCAATCTAGTAAACTGGTAGAGGTTTTCAAGTCTATCCATTGAGTAGGTAAGGCATTCCAAACAATGTGTTCTCTATCTCTATCCCTACTGCATTAAACATGTCCAACTTTTGTATCTCTATGATAATGTGAAGAGCACAAAATATTATTTTTTTTAGAAACCAACCAGTTTATTATTTTGTAGTAAGATGTATAACTTTTACCATGCAGACTGAAACACCTATGTCAGTATGAACAATGCATTTCCAACCTAGAGGAAGTTATATGGAAAACCACGTTATTATCATGTTATTTGGCGAGTATGGAATCCAAAAAAGGGAAGGTTAATTTTAGGACCTATACCTCATCCATTAAACTGGAGCACACCTTCCCACCACAGGGACAGCCCAGCCTTCAGTTTATTGACTCTTCCTTCTCCACTGTGCTCTAGCTGATCACTGGCAGCATGTCCTGCAGCTTTACCATCAGCCAGCTTAGTCTACCATAGCTCTGCTCACTCGTTTTTATTGTTCCCTCCACTGCTACTGACAGTTAAGGTTCTGAAAGGGGCACATCACTTGCTCCCACATAGCAATTACAAGACACATTAATCCTATTAGGATGCTCTTCCCAAACCCACTCTATTCAAGTTTTACCAGATAATATGCTTTGTAAAGGTTCTTCCCATTTTCATTAGCACATACATAGGTGACCTATAAATTTACCTAATGTAATCTAATTCCTACTGAGGATTGAGGTTATTTTTCTTCTTTCACTTTCTTGATCAATGATTCCCAACCACACAGGAATTATTGAAACTAATTTTGTGTCACTACTGCTACCAAGATAGACATACCAAGTGATATGTACTTTCCAGATTCAATTAATGTTATATTGTTCTCTAAAATTTAAAAAAAATCAGATGATGCAGTTTTCAATTTAGTACTCAACAAAGTTTAAGGGTCAAGTCATCAGAACAATTCTTTGAACAATAGAAATGTTTATGCTTTCAAATTAAAAAACAGGTATTGCAAATATTCTGTAATAATGATAAAATTACAGAAAACAAAATATTCAGACTGACTCCACAGCATTCAAACCACACCATAATTTTGCCTGTAACAAAATAGTTAATTTTATCCCCCAAAGTAGCTACATCCATGCTGGCTAAAAACTTCAGTCTTAGACCGCATGAATGAGGAAGAACTACATAGTGCATGCTTAACAGACATACATTAACCATTCTCAACTGCCCCTCACAAGGGCTGAGTGATAGGAGGGATGAAATGTGGACATGTGCACTCACATAGGCAGAATTCTCCAATTATAAAAATTCACACATGTAACCTTTACTATGTCTTGGCCAATAGCTTTTATCTATGGGAACACACCTCTGAAAATCACAACAAAAATCAATAGGAAATGATTCAATAGAAAATATACAATTTTCTCAGCATGAGGACTTCCACAGAACAGGGAGAATGGAATGACAACTAAAACTAATTTTTATTTAAACAGAACACTCCCCTTACCTTGTCCTTGCTACTCAACACTCACAAGTCTGTACAAAACTACGAACACAGAAAAGGACCAGAGAGGATGTTCCGATACAATGTCTTCGGACCTATTCTAGGCTGCTGTCCTTACCCATACCTCCCCGCTAATAGAGCTGAGAGCTCCTAGGTCCACTGGGGAAAGTAAGTAGTCTTGGATCATCACCCCTGCTTTGCTAGGATCACCCCAGGTCACTCGCTGTCAAACTTAATTGAATTAACCTGGACAGAGATGGAGCCTCCCCTGTAACTGCCCCGCTTCTTCTTGGTCTTCTCGTGCCGGAAGGATTTGCCTTTGGTGAACTTCTGGACCTGATTGGCTCATTCTCTCCAGTCTCCGGCTACATCTTGCTTGGCATCAAAGGAATTGTCTGCCACTGGAGCATCCACCTCAATTTCTTCCTCCCTGATCCTTTGGAATGGGGATGATGCCCTTTTTTCTGCCTGGCTTAGAAACTGCTACTGCTGCCTTTGTCTTTCCTTCCTCCTCCTTGTTGCTGTTCCTATCTGCTTTTCTATTCTGGGCAGTCGGTGTAGTGGTGTCATTGGTTTTGAGGGCTTGTGGTCTAGGATTACCCTTGCCCTTGGGCTTCTCCTCCTCCTCCTCTTCCTCCTCTTCTTCACTGGAGTCATCTGAAGAACTGCTGCTGCTCTTGGCCTTTACTGTCTTTGTGGAGGCTGGCTTGGAAGAGGCTACAGCTCCTGCTGTCTTCTGTGGCTTCTTTTTAGCTGGGGGTCTAGATGCCTTCTCTTCCTCCTCTTCCTCACTGCTAGAGCTGTCTGACTCAGAGCTGCTATCCCCACCACCCTGAGAGGCCTGTTTGGCAGGCAAAGATAGCGCTGCTTTGGCCATCACCTTGGCCTTAGGGGTGGTCACTGTCTTCTTTGCCTTCCCCACATCCTCCTCCTCACTAGAACTACTCTCCTCCTCACTGGAGCTACTATCAGCCTTTCTGGTCAGAGGCTTCTGGCCACTGTCTGCAGGCTGCTTGAGAGCTGTGGCTGTCTTAGCTGCTTGGGAGTGGTAGCTGGCCTACTTGAGGGATTTTTGGTGTCACTGGCTGGCTTGGCAGGAGCTTCTTCCTCAGAACTGTCAGAGTCTGAGCTGTCCGAAGAGCTCTCTGCTGCCTTCTTTGCTGGAACTGGTTTAGTGGCTGCTTTAGAGATGACTGGCTTAGCTGGTGGCTTCCTTTCTTCTTCAGAGCTTGAATCAGATTCATCACTGCTGTTGTCACTGCTCTCTTCAGGCTGTTTCTTCTCTGCAGCTTTCTTCAGAGTCTGGGTTCCCAGGGACTTTTTGGGTGGGGGAGCAGAAGGCAGGGGGACTGAACTATATGGACCTGTTTTTTTCTTCATGGGCTTTTTCTGCTCCTCTTCCTCCTCCTCACTCGAGAAGTCCTCACTGCTGGAACTCTTTTGGGTAGGGGTGGCAGCTGCTTTCACTGGAGCCTTGGCCACTACTTGCTTTTTAGGCACAGTCTTCTTAGAGATGGCTGCTGCCTTCTCCTCCTCTGAGTCATCGCTGCTGCTACTGCTGCTGCTGCTGCTACTACTACTACTACTGCTAGCTGCTTTGCCATTAGCTACTTTAGGTGCTGCTTGAGTGGGTGTGCCTGGTTTGGCTGGCTTTAGTCTGAGCTTTAGCTGCCACAGGTGTTGCCTTTGGCTTCTGGTTCTTTGGTGCCTCATCCTCTGAGCTTGAGTCAGAATCAGAATCAGAGCTCTTGGCCTTCTTAGGAGGAGTTTCAACCGCCTTGGTTTGGGGCTTAACTCCCTTCTGGACACGCTTTTTCTTTTTGTCCTCCTCTTCCTCCTCATCATCACTGGATTCTTCACTGCTGCTGCTCTCTGATGCATTGGCTGAAGCCTTTCCAGGATGCTGAGGTAGACTGGCACGCTTGGCAGGTACAGCAACTTTCTTAGCTGGAGGCCCTTGGGCTTTCTCCTCCTCACTGCTGTCTTCACTGCTATCACTGGATGAAGTTTTTTTTTAGCCTTCTTAGTCACTGGTCCATTTGCTTGTAATTTCCGCTTTGGAGCATTGGTGGACCTATTGAGCCAGAAGCTATAGATGTCCAAGAAGGAAGAGGCATTGGCATTCTGCTGGGTAGAGACTGTTGCCTTGGCTAAATTATTGGCCACCTCTGAGAGTTGGTTATCATGCAGAAAGCCGAGCACGAGGGGATACAGGTCGCTGGGAACCATGCGGGGTAAGCTGGTGTCCGCCATTCTCTGGTCAATACAAGCACAAAATATTATACTGTAGTTTGTGAAAAGACTTAAAGAGGAACTAAAATAAAATGAAAATAGGACAATAGTGAAAGGAAAGATCAAGGAGGTATTAAATATTAATATTTTTTTGCAAGAAATGAGGCTTGAGTTTGACAGTTATAAGTGAAGGCAAGGTACAATGAGTATAATGTGAACAAATACACATAGGCAGGACTTAAAGAAGGGCTTCTATTTGATCAGAGTTTTGGATGCTCTAGTGAATTACAAATATTATGTTTATTTATTAAGCAATACTTTGTCTCCAATGGCCTCCAATGGTCCTAGATGGAAACCTATGGCAGACATTTGAGCCATTATTCTAAGTTTCCACTATTTTTATGCTGAGCTTTTTAAAAAGTTTTAGCTTATCAGCAGACACTAAGCTTCCTCTTAGACAAGAAACTGTGTTGGAGAATACCAACAGCTCATAAGAAAAAAATAATTGTGTGTGTGTGTGTGTGTGTGTGTGTGTGTGTGTGTGTGTATTGCATGAGAGAACCACATAAATTTTTATTTTTGCTCCAATTGGGGAGGAAGAGAGATTAGAAAAAGGGAAAGAGGAAAGAGGGGGGGAAAGAAAATCAGAGAAGTTAGAGAAGCATCAATGAAAATTTATTGGTGGTGGGATGCAGGAGTGGATACTATAATTGAGGAAGTAGAATCCTAGGAATCTGTGGAAGCCAAGAGATTGAAGGCCACATAGGAATTTCAAGAGTATGGTTGTTGGTCACAGAAGAGAGGAACTCATGACAATATTACATAGATCTCAAGAACTGGGGAAATATCAAGTGAAATGTGACCTATGTTTAAATTTTTATCATTTAAGATTGAGCTCTCAGTACCAAAATGTGTACACTCAACTTTTTTGTCTTTATGTAGATATGTGAAAATTGTTGTGTTTCTAGAATTGGACTTTTGAGGATACATTTCCAATTCACTATACAACTTGCCAGATAACACTTATTGTGTGATGTCTATTTCATACTAATCATGCAAAAGTAAGATTTTGTGTTTCAGGGGACAGTGAATTATTACAATATTTATAAAAACACTGATGTGTAAAAATGCTGACTATAGTCTATTGAATTATTTTATTTCATATTTTCCCCTTGGTAACAAAATGCTATTTATTAAGAGAAATTATTTTGAGATAAAGAGAGTATTTATTTTTCTTCAAACAAATTAAAAAGAAAGCTTTCCCCCATTTAAATTGTGTTTAATATATTGCCCTGACTGAGTTTGCTCAATTGGTTGGAGTGGCATCCCATACACCAAAAGGTTGTGGGTTTGATCTTCAGTTGGAGTACTTAGGGGAGGCAACTGATCAATGTTTGCCTCTCACATTGATGTTTCTCTCTCTCTCTCTCTCTCTCTCTCTCTCTCTCTCTCTCTCTCTCTCTCTCTCTTCCTCTTTCTCTAAAGTCAATAAAAACATATCCTCAGGTGAGGATTTAAAAATTTTAAAATGTCTTTAATGTATTTGCCATTGATATCTTGATTTAAGTCTCTTAGTGACTTAGTAACATACGTTATAATTCTACTTGTAGGATTAGATATTGACATTGACTAGAATTAGCAAGTTTATACAAGTAATGTTATGGTCATCATCATCATAATTGTACAAAAATGAATTTAAATAATAACCTATATTCAGCTATAATACTGAGTAGGGTTTGAAGTAAATCTCTCATTAATTAGTTTTCACGTTGAATTTTCTCTTTGACCCTTAAGCAATTACTGGATGTTCTGCAGGAGATAAATAACATAAACTATGTGAGGTGTAGCCATGGCAATATGATATTTGAGATACAAATCACAGAAGGAAATTGTTACTAGAATCATAATTGGAGATATCTTCCACATTCCTCCTAGTCCTCTTCCCTCATCCACATTTGCACACTGTTAACAAGATATTTTTCCTCTACTTATTGAAAAGTAGTATAAGAGATACTCTTTCTTAGAAGTTTTCCAAACAGGAATGACAAACTTGACAAAGAAGGATCTAGAATTATTTGACAATATAGACAAAATATTATATATTTTTTATTTTCTAACTTGAAATATGCTATTACAAAAGTAGTTATTCCTATTGCTGATTTTCTAGAGCAGTGCTTTTCAACCCTATTGTATAAATAAATCATTTGAGGATCTTGTTGAAATGCAGATTCTGATTCAATAGATCAGAAATAGGGCTTGAGATTCTGCATTTCTAACAAGTTCCCAGGAGATGCTGATCTTCTGGTCTATGAATTACACCTTGAGTAGCTTAGGATATAAATATATGTGGGCTTCCTAAGTGCCAGGCTCTATGCAGGTTGATAACACAGAGATATAACACTTATTACCTGCTATTGTGCATTGTACAGCTTAGAACTAAATGTGTGTGTATGTGTGTGTGTGTGTGTTTTAGATTAAGGAGTAGACATACCCTTAAATTTGATACTACTTATAATATGGCAAGTCTATTGTTTGCTATGTAAAGTTCAATCCTGAAATAATGTGGAATATCTGAATTGACAGCTGAGGAAGTTTTAAAGATAGAGGTCCCTCATTGTCTCAGATTCTGTCTAGCCTCCCTACCCTTTGGAGCAGTAAAACTGTCATTATCCTTAATTTTCTTACTCCAGCCTCATAATCAGGACTATAATTCTGAGTTTGAGTTGCTGTGGCAATTATCCTATATAATAAAAGGCTAATATGCAAATTGTCCCTACAGGCAGGAGTTTGACCAATCGGGAGTTAGACATGCGCTGACCACCAGGAGGTGGCACGGTACATGGCGGGTTTCAGAGATGCAGCGCTGGCAGCGGGTGGCAGTGGAAGTGCTGCTGGCCCAGATGGGCCCCTGACAAGAGCAGGACCCTGGCGGGATGTTGGAGCAGGTGAGCAGACAGCACTAAGCCAAGGCAGGTGCAAAGGGAGGCCCTGGTCTGTGGTGGCAGCAGGCAGCCAGGGGAAGGGAGGTCCCAGCCGGCAGCTGGCAGCTGGCAGCTGCTAGGGACCCTACCCATGCACGAATTTCATGCACTGGTCCACTAGTAATTAATATTATACCATTTAATCTCTTGTACAACACACAAAGTAAATAGTATTATCCACTTTTCATTTCACTTTTTATTCATTTTTAAAATTAAACCCTTTTTGAAGTTAAATTTTTATTTATGATCAGAATGCCATAAAACATTTGTTCTTTATGCTTCAAAAAATGATCTTAAGCATTTATCTGATTTCTCTTTTATTCTCTACACTTCCCAGCCTTAAGTTTCTTGGTTCTCAACTTCCATCTGTGGGGAGCTTCTGTGACATCAGTGAGGTTTGTCAAGAAATAACCTGTAAAAAAATAGGCAGTCTCTGAAACTGAAAACAAACCAGGGCTTGTTATTACTAAGGCAAATCTTTAATTTTAGGGCATCTCATTGCACCATCACGCTTATTTTGCGAAACTTGAATGATGAGACTTTTGTTTTTATCACAGAGAAGTTCTTCCTTAAATTAAATATTTTTCTTGTAATAAAATTATAGGTTCTCATGCAGTTTTAGGATTTAACAAAGAGACCTTGTCTACCCTTTAACCAGGTTATTCATGGTAAAATCTTAAAAAATTAGAGTATAATATCATAATCAGGACACTGGCATTAATATAGTCATGATATAGAACATTTCCATCACCTCAAGAGTCCCTTATATTGGCCTGTTGTAGCCACCCTCCCTTCCCACCCTTACCTTCACCACTGACAATTACTAATTGGTTTTCTATTTCTATGATTATACCATTTCAATAATATGTAAATTGAATCATACTAGTACACTATGCAAGCTTTTGAGATTAGCATTTTTTTTTCACTCATCATGCTTCACTTGAGATCCATCCAAGTTCTGTGTAGTATTCCAAGATAATTGGTTACTGCTTCAATTTTATCAGTTGTTATCAGCCTATTCAGGTTTTCTGGTGTTTCCAATATTTAGCTGTTATAAATAAAGCTTCTATAAGAATTCAGGTACAACTGAACCTAAGTTTTTATTTCTTTAGAATAATACTCAGGAGTATAACTGCTGAGTTGTATATTAGTTGCATGTTTACTTTTTTAAGAAACTGCTTCATAGTGCCTGTCCCATTTTGCAGTACTATGAGCAATGTGAAATTGTTTCTCCTCTCCTCTACAGAATTTTATATTGTCAACTTTACTTATTTTAGCCATCCTGATATTGACTATATTTTCATGTGTTCATTTGACATCTGTATATCTTCTTCAGTGGAATATCTTTGTCCATTTCTAGTTGTTGCAATTTTAGTTTTAAATTATGAGAGATACTAGTTCATTGTTGGGTGTGTGGTTTATAAATATTTTCTCCCACTATGTAAATGTTCCCTTCATGCTTTTATCAATTCATTAAATTTTCTTTTAGTGATAATGTTTTGATGAAAAGTCTAGAATCTATTTGCCTTGACCAAAGAATTTTTCTCCTTTGCTACTTTTTAAAAGTTTTATATTGTATATTAAATTACATAATTCATTTTTAGTTAAATGTTGTATAAGTTGTGAGATTTAGTTTTTTGTATATGAATGTATAAAGACTCCAGGAGAATTTATTGAAAAGGCTATTTTTCCTCCATTAAACTGCTTTTACACTTATGTTAAAAATAAATGGGAATATTTGTGTGGGTCTGTTTCTGGGTTCTCTATTCTGTTCCATTGAGCTCTGTGCCAGTATCAGCCTGTCATGATTGCCGTGGCTATTGGTATATAGTGTACCTCAATATCAGGTAAAGGGATTCCTCCAACATAATTCTACTTTTTTGAGATTATTGTACTTATTCTAGGGCCTGAGCCTTCCCATACAAATTCTATAGTAAGCTTACCTGTGTCTATAAAAATCTAATTGGGATTTTGATAGGAATTATGTTAAACCTATACATTAATTTGTAGAGAATTGATATCTTAACTATTATACAACTTCCAATATGTGAACACTGTGTCTATTAATTTTTAATGTTATTTGATTTATTTCTTCAGCATTTTACAGTTTTTAGCATACAAATCATAGGCATATTTTTTATTTACACTTAAGTATTTCTTTTTTTGAGCAATTATGATTATATTGCATTTTTATGTCAGTGTTCATTGTTTGCATATAGAAATAGATTTGATGTTTTAATGTTTATCATATAACCTATAACCATGCTGAACACACTTATTAATTCTAGAAGCTGTTTGTTTTTTGTAGATACTTGGATTTTCTATCATGTCATCTACAAATGGGGAAAGTTTTCTTTCTTTCTCACTTGTATGGATTTATATCCTTTTCCTGCTCTATTGGATTTGAAAATTTCTGCCACTATTGAGATATAGAATAGAGTAGATATCATTGCCTAATTTCCAAGATAAATGGCAAAGCATTTGTCTTTTATATTGAATTTATTGGGGAGACATTGATTAATAAAATTCTATAGACTTCAAGTGTACAATTCTATAATACATCATCTGCATATTGTATTGTGTGTTTACCACCTCAAGTCAAGTCTCCTTCTATCACCATATATTTCCCCTTTATCCTCTTCTACCTCCCCTACCCCCCTTTCCATCTGATAATCACAATATTCTTATAGGTATCTATGAGGGTTTTTTTATTTTTATAAATATATTTTATTGATTTTTACAGGGAGGAAGGGAGAGGGACAGAGAGCTAGAAACGTCGATGAGAGAGAAACATCGACCAGCTGCCTCCTGCACATCCCCCAATGGGAATGTGCCTGCAACCAAGGTACATGCCCTTGACCGGAATCGAACCTGGGACCTTCCAGTCCGCAGGCCGACGCTCTATTCACTGAGCCAAACCGGTTTCGGCTTTATTTTGTTTTTTGCTTAATCCCTTCAACTTTTTCACTCAGCCCCCTAACACCCCTCCTCTCTGATATCTGTTAGTCTGTTCTATGAGTATGTTTTTATTTTGTTTGTCAGTTTATTTTGTTCATTAGATTTTACATATAAGTGAAATCATATAGTACTTGTTTTTCTCTGACTGGCTAATTTTATTTAGCATAATACTCTCCAGGTACATCCATGCTGTCTCAAAAGATAAGATTTCATTCTTTTTTACAGACAAGTAGTATTCCATTGTGTAAATGTACCACAGCGTTTTTATCCACTCATCTACTGATGGGCACTTGGGCTGCTTCCAAAATCTTGGCTACTGTAAATAATGCGGTAATGAACATACGAATGTATATATTCTTTTGAATTAGTGTTTTGGGTTTTTTCATATATGTTCCCAGAAGTGGAACTTCTAGGTCATAAGGCAGTTCTATTTTTAATTTTTCTAGGAAAGTCTATACTGTTTTCCATAGTGACTGAACCTACTTCATTCCCACCAACAGTTCAAAAGGGTATGACTGAAGGTAGTTTTTAGAAAAAAGTAATAAATCAATTTGTTATTCATATATCTCTCAAAGTACAAAGGGTTCATTAAACCATTTATATTTTTCCAGATAATTATTTAATAATTAATACATTAATTAGATTATATTTAACATACTAAGAACCTTATGTTTTATCAACATAAAGTTAGTTCTTTGTTTCATTTAATGCCTTGTGTCTTGAATTTTACTTTATTTGGTATTTTGCAGCCCCTGCTTTTCTTTTGTTTACATTCACTTTGCATATTTTATCTTTTTAAAAAGTTTTCTTTCACAAATTCTTTTTTTTTAACTCAAAGTAACACATATACAGATATCCATCTACTATCTAGTCTCAATATAGGAGTCTAACTTATTCACATTTGTTTTAATAGCTGATATGATTGATTTTTTAAAAATATATTTTATTAATTTTTTACAGAGAGAAAGGGAAAGGGATAGAGAGTTAGAAATATCGATGAGAGAGAAACATCGATCATCTGCCTCCTACACACTCCCTACTGGGTATGTGCCAGCAACCAAGGTACATGCCCTTGACCAGAATTGAACCTGGAACCCTTGAGTCCACAGGCTAACGCTCTATCCACTGAGCTAAACTGGTTAGGGCGATATGATTGATTTCTACCAATTTGTTTTATATTATTTCTTTTAAAAAAGTATATATATGCTTTTCCCTGGAATTGTTTCCAATGGTTTCCTGATTTTCAGTAGAAAGGCTTCATTTTATGCTTTCCAGTGATTTAGAGGATCATGTTTTGTATTTTCATAATGACAACTTTGATGTTGTTCAAAAGCATTCTTTAACTTACAATTCTTCAAATTACTGAGTCAGAAATAAAAGTTTAATGAGAATGCTCTATATTTACTTGAGAGAGAATATTTAGAACACTTTTCATTCAGTTTCTCTTTTCAACTTCTTAATTGTTATTTCTATAATCAATATTTCTATTTAAACATTTACTATTCCATGTATCTATCATGCCTATATCTGAATCTTTATTTTAAAGAATATTTTTAAATTTACATTTAATATGATTATATTTTTAAATGTTATTTAGGGTTCTCTTTATTTCAATTGATTTCAGTGCTCACCCTTCTTCATTTTTATCCTGCCTATACTATTCTTGGACTCCTTATTTTGCTAATCTGTCAGTTGCAATATACATTCAAACATTTCTTATTTTTATTGAATTGCCAACATCTCTGCCACAATTTTATTTTTAAATTTATCTTTATTGCTGAAAGTATTACAGATGTCCCCTTAGTTTTTTTCCCATTGTCCCCCTCCACCCTGCACCTGCCACTCCTAGGCCTTCACCACACTATTGTCTGTTAAATTCCCTGGTTAATTTCTCCCCACTCCCCTCACCCCCACCCTTCCTCTGAAATTTATATATATATTACTAGTATGTTATATATATATATATATATTACTAGTATGTTTTTAGACATCTTGATATCTAAGATTGTATTTGGTTTGTCATTGCACATGAAAAATGATTAAATTAGTTATACAATTTTGGGATTATAAAATTTTTCAATTATAGCTTTATTGGTATTCTTTCATTTTATTATGAAGTTAAGTGTTATAATAGAAAAGTTTGAGGACAGCCTGATTTTTTATTCCTATATAGTTAAAATGTTTTATTACTCTAAACACTTGACAATGTTGCTTTCTTTATAAGTATAGTTAAAAAATTAATATCCCCTTTGCTTTTTTAAAAATATATTTTTGTTGATTTCAGAGAAGAAGGGAGAGGGAGAGAGGGATAGAAACATCAATCATGAGAAAGAATCATCGATCAGCTGCCACCCGCATGCCCCCCACTGGGGATTGAGCCCCAACCAAGGCACCCTGACCTGGAATCTAGCTGTGACCTCCTGGTTCAGAGGTAGAGACTCCAACACTGAGTCACATGGCCGGTCTACCAGTAATGTCCCATTTAAATCAGTATTTAGTTATGAGAATTTATCTTAAGGATATAAACTGTATTACTGGGAATTTTCCAGGCAATGTAGAAAGTTTATTTGAATTTTGAGAGCTTAGGAAATAGATGGGTGAGTAGATGAGGCTAACTCTGTGGACAGAGAATTTTTTAGCTAGAATGAAATGAGGATTTTATATTACAAAATGCAGGGAATAGCCAAATGCTTTCACCTAATCTCTATTCTCAACACTTAACTAGAAAAATCTCTTCAGGTTTGAATAGATTGTCCTTCCAGAAATGAGGCAGGGAGACATTTATTCTGAATCTGGTTGTTTATTTATACTTTCTCCAAGTAAGAGATTGTGAGACTATGGTGATATTTAATTATAATGTCCATCTCCTGAGGCTTTTTTTGTTTGTTTTACCTATTGTAAATTCCCCTTGCTTTATTTGGGTATGAAAGCAGAATTTCTTCTAAGAAATCAAGAGAGGCAGGATTTTTCAAGAAAGAGCCTTGATCCAGTGCAATTTAATTTCTTATTACTTGTCACTAATTTCAGAAATTCACATGTCATAGGAAAGTGGCACAATGACTTTGATCCAACTTTATTATGAACATTAATCATAATGTACCCTGTATTCTACCAAAATAATAAAATAATGGTCAAGATAATGTTCCTTAGGTAAAGACAGACAAATATTCCAGGTATTATCCTGACCATTATTTTTAAGCTCTATGAATAAAATGTATTTTATTAAAATAAATTTTATTATTTATTAAAGCCCTATAGGGATTTAATTATTATTAAAACCCTGTTATTTAATAAATATTATTAAAGACCTATTATTTATTTATTAAAGTCTGTATCTTAAAGCCTTATATAAAATTGTTTGGTCAAAAGGGATACAAATTTTTAAATTTGCCAAAAGTAAGTGAGTGTCCTTTTTATTCACTTTTCCCTACCCTAGAGTTTTGTAATTCTTTTAAATCCCTATCATTCTGATAGTCATAAGTGGTTTTAGTTTTAATTATGACTGATGTCACATACTTTTTCTTTTATTGTACTTTTTTTTACATTTTAACTTTGGCTAAAAGAATGAGGAAAAGTTTGTTAGGTTGAGCAGGCAGGGTGAGTCCTCAGGCAAAGATCTTCAGGTGTAGGAAGCAGCATGTGCAAAGATTACAGAAGTTTGAAAGTGGGTCTGTTCAAGAAATGCTGGAACAGGGTTCATAGAAGGGTTGCTGGGAGATCAGGCTGGAAAGGCAAAGAGGGGTCAGTTCTTTACATATAATTTAGTCTCCCTTTTAACCTTGAACCCATTGATGAGATACCTTTCTAATTCCAGTACACTGATTATAATGGTTCTCATTGGATAATTGATAAAAATTAACAGCCAGTACTCTCTGAGTCAATTTTTATCTTTGGCCCTTATAACTCCCATTGTAATTTCACATGGAAAATAATTTTAAAGCACCTACCATGTTACTTGTTAGCTTGCTACTGTTTAATTTGATTTAACTCCAGAGTAGTACCAGAAAATGGTACATAATGAATCTGTTCCTTTAACTTTACCAGAGCAAGGACAATTTACATTTAAATTTTTTTTTTCTTCAGAAAAAGCAGTTACTTCTTTTACTATCCTGGGATGCTAAAATACCTATCAGTACATTCTCAGCTGCATGGCCTGCTTCACTTTTTCCTAAAAAATAATTAAGGTAAGGAATGACATGGATGAAAATCTTAAGAACCATGATATGTATTTTGTTTTTGTTAATTGACCCCAAGTTTCTTCTTAACCACTAAGAAATTATATAGGATGCAGTATTTTATTTGCAAATAAAATGCCACTTGTTGTGCTTGGAATAAAAGTACAAGTAAGACATATTGGAGATTTCTAGTCTAAACTCTGAGTCTTTGGTTTCTCATTCAGTTTTTAGACTCTCCACAAAAACATTTCTTAAAGAAAAAGTATCTTCAACAAAGGAATGGCAGGCACTTAGCTGATCTCTATAAATTGATATCACATACTTTTTAATATGCTTAATATGTTTTTTCACCATTTGTGTTTGTTTTATAAATTGCAATGTTTGCTAAAATAATCCTATCTAATAAATGAGTAATATGCAAATTGACTGTCACACCAACACAAGATGGCCACCCCATGTGGTCAAAGATTGCTGCCCCCATGTGGACACAAGATGGCTGCCACAAGATTGCCGGCAGGGGAGGGCAGTTGTGAGCAATCAGGCCAGCAGGGGAGGGCAGTTGGGGGCGATCAGGCCAGCAGGAAATGGCAGTTAGGAGTGACCAGGCCGGCAGGGGAGGGCAGTTAGGGGCAATTGGACCAGCAGGGGAGCAGTTAGGCATTGATCAGGCTGGCAGGGGAGAGGTTAGGGGGTGATCAGGCTGGCAGGCAGAAGCGTTTATGGGCAATCAGGCAGGCAGGCAGGTAAGCGGTTGGTAGCCAGCATTCCTGGATTGTGAGAGGGATGTCTGACTGCCCTCAAGGAGTCCCAGATTGGAGAGGGTGCAGACTGGGCTGAGGGACACCCCCCCACCCCCTTGCATGAATTTCATGCACTGGGCCTCTAGTGATGTTTATATTTGTCTTACTGATCAGGTCTTGTTATATGACATATACATTGCAAGTTTTTCTAACTTGTTAGCCGTATTTTGTGTATATGTGTGTGTGTATATTATTTCATTGTTGTTATTTTACCCACCTATTTTAACATTACCATTGTCTAATTTTTAAAGTATTACCATTTAATTTTTGATTTTAGTATTTTTCATATTCAGAATTGAGTCTCTCAAATCAAATCTATAAAAATGGTAACCTAAAATTTGACTAATGCTTTTATGATTTGTCTTATATTTAAAACTTCAAACCACTTACAGGTTGTTTTAATTGTTATAATAAAAGCAAATTTTTTGTTTTTGTTTGTTACTAGATAACTCTTTTCTCCCCCTTAATACCATTTCTTAAATATTTTTTTTTTTTGTTAATTTGAAATGCCACATTTAGCATGTATAAAGTCCCATATATCCTTTGGTTTATTTAAAGACCTTATTCTGTTCTAGTGATTTGTCTGATCTCAACACTATATCATTTTTTCTAAATAAAGCCACATGGTAATACATTTTGATATCTGGCAGGACAAATCATTTTTTACTCTCCTTATCAACTGTCCTTTTAAAAAAGAAAAAGAATAGATAGGTATATTCGTTCAAGTACAACAATAAATAGGAATATTTTCCTAGTAGATGCTATAAATTATCTTATGTAATAAACGGCTAATATGCAAATTGTCCCTTCAACTGGGAGTTCAACTGGGAGTTTGACCAGGTTGTGGGGCCAGCCTGCCAAACACCCACGGCCCTTCCTTCCAGCCGGCCCTGCCCTGTATCAGACCCCACACCCCAATCAGATGTGGGGCTGGCCAACCAACTGCCTGCAGCCACTCCCCCCAGCCAGCCTGGCCCAATCAGGCACTAGGCCTCTAGTCCTATATAATAAAAGCATAATGTGCAAATCAACTGAATGGTAGAACAACTGGTCGGCAGGGGGCAGGGCCAGTGAGCAGCCAGTGCCAGGCCAGCCAAGAATGGGCCAGCAGGCAGAGGGAGGGGACAGCGATGGGGACCAGTGGTGGCGGAGGGAAAATCAGGGGGGTGGGGCTGGCCGCTAGCCAGCTGGTGCGGTCCCCTGATCAATCCACCCAGTCAACACCTGCAGAGGGAGGCTACTGGTAGCAGCAGTGGCAGGGCAATTTGGGGCAGGCTGGCTGGCACTGTGCACAGATCAGCCCACCGGGGTTGCCTCCCTCAGAGGAAGGCCACCAGCGATGGTGTTGGAGCGATTCAGGGTGCAGCTGGCCACTCACCATCCTCATATTAGTCCTCTGGGGTCGTCTCCTGCAGAGGGAGGCCACCGGTGATGGCGGTGGGGTAATTCGGGGCTGGGCCAGCTGCTCCACATTGCCTGATTGGCCCGCCCAGTCACCTCCTGCAGAGGGAGGCCAGACTGTGGACCTAAGCCATCAGTTGAACATCCCCTGAGTGCTCCTGGACTGCAAGAAGGCACAGACCAGGCTGAGGGACCCCCCAGAGTGCATGAATTTTTCACACCAGGTCTCTAATATAACATAAAAGAGTATCAACTTTAGATCCATTTTGTTAAATTTCAAGTTATATTCCATAGAGATTTTAATAGAAAAATATATGGATATGAAATTTACTACTTGAGTGCCTCCATCCAAGAATAAATATTGCCTTTCATTTTCCTAAGATTATATAATTTCCAAAATATAGTTTTAGCATTTTTATTTAGAGGCTACATGGTTTGGGTTTTTTTATTTGTTTATTTTATTAGCTTTTTGATATTATTGTGGGTTATCATTTTGTTCCACAATATTTTTCATTTGGTTACTGTCAGAATATAGGAAAGCTAATAACTTTTAAATTATTTTTCCAAACAGCTTACTATATAGAACACTTGTTTTCTCTAATATATTTACATTTGAATCTATTAGATTTTTCGGATAGATAATCATTTCTTGTGCAAATAATTATAATTCTGCTTATTTCTAAAGTATTTAAAACTTATTTTTTGTATTCTCTGAATGATGTTTTTGGGAGAAGTACTATAAATATAAATACTAATAATTACAGCAGATAATGTTAAATTGCTCATTATTTTAATGGATAGTGGAGTGAGGGAAGGGTCAATTAAATGACTCTACTTGATCTACATTGATCCTACCATTTCCAACTATTTGTTATGATTTTTTCCCAAATGTTCTATCTTGAAAGGGATTTTCTGGAGCAAAATATTTTATTTGCTTTTAGTGTTCAGGGTCATATCATACATTTAAGAGCATGTTTCTAGTCTGATAAAACATATTATAAAAAAGATATGACATATATATCCTAGATGTAAAACTATTGAAAACAAAATTGACAGTGTAAGTGTTGGCAAGGACCCAATCCTACTGGAAATCTTCTATATTGCTGGTAGTAATACAAAAAGATAGCACTGCCAGTCTGGAGGACATATTGGCAGTTTTTTAAATATGCACTAAATATTTTATGATTCCATTTCCATGTCATTCTTGGAAAGACAAAACTCTAGGGATGAAGATTGTTGCTAAGATTTGGGGTAAGGGTAAGTTTTTACTACATAAGTATTGCACAAAAGAGTACTTTGGGATAAGGTCTTGTCTTGAATTCTGATCATGGAGATGTTTATATGACTCTATGTAAGTGTCAAAACTTGCAGAACTTGCAAAAAGTGAATTTTACTAGATGTGAATTCAAAACTAAATTTAAAAATCATAGAACAGGGTCTTCCTTTGAGCTAACACTTGTTTCTCCCTCTGGTAGATTACCTGCTAGTAGCAAGGTCAGTTTAGACATCTCTGAGAAAATACCAAACCAAATGTTTTCTGTTCAGTGCAGAGGCTCATGCAATTTTAGCATTTTATATTCATCAATCTACTTTTCATAGAAAAATGAGGTTTTTAAAAATGACTCAAAAATGATTTAAAAAGAGATAAAGCGAATTGTAATACATTTGTAAGTATGAGAAATCATTGAGACCATGTCATATACTGGACTGAATTTTAGGCATCAGCTTGCATTAGATATATGTGTTTTTTTTTCATTAATTGTATTTAAAGTTATAAGGATTCTTGTGTCTCCCTCAGCCACAATTTATTTTATTTTATTTTATTTTATTTTATTTTATTTTATTTATTTATTTTATTTTATATATTTTATTGATTTTTCACAGAGAGGAAGGAAGAGGGATAGAGAGCTAGAAACATCGATGAGAGAGAGACATCGACCAGCTGCCTCCTGCACACCCCCCACCGGGGGATGTGCCCGCAACCAATGTACATGCCCTTGACCGGAATTGAACCTGGGACCTTCCAGTCCGCAGACCGACGCTCCATCCACTGAGCCAAACCGGCTTTGGCTCTCAGCCACAATTTAAGTGTTATTCAAAAGATTGTCATACTTATATAGAATAATCATTTTAATTCTTTTGAATTGTACATTTTTATCATTTTAACAATATAATATTTACAAATCTTGTCATGATATTGCAATTTAGTTATTTACCTCTTAACTGTTCCTGCTGAAAGGAAACAGAGATGTTTACCATCTAAATACAACAGTGGCATACAATGTCTTATAAGTTATGGAGACAGGCCAGTCAAAGCTTTTGGGCCAGTCTAAATTCTCTTATTTGGGTTGCCATAATTTTCCATGGTATACTCCATAACAAGAACAACAGTTCCTCAATAACTTTTATACATTCTGTCTCCTGGATCCATTTTTTTTTTTATGTTACCTCTTCTTGATCCCCACTTTCTTTGTCCAAACACTTCTGTCCTGGGTTACAGGTATAGCCTTATACATAGTTTCTTTTTCTCCTATATAAACCCTCTTCCTGCTTATCTACTAATAATTGAAAAATGAGTAATGGTATATGAATTCAAGATTTATAGACTGGCATATGCAAATGTGATATGCCAATCAACCAGATAATAAGTATTAGACATTATAGCCAGTCCACAAGCACTTGAACTTCAGATAATTGTAAATTAAATGTTACAGTATCACTTTCCCCCTTGTAATTGGAAAATATTCATTATAAAAGAATAATATCAGACTGGAATATGGCGGCTGGCAAGAGGGTGTGAGTGAGTGAGGGGGTGAAAGGAGAGTGTGTGGATGTGTGTGCTGTGAGTATGAGTGAGTGAGGGACAGTTAAATCCTGCAGAAGTAGAAGGGGCTGGCAGACCAGACTCTCTTGGACAGGGAGTACCTATCACCACTGTGGGCACTCCCAGAGCTAAGGGGCTTGGGCATGGAGCCCATGCCATCTTGAAGGGGAGAGTGGCCTCTTCTAGGAACTCATCAGCACCACCACCCAGACAGGCCTTGGACACTGCTTGCGACCCAGCAGCCACTCCAGCCAAAATCCTGCTGCCCCACCCACAGACCCACGGACCCTGGGACCTCCACCTCCAATGGGGCACCACTCCCACAGCAGTAAGTGCAATTTTCCCCCTCCCCAGTGGATGAAATCCTGATGCCACAGTCGTGCATTTCCAGCACGCAGGCCTCCTGAGCCCACTGTTCCACAGGTCGCTCTTGGGTGCCACTGTGAGCCCCTGCTGGGCACACTCTTATACAAACAAGTGCACACTGCACCAGTAGTAGAAATTCTGAATTACCCCTTCCTGGATACCTGCCCACAGACACTTTGGTTGTGTGGCTTTAGTGCCAGGGCCTCTCTGAGTGTGTGAGTGTGCCACCCTGGCAAACAGACCATGGGTGCCTCTGTAGGCCGCCACTGGGCAAACATGAATTCAACCAAGGTAGCAAGGCCCCCAGCAGTAAAATTTTGGACTTCCCCCACTCCCGGCTGCCTGCCCACAGCCACCTCAGTCATGGAGCTTCAACACAAGGGCCTCTGAGTGCACTGCCCTGGCAAATGGTCCTGGGGTGCCTCTGTGAGCCATCATGTGCAAATCCAACCAAGGATTCAAGACCCTGGCAGCGAAAACTGAGCCTTCCCACTCCATAGCTTCCGACTTCTGGACACCACAGTCATGCTTTCCCAGTGCGCAGGCCTCCTGAGCCCAAGGCCACAAAGGTGGCTCTTCAGTGCCTCTGTGAGGCCCCCTGGGCATGGTCATATCCAAACAACGGCACACAGCCCCGGCAGCAGAAATTCAGACTTCCTCCATTTCTGGATGCCTGCCCACAGACACATCAGTCACTTGGCTTCAGTGCCAGAGATCCTCTGAGTGCGTAAGTGTGCCGCCCTGGCAAACAGACCCTGGGTGTCTCTGTGAGCCACTACTGGGTGTGTGTGAATCCAACCAAGGGCGCGAGGCCTGGGCAGCAAAAAAACTGAATCTTCCCACTCCATAGCTGCCAACCTCCGGACACCACAGTCACACTTTTCCAGTGCACAGGCCTCTTGAGCCCACCACCCCAAAGGTGGCTCTTTGGTGCCTCTGTGAGTCCCCACTGGGTGCATTCATATCAAACAAGGGCACATGGCCCTGGTAGTAAAAATTTGGACTTCCCCCACACCTGGCTGCCTGCCCACAAACACCTTGGTCATGTGGTTTCAGCGCAAGGGCCCCTCTAAGTGTGCCACCCTGGCAAATGGCTCCTGGGTGCCTCTGTGAGTCACTGCTGGGTGTGCGTGAATCCAACCAAGGGCAAAAGGCCATGGCAGCAAAAGATGAGTTTTCCCACTCCACAGCTGCCAACCTCTGGACACCGCAGTTGCACCTTTCGAGCATGCAGGCCTACTGAGCCCGCTGCCCCTATAGGCGGCTCCTGGGTGCCTCCTTGAGCCCCAGCTGAGTGCACTCATATCCAAACAAGGATGCATGGCCCTGGCAGTAGAAATTTGGACTTTGCCCTTCCCGGCTGCCTACCCAGGCATGTCCCAAAATTGCACACACTGTGGTCCCTTGGTTTCAGCACACAGGCCCCCTGAGGCCACCACCCCAGGAAGCAACTCCCAGGTGCCTCTGTGAGCTGCCACTAGGCACACTTGTATCCAATAAAGGGCTCAAGGCCCAGGCAGCAGAAACTCGGACTTCCCCCTCCTCAGCTGCTGACCTCCAGTCACTACAGTCACACCAGTCCAGTGCATAAGCCTCCTGAGCCTGCTGCCCCAGCAGGTGGCCCCTGGGTACTTCTCTGAGCCACTGCAAGGCATAACCCCAGGTGCTGGCATCCAGTCCCCACGGTAGTGCCTCTCCAGCAAATAGGCCCCCTGAGCCCACTGCCCCAGCAGACAGCTCCTGGGTGACTCTATAAGCAGCCATTGAGCATGCATATCCAACCAAGAGCACACATCCCCCAAAGCAGAAACTGGGACTTCATCCTCCACTGGGCTGATGGCACACCACAATCACTCCAATCCAGTTTGTGGGCCCCTCGAGTACACACCCCTTGCAGATGATACCTGGGCCAGATGATACCTGCTGCCACTGGGTGTGTGCCTCTCCAAACAAGGGTGACCCTCAGTAGGATCCATGACATCCCCCTCCCAGCTACCTACCTCTGGACAGCTTGGAGAGTTACTGAGGACTTGCCTCCCTGGACAAGGTCACATTGTTTCAGCCACAGACCCCGAGATTCCAATATCCCCAGCTGCTGGATCCTGAACCCCCTCATGATTCAGAGAGGGAACTCACTTTGGCTAGAGTCCCACTGCCTCAACCACAGACTATGAGACACCCTCCCCCCACTGGCACAGGCTCTGGGCTCCTTGTAGTGAGTTGCAGAATGAAGCTAATACAGCAGGAGTCACACTGCACTGGCCAAAGTCACAGTACCTGAGCCACATTCCCTGAGACTCCTTCCTCCCAGGCTGTGGACTCTGAAAACCTACAGTGAACACATACCAGTGAGACCTCATACAATTTTTCCACAAGAGCTGGAATCATGATTACATCTAAAACAGCTTGCACAATGAAGCCGGGGTTGAGTCACATTGCTAATCCGTGATGGGACTTCATCCATGAATAAGAAACTAACATTCAAGATCCAATGACAACAAAATAACCAAAATAGCTCAAGTAGGAAGCTCTGCTAGATCACCAAGCCCAGGAGACCTGAGAGACTGTACCTCTAGCACCACTTCCAAAATAAGCTAGGTAGCAAAGCAGTTGGATGTAAAACACAGAAACAATTAAAATGTTACAGCAAAAACTGGGGAGACAAATAAACAACCCCCAAAGGAAAGAAAAAGAGGAATCACCAGAAAGGGAATTAAATGAAATGGAGGCAAGTAACATGTCAGAGAAAGAATTCAGAATAATGGCTATAAGGATGCTCAAAGAGCTGGATGACAAATACACACAACTCAATGAGAATTATAAGGAGCTGAATGAGAATGTCACCAACATGAAAAGGAACCAAGAGGAAATGAAGAATGACATAGCTGCAATAAAGAACACAATGGAAGGCTTAAACAGTAGACTAGAAGAGGCTGAGGACCACATCAGTGAATTAGAAGAAAAGGTAGGAAAAACACACATAAACATAGGAGGACTGGAAAGGAAACTTAAAAAGCAAGAGGAGAGCCTAAGGGAGCTTTGGGACAACACAAAACAAAACAACATCTGCATAATAAGGGTACCAGAGGACAGGAAGCAGAGCAAGAAATAGAAAACCTGTTTGAAGAAATAATGACAGAAAACTTCCCTGATATTGGCAAGAAAAAACTCAGGCATGTCCAAGAAGCACAAAGAGTCCCAAACAAGATGAACTCCAAAAGACCAACACCAGGACACATCATAATTAAATTGGCAAACATCAACGAAAAAGTAAGAATCTTAAAGGCTGCCTGAGAGAGACAGAAAGTTACCTACAAGGGATATCCCGTTAGTATATCAACTGATTTCTCAACAGAAACACACCATGCCAGAAGGGAATGGAAAGAAATATACAAAGTGATGCAAAGCAAGGAATCCAAGAATACTATCCAATAAAGGGCTCAAGGCCCACCTTCAAAATTGAAGGTGGAATCAGGAGCTTCACAGACAAAAAAGAGCTAAGAGAGTTTATTATGACCAATGCAAGAAATGCTAAAGGGACTGGTCTAAAAAGAAGAAACAGAAAGGCAAGAAGAAACACAAAAATTAAGAATAAAAATGATGACAAACAAGTACTTATCAATAATAACATTAAAGGTAAATGGATTAAATGCTCCAATAAAAAGACATAGGGTAGTTGAATGGATAAGAAAACATGACCCATATATTTGCTTTCTGCAAGAGACCCACCTCAGAACAAAGGATTCACAGAGACTGATAGTGAAGGGATGGAAAAATTTTTTTTCAGGCAAATGGAAATGAGAAAAAAGCTTGGGTTGCAATACTTATATCTGACAAAATAGACCTCAAAGTAAAGGCCATAACAAGAGATAAGGAAGGCCACAGCATGATTCTAAAAGGAGCAATTCAACAAGAGGATATAACTCTGGTAAACATATATGCACCCAATACATGAACACCCAAATACATAAAACAACTTCTGGAAGATATCAAGGGAAGATCAATAGCAATACAATCATAGTAGCAGACTTTAATACCCCACTGACACCACTGGATAAATCCTCTAAACGAAAAATCAGCAAAGAAACAGCAACCCTAAATGATGCACTAGATCAGATGGACTTAATTGACATCTTCAGAGCATTTTACCCAAAAGCTACAGAATATACATTCTTCAAAAGTGCACATGGGACATTTTCAAAGATAGAACACATAATACGACACAGGCAAAATCTCTTCAAATTTAAGAAGATAGAAATCATAACAAGCATCTTCTCATATCACAATGGCATAAAACTAGAAATAAACTACAATAATCATATCAATTGATCCATAAAAAGCCTTTGACAAAGTCCAACACCCTTTTCTTATAAAAAAAGCTCAGCAGGAATAGAAGGATCATACCTCAACATAATAAAAGCCTTATATGACAAACCTACATACTCAATGGGCAAAAACAAAAACCATTTCCCTGAAGAACAGGAGCAAGACATGGATGCCCACTTTCACCACTCCTGTTCAACATAGTACTGGAAGTGCTAGCCACAGAGATTATAAAAGAGGACAAAATAAATGGCATCCAAATTGGAAAAGAGGAAGTAAAATTGTCATTATTCACATATAACTTGATACTATACATAGAAAACCCAATGACTCCATCAAAAAATTATTAGACTTAATAAATTAATTCAGAAATGTAGCAGGAGACAAAATTAATGCCAAAAAAGCTATGGCATTTTTAAACACCAATAGTGAATTTACAGAAAGAGAGATTAAAAAAACAATCCCATTTACCATTGCACCAAAAAAATTAAGATACCTAATAATAAATTTAACTAAGGAGGTAAAAGACCTGTATTCAGAACACTATAGGACTTTAAAAACAGAGATAGAGGAAGACATAAACAGATGGAAGTACTTATAGTGTTCATGGATTGGTAGAATCAACATCATTAAAATGTCCTTACTACCCAAAGAAATCTATAGATTCAATGCAATCCCCATTAAAATACCAATGGCATACTTCACTGATCTATAACAAACTCTCCAAAAATTCATATGGAATAAAATAGACCCTGAATAGCTGCAGCAATCCTGAGAAAGAACAACAAAGTTGGAGGGATCTCAATACCAGATATCAAGCTGCATTTCAAAGCCACTGTTTTCAAAACTGCCTGGTACTGGCACAAGAACAGACATATAGACCAATGGAATAGAATAGAGAACCCAGAAATCGACCCAAACCACTATGCCCAATTAATATTTGACAAAGGAGGCAAGAGCATACAGTGGAGTCAAAAGAGTATCTTCAATAAATGGTGTTGGGAAAATTGGTCAGATACATGCAAAAAAATGAAACTAGACCACCAACTTACACCATAAACAAAAATAAACTCAAAATGGATAAAAAACTAAATGTAAGGTTGGAAACCATAAAAATCTTAGAAGATTCCATAGGCAGCAAAGTATCAGACATATGCTGAAGCAATATCTTCACTGATACAGCTCCTAGGGCAATGGAAACTAAAGAGACAATAAACAAATGGACTACATCAAAATAAAAAGCTTCTACACAGCAAAAGAAACCATAAACAAAACAACAAGAAAGCCCATTGCATGGGAGAACATATTTGCCAATATTATCTCCTATAAGGATTTAATCTCCAACATTTACAGGGAACTCATACAACTTAACAAAAGGAAGATAAACAGCCATATCAAAAAATGGGCAATGGACCTAAATAGATACTTTTCGAAAGAGGACATAAGGAAGGTCAAGAGACATATGAAAACACTAGAGGCCCGGTGCACGAAATTCATGCACGGGGAGGGGGGAGGGAGGAAGGGTGTCTTTCAGCCCAACCTGCACCCTCTCCAATCTGGGACCCCTTCGGGATCGCGCCTAAACAGGCAGTCAGACATCCCTTTCACAATCTAGGACTGCTGGTTCCCAACTACTCGCCTGCTTGCCTTCCTGATTGCTCCTAACCACTCTGCCTGCCAGCCTGATCACCCCTTAACCACTCCCCTGCCAGCCCGATCGATGCCTAACTGCCCTCCCCTGACACCCCGGTCACCCCCAAATGCCCTCCCTTGCATATTCCCTCTTTATTAGATAGGGTTTTTTCTTTAGCATATTGGACAGTCCTAACAGGTTTGGCTCAGTGGATGGAGCACTGGCCTACAGAATCAAGGGTTCTAGGTTTGATTCTGTTCAAGGGCATGTACCTTGGTTGGGGGCACATACCCAGTCGGGAGTTTGCAGGAGGCAGTTGATCGATGTTTCTTTCTCATAGATGTTTCTAGCTCTCTATCCCTTTCCCTTCCTCTCTGTAAAAAATCAATAAAATATATATTATAAAAAAATAAACATTTAAGATTCCTCCATATCTGCCTGGCTGGTGTGACTCAATGGTTGAGACCCCAGGCTGCCACCACTGGAGGGGTTCTGGCCCTGGCTAGGCTGAGACCCCAGCCCAAGGCTGCTGCCTCAGCCCACCCAGATGACACCCCATCTCAGCCTGGCTGCGGATAGCCCGGTGGGTGCCTTCCCTGGCCTGAAGATCGTGCATTGGGGGTGCACTGCGCTGCTGGCCTGACACCCCACAGCCCGCTTCACCCTGGATCACGTGCGGCTCGGGGGGTGGGGCGCTGCCGGCCTGACACCCCGGCCAAAAGCCCCGCGGCCCGCTTCGCCCTGGATCACGCTCGGCTTGGGGGGCGGGGTGCTGCCGGCCTGACATCCCAGCCAAAAGCCCCGTGGCCCACTTTGCCCCCGATCACGCGCGGCTCAGAAGCCACCAGCCGGACACCCCGGACTGCCGCCACTGGGCAGGAATTGCTGTGTGTGGGGTGGGCACCTCCCAGCTAGACACCCTGGACTGCCACTGCTGGGCAGACTTAGGGACTCCGGGCTCGGGGCTAAGAGGACTGGGCGCCGTCATCTTCTGGCCATGGGTGCCACCATTTTGTTGCGGAGTGATGGTTAATTTGCATATTACCCATTTATTAGATAGGATGCTCAAAGTCACTAATCATCTGAGTGATGCAAATCAAAAGGACAATGAGGTACCATCTCACACCTGTCAGAATGGCTATCATCAACAAATCAACAAATGACAAGTGCTGGCGAGGATGCAGGAGAAAAATAAGGAACCCTCGGGATATATTTCTAGAAGTGGTATTACTGGGTCAAATTGCAGTTCCATTTTTACATTTTTGAGTAAATGCTGTACTGTTTTCCACAATGGCTGCACCAGTCTGCATTCCCACCAGCAGTGAAGAAGGGTTCTTTTTTCTCTGCATCCTCTCTAGCACTTGTGATTTGTTGATTTTTTGATGATAGCCATTCTGACAGGTGTGAGGTGGTACCTCATTGTTGTTTTGAGCCAGGCAGTGAAGGAAAAATACTACATGATCTTACTCATTTATGGATAATAAAGAACATTATAACCTGAGAAACAAGAAGATAGATACAGAGGCAGAAAAACATTGAACAGATTGTCAAATTACAGTGGGAAGGCTGGAGAGTGTTGGTGGGGTGGTAAGAGATCAACCTAAGGACTTGTATGCATACGTATAAGCCTAACCAATGGACACAAGACACTGGGATGGGGGTGAGGGCATGTGCCGGGGGGTAGGGGCAGCTGGGGAAGGTCAATGGGGAAAAAAAGGAGACATATATACTACTATTTGTAATACTTTAAACAAGAAAAAAAGGAACCCTCGTGCATTGCTGTTGGGAATGCAGACTGGTGCAGCCACTGTGAAGAACAGTATGGAGTTTCCTCAAAAAACTAAAAATGGAACTCCCATTTGACCTAGTGATCCCACTTCTAGGAATATATCCCGAGAAACTAGAAAGACCAATCAGAAATCATATATGCACCCCTATATTCATAGAAGCACAATTTACAGGAGCTAAGATTTGAAAACAGCCTAAGTGCCCATCAGCAGATGAGTGGATTAGAAAACCGTGGTACATCTATACAATGGAATACTATGCTGCATTAAAAAAGAAGGAACTCTTACCATTTGCAACAGCATGGATGGAGCTGTATAGCATTATGCTAAGTGAAATAAGTCAGTCAGAGAAAGATAAATATCACATGATCTCACTCATTTGTGGATTATAATGAACAACATAAACTGATGAACAAAAACAGATCCAGAGACTGAGGAGCATTGATAAGATGCTCAAACCTCATAGGGAAGGTATGGGAGGTGAGGGTAAGGGGGAGAGATCAACCAAAGGACTGTATGCATGCATATAAGCATAACCAATGGACACAGACACCAGGAGTTTGAGGGCATGAACGGGAGTGAGGTAGGGGGCAATAAAGGAATAAGGACACATATGTAATACCTTAATCAATAAAGAAAAGAAGAAGAATATCTAGTTTAACAAATTTTCAGGAGACAGGTAGTATCAAGCAGGTTGCTGTGATTGTAGATTGCTAAAATCTTTTGGTAAGGTAATTTTTGTACCTTAATATTAAAAGAAACATGTTTATTAGAAATCTATCCTACATAAATAAAATGTATGTAAGATGCATACTGCATCATCATTTTAATTAAATGAACTATCAATATTTCCCTTTTGTAAGGGGATAGATTACTAAATTATGGTGTAGTCATTCTAGGTTTTAAAGAGAAAAGTTTATATCTATGTCTATTGACTTGGAAAGGTCCCCATAATATATTCTGTGGAAAAAATGTTGAAGAACAATGAATATAAAATGATTACTTATGCACATAAAGAATATAGAACCTAAAATTAATATTTTAGTGCATGTTTATGATATTACAGAGGAAAGCATGAGAGTATGGATGGTTACCACTGGATGTTTTTTGGGGTTTATTTTTATTATTATTTTTTTTTGCTTTATTAAAAAATCTAATTAAATTTATTTGGGTTACATTGGTGACATGATCATATAGATTTCAGGTGTGGGTTTATATGTTACAAAATATGTACATTGTACTGTGTGTCCACCACTCAAAGTCAAATCTTCTCCCATCACCATTAGGATCCCTTTCCCCCCACCCCTTTCCTCTGGCAACCACCACACTGCTGTTTATGCTCACCAGTTTTAGTTTTATATCCCACATATGAGTGAAATCCTATGGTTCTTTGCTTTTTCTGACTTATTTCACTTAGCATAATGTTCTCAAGGTCCATCCATGTTGTTCCAAATGACGCTATTTCATCCTTTCTTTCATCTACTGTGTATATGTACCAAATCTTCTTTATCCATTCTTTATTCAGTCCTCTGTTGCAGGACACTTTGATTGTTTCCATGTCTTGGCCACTGTGAATAATGCTGCAATGAACATAGGGGTGCATATATCTTTGCAAATACATGATTTTGAGTTTTCAGGTATATACTCAGAAGAGGGATTGCTGTATTGTATGGTAGTTTTGTTCTTAATTTTTTGAGAAATCACCAGACTGCTTTCCATAGTTGTTGTCTACATTCCCACCAGCAGTGAATGAAGGTTCCCTTTTTCCAAAACCTTTCCAACACTTGTTATTGCTTGTCTTGTTGATAATGGCCACTCTAACAGGTGTAAGCTGTATTTCATTGTAGCTTTGATTTCCATTTTTCCAACTGCTAGTGAGGTTGAACATCTTTTCATATATCTATTGGCTCTTCTCTTCATATGTCTTCTTGGGAGAGGTGTATTTTCAGGTTCTCTGCCCACTTTTTGATTGGGTTGTTAGTTTGGTGTTGAGTTTTATATATTTTGGAAATTAAACCTTTGTCGGAGCTATTTGCAAATATCATCTTCCATCTGGTTGCCTGCCTCTTTGTTTTGTTGTCAGTTTCTTTTGCTGTGTAGAAGCTTTTTAGTTTGATATAATCCCATTCATTTGTTTTTTACTATACTTCCCTTGCCTTTGGGGTCAAGTTCATAAAGTGTTCTCTATGACCAAGGTCCACAAATTTGTTGCCTATATATTCTTCTACATAACTTATTGTTTTGGGTCTTATATTTAGGTCTTTGATCCATTTTGAGTTCATTTTTGTACATGGGGACAAACTGTTATCCAGTTTTATTTGTTTGCATGTGGCTTTCCAGTTTTCCCAGCACCATTTATTGAAGTGACTATCTTTACTCCATTGTGTGTTTCTAGATCCTTTGTTGAAAATTATCTGTCCATATACATCTGGTTTTATAGCTGGGCTCTCTATTATTTTCCATTGATCTGTGTGTCTGTTTGTCTGCCAATACCATGATGTTTTGAATATAATAACTCTGTAGTATAATTTGAAGTAAGGTAGCATTATACCTCCAGCTTCATTCCTTTTTCTCACGATTACTTTGGCTATTCAGGGTCTTTTGTGGTTCCATACAAATCTGATGATTTCTCATTCTATTTCTTTAAAAAATGAAATTGATATTTCAATGGGGTTTTTCATTAAATTTGTATATTACTTTGGGTATTTTAGCTATGTTGATTCTTCTAATCCATCAACACAGCAAAGATGATTTAAAATCTATCCTCAAACTCTTCCACAAATTTGAAGAAGAGGCATTACTTCCTAACACATTGTATAAGGCCAATATAACCCTGATACCAAAACCTAGAAAAGATAACACACAAGAAAGAAAACTACAAACCAATATTTCTGATGAATACAGATGCAAAAGTCCTAAACAAAATACTAGCAAATGGAATACAACAGTACATCCAAAAATAATGCATCAAGATCAAGTGGGGTTCATTCCAGGAGCACAAAGATGATTCAACATATGAAAATAAATGCAAATCAACATATGGTATTACACCACATTATCAAAAGGATAAAAAACATTTGATCTTATCAATGGATGCAGAAAAACATTTGATAAGATACAACATCCATTTATGATTAAAACACTCAATAAAATAGGAACAGAAGGAAAGTACCTCAACATAATAAAGGCCATATATGATAAACCTTCAGCTAATATCATACTCATTGGTGAAAAACTGAAAGTTTTTCTATAGATCAGCAACAAGACAAGGATGTCCATTATCACCACTCTTATTTCCTAACCGGAGCAATAAGGCAAGAGAAAGAAATAAAAGACATCCAAATAGGAAAGGAAGAAAGAAAACTGTCATTTTTTTGCAGGTGACATCATTCTGTATATAGAAAACCTTAACGACTCTGCCATAAAACTATTAGAAACAAATACAGTCAAGTTGCATGATACAAAATCAACATGCAAAAGTCCATTGCCTTCTTGTATACTAACAACAAAACTTAAAAAAACAACAACAACAAATGAAAAAAAACAATTTATTTTGCAATTATAACTAAAATAATAAAATGTCTAGGAATCAACAAAGAACATGAAAGACCTATATACTGAAAATTACAAAAAAATTATTAAAATAGATTGAAAAATACAACAAAATGGCTGTTTGCTTTTTTAAACAAATCAACTAAGATGTTAGCATCTTTTAAAGATGTTAAAAATGTGATTACTTGTGTGATTATAGAGAAAGGCATGTTAGTGGGGCGAATACACACCAAACTAGTTACCACTGGATGGGGTGGTTGCTTCCCCTTAGAACCAGTAGAGAATAGCTGTTAACAACATAGGGCCTGTATTATAACTACTAGTACATGGGTTTGAATCTTAGCTTCACTATTTTCAGTACGTGTGATCTTTGGCAAGTTTAATAAGTAAGTTAGTGATCTAGTTCTCTCATTAGTAAAATAGGGTAATAATAATACCTGCCAAATAAAGTGGTTATGAGAATTATATTAACTAATAATATATATTTAATGCTTAGAATATTCCCTGTTAAAAAGTAACCATTCAATAAATGTTAACCGCTATTGTAGAGTGATAAGATTTATATGGATAGCTTACTTACTAGGACATGGTATTTTCAAAGAAATAATATGCAGGTAAATCTAGTTTATAAGTATATTATGTTTATCATTGAGTGATTTACACTGAGAATAGAATTATGACAATTTATTTTATGATTTTAATAATTTAAAAAATGAATATACATAATTTATTCAGATGAAAAGCAAAAACTTATTACATGTAATATATGTTTGCTATTGGGGCAAATAAGATAGAACACCTCTAGCTCACCATGCAAACACATCTAAGGCCAAGTCCTAGATTTCAGAAAAATTTATTTCCATATTCTTCAGCTCTGACTAGGATAACTATATAATTTATCATCCAATCTGGGGCACTTTTGAGAGGTAAATAGGGCACTTTATAATTACACCTAGAACAGATCTTAAAAACGACTGTCTGGATAACTAGGATACATTGTCACACTAGCCCCACTAGAAACTCCCCTGACATACCAGCACTCACCCCACTGTAGCCCAGTACACCTCTGCTCACCTCGGATCCACAATGGTCACTAAGGACACCCTAGTTCAGGTTACCACAATTATTTATTTGGATTAACCATAGTTTTACAAAAGACCTCCCTTCTTCTGTCCTTATTTGCATTCACTCACCCAAGCTGTCAGAGTGATCATTTTAAAAAAATAAATTAAATCATGTCACTTTTCTGCTCAGTTTCTCCAATGACTTTCTATGTCACTCAGAATAAAATCCAGAGTCCTTTCAATTGTCCTTATAAGATCATACCCTATCCGGCTGCCTCATACCTCCAAATAAAGATCTCATTAATTCTCTAATCATATCTCCTACTATTCTCCTATCATTCATTTGCCTCCAGTAATACTGACCTCTTTTTGGTTCTTCAAACATACCAGACATGCCTCCATCTAAGAGACTTTGCACTTTCTGTTCCCTCTGCTTGGTGTGCTCTTTCTGCCAATATATATGGTGTTTGCCCCCTCATATTTTTCATTTTTTTTCTCAAAATGTCATTCCCCATGAAGCCTACTCAGCCGCTTTATTTAAATCACAAATCACACCCAGCTGGTGTTTCTCAGTGATTGAGCCACGACCCATGAACCAAGGGGTTCCCAGCTCAATCCCCAGTAGGGGGCACGCAGGAGGCAACCAATCCATGATTCTCTTGCACATTGATGTTTCTACCTATCCCTCTCCCTTCGTCTCTCTCTCAAAATCAATAAAAACATCATATACATATATATATACTGAGTGGCCAGATTATTATGATCACCTGATGTTTGTAGGCAAATTAGCCATACACTGCATCGTATGGGATATGGAAGCCGAAGGCCTGTTCGAATACCTTTGCTGTCTCCAGTTACCAAGATAAAATGTCTCCAATTCGCACAGGAACACAAGGATTGGACAGTAGAGCATTGGAAAAAAGTCATGTGGTCCGATGAATCACGTTTCCAGTTGCATCATGCAGATGGCAGAGTGAGAATTTGGTGGAAATAGCATGAAAGCATGCACCCCACATACATGAGTACAACCCTTCAAGCTGGTGGGGGCAGTGTTACGGTCTAGGGCATGTTTTTCTGGCATGATTTGGGCCCTTTAATTCGTGTGGAACAATGTCTGAATAGCACAACATACCTAAGTATCATTGCTGATCAAGTTCATCCTATCATGTGGATGGCGTATCCCAATGGAGATGGCTTCTTCCAACAAGACAATGTGCCATGCCATGGTGCTCATATTGTGCAGGAGTGGTTTCAAGAACATGAGGGAGACTTTACCTTGCTTAGTTGTCCCCTACAATCACCATATCTCAATCCAATTGAGCATTTGTGGGACGAAGTTAAAAGAGCCATCAGGCAGCAGGTTCCACAACCATCAAATCTCACAGAACTGGACAGTTCTATTCATCAGGCATGGTATCAGATTCCTCGCATCACCTTTCAACATCTCTTGGAGTCAATGCCAAGAATTGCCACAGTATTGAAGGCAAAAGGTGGCCCAACGAAGTACTGATGGGGTGGTCATAATGACCTGGCTACTCATCCACGGGGTGGGGGTGTCCCTCATCCCAGCCTGCACCCTCTCCAATCTGGGACCCCTCAAAGGATATCTGACTGCCCATTTATGTGTATATATCCTATATAATAGGCAGTCGGATATCACTCTCACAATCCAGGACTGCTGGCTCCCAACTGCTTGCCTGCCTGCCTGCCTGCTTGATTGTCCCTAACTGCTTCTGCCTGCCAGCCTGATCACCCCCTAACCACTCCACTGCCAGCCTGATTGACACCTAACTGCTCCCCTGCCAGCCCGATTGCCCCTAACTGCCCTCAACTGCCAGCCTGGTCCCGGTAACTGCCCTCCTCTGCATGCCTGGTTCCCCCTAACTGCCCTCCCCTGCTGGTCTGGTCCCTCCCAACTGACCTCCCCTGCAGGCCTGGTCCCCCCAAATGCCCTCCCCTGCAGGCCTGGTCTCTCCCAACTGCCCTCCCCTGCTGGCTCGATCACCCCTAACTTCCCTCCCTTGCCAGCCTGGTCATCCCAACTCTACTCCCCTTCAGGCCTTGTCCCTCCCAACTGCCCTCCTCTGCAGGCCTAGTTACCCCTAACTTCCCTCCCTTGCCAGCCTGGTGACCCCTAACTGCCCTCCCCTGCTGGTCTGGTCACCCCTAACTGCCCTCCCCTGCAGGCCTGGTCCCCCCTAACTGCCTTCCCCTGCAGGCTTTGTCACCGCTAACTGCCCTGCCCTGCTGGCCTGGTTGCTCCCAACTGTCCTCCCCTGCAGGCCTGGTCCCCCTAACTGCCCTCCCCTGCAGGCCTGGTCCCCCGCAACTGCCTTCCCCTGCAGGCCTGGTCACCCCTAACTGCCCTCCCCTGCAGGCCTAGTCTCCCCCAACTGCCCTCCCCTGCAGGCCTGGTTCTTCCCAACTGCCCTTCCCTGCAGACCTGGTCCCTCCTAACTGCCCTACCCTGCAGGCTTGGTCCTTCCCAACTGTCCTCCCCTGCTTGCCTGATCGCTCACAACTGCCCTCCCCTGCTGGCCTGATTGGCCACAACTGCCCTACTCTGCAGGCCATCTTGTGCTGGCCATCTTGTGTCCATATGGGGGTAGCCATCTTGTGTATTGGAGTGATGGTCAATTTGCATATTACCTCTTTATTATATAGGATATATACTCATATACTGAGCTTTTAAAAAGAAAATAATTGGCCCTAACCGGTTTGGCTCAGTGGATGGAGCGTCGGCCTCTGGACTGAGAGTCCCAGGTTTGATTCCTGTCAAGGGCATGTACTTTGGTTGCGGGCACATCCCCAGTAGGGAGTGTGCAGGAGGCAGCTGATCGATGTTTCTCTCTCATCAATGTTTCTAACTCTCTATCCATCCCTCTCCCTTCCTCTCTGTAAAAAAATCAATAAAATATATTTAAACAAAAATAAAAATAAATAATTGTAATTCACTTGCCCCTCTGATAATCATTCCTTTTCCCAAATTTATTTATTTTCTATTGCAATTCAGTAGAATATAAGCTTATGTGAAGTTAAGAATTGTCTCTTGTATTCACTACTATATCCATAGTCCCTAGAACAGCGCTGGCCAAATAGCCAGTCTTAATACAAGTTTGTTGATTGACAATGAAGACAAACATCACCTGCTTCACTAATTTTTTTCAAGCACAGACTTGTTTATACTATTGCTTTGCAGGCTCTAAACCACATTATTTTGGGAGCCATGCCTAATGCCATATCTTCTATGAGCATATTGCCTATTAAGTCTGAAAAAGCTTTTGAGTCTACTAATGACCACAAGTTCTATGCTATACCTGTGTACCAATTTATAGGGAAATGACAAGTTTTGGAAACATTTTCCGTCATATATTTTTAAGCAGGTGGGGTAGGAAATGGAGTCTTTTATCTGTGCTGGTATAGATCTTTATTTTATAGCCACTAATTCCTCAGAGGAATAATAAAGGATGACAAGAAAAGAAGAAATATCTCCAGGCTAATTTTTATGTGATGCTTTGCCAAAAGCAACATTATCAGGGCAGTGCATGCACCACATGGAGGTGGAGCGGGTGCTTTGCAGTGAGTGAATTTGTTGTCACCACCAAATTAACTGCTTAATTCTGTTTTTTTTTCATCCAATTTTACATTCTTGATTATACATTCATAAAGCTGCCCCTTCTTTTGAGCGTAAATACAACTGCTTCAATAATATAATTGAGCATGTTTATCAAGAACCTAATTTGTTTTACTTGCCAGTTACTAATTAGATATGAAATATAAATGAATTGCAGGCCATGTATTCTGTGTTAACTACTGCAAGGGAAACTTTACATAGTTTCAATCAACACTTAAGCTGTAGGCAGTAACTTTGTAGCTGTCTTGGTTATCAGATCAACTATCTTGGTATCACAATGCTTGTGTTCAAGTAACCCTTATTTAACTTAATAATATTCCCAAAATGCAACAGTAATGATGCTGGCAATTTGGATATGTCAAAGATAAGCCTTAAAGTGCTTCCTTTATGTAAAAAGGTGGAAGTTCTTGACTTAATATGGAAAGACAAAACTCCTATGCTGATGTTGCTATGATCTACATTAAGAATGAATCTTCCATCCATGAAATTGTGAAGAAGGAAAAAGAAATTTATGGTAGTTTTGCTATTGGACCTCAAATCACAAATGTTATGGGTAAGTGTTTAATTAAGATGGAAAAGGAATTAAATTTATGGGTGGAAGACATGAAAAGAGAGAGACCACATTCACATAACATCTATTACAGTATATTTTTATAATTGTTCTATTTTATTAGTTGGGAATCTCTTACTGTGCCTAACTTACAAACTTTATAATAAATATGTATATATAGGAAAAAACATAATATATATATAGGGTTTAGTACTATCCACAGTTTCAAGCATTCAGTGGGGTTTTGGAATATATCCCCCAGGGAAAAGGGGAGTCTATTCTAAGTGCTTCTATATCGTTATTTGGATGTATGTGTATCTTTAAAATTATATAGTGTTGTTTTATGTGTTTTAATTTATAAATATATTATTGTGATTTGATATATAAATCCATACTTTTAACTGCTGCATAGCCTTTGATTGTATTGCTGTTACATTTTGCATAGTCATTTCCTTGGTGATAGACACTTAAGTTTCTTCCAAGATATTATTTCCATACAACACTGTGATGTGATGAAATCTCCAGACATGTTGCTCTATGGACCTTTACTTGAGTTTCTTTGGAATTTCCAGCCCATAGAACATACACATAGCTATTGCCACTGAATAATTCCAGAATGCTCTACAAAATGCCTCCATTGGTGTAGATGAGTATAGCAGTACATGAGAGTTCATACATCCCTATCAGCTGTTAATATTATCTGACTTTCTAAATTTGTCATTCTGATGGATATAAAGTGGTACCATGGAGGTATTTCAATATGCATTGTTCTGATTATAAAAAAAAGTTAAGCATTTGTTAATGTATTAACCATTTGTTTTCTCATTCTGAAAATTATCTATTCATACCTTGTGACCATTTATTATTGGACTTTCTATCTTTTTTTTGTTTGTTTTGTGGGAATTCCTTGTATATTATAGATATACATTCCTTTTGAGTTTTAGATGTTTCATATGTTTTGTTCCAGTCTGTCACCTACCTGTTAATTGTGTATGGTTTTAATTTTTCTTTCTTTGAACTGAAATCCTTTTGGGGGGTAGGGGCAGTCACTTTCCTCATTTTTTCATTATTGTTTATGCTTGTTTAAGAAGTCTTTTTCTCAGTTTCAATATCAAACAGATATGCTCCTATATTTTTTCTTATTATATTTATACTTGTATATTTTTCTCATATAGTTATTTAATCCATTCAGATATTTTTTTTACCTTGTGATGTAGAGATCAACCTTTGTTCTTCTCCATAGAGTAAACACATTTACCAAGCCATATACTAAGTAATTTTGTGTTTTTCACTGATTTATTATGCCACCTCTTTTCTGTTGGTCTGTCAGTTTGTAAAAAAATTAAAACAGCATTTTTATTACATTGGCTTGCAATAATTTCTTAATGTATATCAGAGCAAACGTTCTAGCCCACTTGTAGGTATTCTTTTAATAAATGTTCTTATGTGCTTGTAGACTTTTCTTATTTCACATAAATTTTAGATTATGTTAGTAGCTTTCTAATAAAATATTGTTAGAATTTTATTATGATTGCATTAAGTTTATATACTATTGATATGGGAAGAATCAACAATTTTGTATTGCTATTTCACCACAGTTATGATGATGATAAATCTCTTATTTTTTTCAAGACTTTTCTCAAAATGAATTTATAAAAATCATTAATATTTTAAAAAATATTCTCTATGCTGAGGCAGGAATATATTGGAAGTGGAGGTAAGAAGGGAAGTGGAAGACCTCTAAGGAACTTGGTGAAATAGCCTTGGAGAGCAATGATTATTAGTGGCTTGGCCTAATGTTGTGGCAGTGGAAATAGAACTAAAAGGACAGATTCAAGAGACATAAGTTTTTGGGAATTTATATGGATGAAGGAATTGTTGAAAATCAAAGATTACACACATGATTTTGGCTTGGGCACCTTGGTAAATGGGCGGTGCCATTACTGAGTAGGGAGCAGCTTTGCATGGCTCGGGGTTAAGTAGAAGGAAAATAGAAATCTCATTTGGATTGCTTATTTTTATTTATTTTTCCAATATTTTTTATTAAGGTATCATATGTGTACATATCTTACCATTGCCTCCCCACCCCACTCCCATATATGCCCTCACCCCCCCAGAGTTTTGCGTCCATTGGTTATGCTTATATGCATGCATACAAGTCCTTTGGTTGATCTCTTATCTTCCCCACCTCTCCCTAACCTTCCTGCTGTAATTTGACAGACTGTTTGATGCTTTACTGCCTCTGTATCTATCTTATTGACTGGAAACCATAAAAATACTAGAGGAATCCACAGGCAGCAAAATCTCAGACATATGCCAAAAGAACTTCTTCATCGATACTGCCCCTAGGGCAATGGAAGCTAAAGAGAAAATAAACAAATGGGACTACATCAAAATAAAAAGCTTTTTTACAGCAAAAGAAACTATCAACAAAACAACAAGAAAGCCCACTGCATGGGAGAAGATATTTGCAAATGGTATCACTGATAAAGGTTTAATCTCCAACATCTACAGGCAGCTTATACAACTTAATAAAAGGAAGATCAATGATCCAATAAAAAAATGGGCAAGGGACCTAAATAGAATCTTTTCAAAAGAAGACAGAAGGAAGGCCAAGAGACACATGAAAACATGCTCAAAGTCACTTATTATCCGAGAGGTGCAAATCAAAACAACAATGCAGTACCATCTCACACCTGTCAGAATGGCTATCATCAACAAATCAACAAACGACAAGTGTTGGCTAGGATGCGGAGAAAAAGGAACCCTTGTGCACTGCTGGTGGGAATGCAGACTGGTGCAGCCACTGTGGAGAACAGTATGGAGTTTACTCAAAAAACTGAAAATGGAACTCCCATTTGACCCAGTAATCCCACTCCTAGGAATATATCCTAAGAAACTGGGAACACCAATAAGAAAGGATATATGCACCTCTATGTTCATAGCAGCACAATTTACAACAGCTAAGATTTGGAAATGGCCTAGGTGCCCATCAGCAGATGACTGGATCAGAAAACTATGGTACATATACACAATGGAATATTATGCTGCCATAAAAAAGAAGGAATTCTTACCATTTGCAGCAACCTGGATGGAATTGGAGAACATTATGCTGAGTGAAATAAGCCAGTCAATGAAAGAAAAATACCACATGATCTCACTCATTTATGGATAATAAAGAACATTATAAACTGATGAACAAAAAGATAGATACAGAGACAGTAAAGCATCAAACAGACTGTAAAATTACAGGGGGAAGGTTAGGGAGAGGTGGGGGAGATAAGAAATCAAACGAAGGACCAGTATGCATGCATATAAGCATAACCAATGGACACAAAACTCTGGGGGGTGAGGGCATATATGGGTATGGGGTGGGGGGGGGGGCAATGGTAAGATATGTACACATATAATACCTCAATAAAAAAAATTTAAAAAAAAAGGAATTCTTACCATTTGCAGCAACCTGGATGGAATTGGAGAACATTATGCTGAATGAAATTAGCCAGTCAATGAAAGAAAAATACCACATGATCTCACTCATTTATGGATAATAAAGAACATTATAAACTTGAACAAAAAGATGGATTGCTTATTTTTAAGGTGGGGTGAGGACTCCATGTTTACCATACCTAGGCAAATGGAACCCATGTGAAATTATGGATTCATAAACCCTGGGAAACTCCAAATCAAAATTATGAATATAGTATTGAGTTACTACTATTATTAACTTCTAAGTATTGTTGCCCACATGTTATTTTTGGTTTATGCATCTAAACAGATGATATAATGGAAATCTTATGGTCATTAAATTAATGATTTATAAGTTTGAATCCCAGATCTGCTATTTTCTAGCTTCTTAAGTCAGGAAAATTACTTGTCTTTTCTTAGATTTTGTTTTTAATCTATAAAATCAGTACAGTAGTATTTATTTCATAGAACTATTGTGAAAATTAAATTAGGAGTCAGTCATAGCACATTTTTGGCCCTGAACATGTTTCTAATAGATTTATTTTCTCATCCTCCTGCTTCCATAGTTGAGATCTAACTAATAACATAGTAGGCCTATTGTAACTTCTAATTTATAGGCCAATAACACTGCAATTCTTGATATCTTTCTTACTGTACTGGTGGACCTCATTTTATAAAATTTATATGCTTATAAAATGTGCATTTTTCTTAAATTAAATCATTTAAATGTATTGGAGAAGATAATAACTTAATGGAATGCTATTATGAACCATATTTTAAACTGGAAGGCCACTGTCTAATTTATTTATTCCTTTACCCTTATTGTCATGCAGTTGTTCATTTTAGGAACATGGTTTTTATTATAAGTAAATCTATTTGTTATTAAGGTTCAATGTAAACAGCATAGAAACATATATCTAAACACCAATATTTACAGAAAATTTTAAAAATAAAAGATAAGACACAAAAGATGAATTACCCACTGTTATCAAATTTAATTTTGGACTTGTAGAGAAAGGAAGAATGTGTTTACATATTTCAGGTACTTACAGTGACAGATTTCATCATACAACAGCAGTGTTTTAAGTCATCCATTCCATGCTGAGTTGTCAGCTGTGATAACTAGAAATGCATATTGCTCCATGACAAGTTTAAAAAATGAATGACCATTATTTTGAGTAATAATTGTTATCAAATTGTGTGTGAACTTAAATCTCAAAGTGAGGATTTACTATTTTAAAAGAAACTTATGGAAATGGACAGTGTCGAGTGTAAGAGGGTTTATTTAGTAGCATATTTTGGTTTTGTTTTGTTTTATAAACATAATATATTCTAGGAAGTTTTAGAAAAATGGAAAGGCACAAGAAAGAACACCAGAAATAAATATCTATTAGTATTTTACATGCTCTTGCAAATTTTCCTATGAGTTGTTTTATATAAATAATCTTTTATATGCTTTTCTGCATCCTATTACATGATTTTAAAGTTATGAAAATGAAATTTATTCACATTGCTAAAAATTACTTTTATACATTACTTTTTTTTCTTTTTTTCTTTATTGTTGAAAGTATTACAGATGTCTCCTTTATTGACCTCCTCCACCCAGTACCTGTCCTTCCCAGGCCTTTACCACTCTATTGTCTGTGTCTATATATGCATAACATTACTCTTAATGGTGTCAGATTCCATTTAGTACGATATATGTATCTTTCTATTTATAAAAACAAGAATTTTTGGGCATCAGAGTTATTTACAATGATCACACTTTTAACAGTTAGCTCTTATTGTCCTGTACAATATCCCTCACCCCTTCTTTTGGTAACTAATCCTACCCATTCTACAGCCACCTTATTACCAAAGGTATTAGCACCTTACTTCAAACTTGCCTAATCATTTCCTTCTCTAAGGGTTTTGAATTATTATCCAAGAGAAATTGTCTCTTTTATGGCTAAAAGTGTAAGTTAAAAGCCTTGAAGCTGTTGGCAGCTGCAAATAGTACTGATTTGTAGTGAAAGGCAATGAAACAGATATTCAGAGAAAAATAGATGGAGATACAGCATTTGAATATCTGGTCCAGCTGTTCCTGAGGCAAAGTTGTTCACCTGTCATTTCAACAACTTTCTTATTCAATTCTTCCTTGAATCAATGAGCTAATAATCTCTCCATTTTTAAAGCTGGTTTTAGTTGAGTGTCTAAAACTTAAAACAAAAGGACCTTATTTTAAACAAAGTATTGAACATCTTTGAGAATAGGACATGTTCTGCATTTGTGATTCCTCAGAATTATTTTGAATATTTTAAAGTCTCTAAATAAGGGGATTTAAATATCAGCAGGCTTAAGAAACTGGAGAAGACAGTCCTGATGAGGCATCAAATTTCAGCTTATTTTGATATTAATTAGTTGTGAAAAAGATGACCAATAAAACTCAACACCAAAAAAATCCATTTAAAAAATAAGCAGAGGACATGGATAGACACTTATTCATGGACACATAAAGATGGCTGATAGACATATGATAAGATGCTCAATGTCACTATTCATCAGTGAAATGCAAATTAAAACCACAATTAGATATCAACGTATACCTGTCATAATGGCTATCTTCAATAAATCAACAAACAACAAATGTTGGCAAGGATGTGGAGAAAAAGGAACTCTCATGCAGTGTTGGTGGGAATGGAAACTGGTGAAGTCACTGTAGAAAACAGTATGGAGATTCCTTAAAAATTAAAAAATGGAATGGCCTTATGACCCAGCAATTCTACTTCTGGGAATATACTCAAAGAAACCTGAAACACTCATTTGAAAGAATATATGCAATCCTATGTTCACTGAAGAGTTGTTTACAATAGAAAATATCTGGAAGCAGTCCAAGTGTCTATCAGTAGATGAGTGGATACAAAATTTGTGGTACATTTACTGTACATAATGGAATACTGCTCAGCCATAAAAAGAAGGAACTCCTACCCTTTGTGACAGCCTGGATGGACCTGGAGAGCATTATGTAAAGTGAAATAAACCAGTCATAAAAAGACAAGTACCATAAGATTTCACTTATATATGGAATCCAATGAACAAAATAAAGTAACAAACAAAACAGAAACAGATTCATAGATAGAGATCATACTGACAGCTGTCAGAGTGGAGGGGGTTGGCAAGGCTGGGTCAAAAAGGTGAAGAATTAAGCTAAAAAACACACCAAAAAAACTCATATATACAGACAACAGTATGTTGGTTACCAAAGGAAAGGGGGTGGAGGATGTAGGAGAGGGTAAAGGGGGTGATGAATGACAATGGGAGGAGACTTGACTTGGGGTGGTAAATACACAATACAGTGTTCAGATGATGTATTAGGAATTGTATACCTGAAACCTATCTAACTTTATTAACCAACTAGAGGCCCGGTGCATGAATTCATGCACCAGTGGGTTCCCTCAGCCTGGCCTGCGGAATCAGGCCAAAACCGGCTCTCCAACATTCCCCTAGGGGTCCCGGACTGTGAGAGGGCACAGACCAGGCCAAGGGACGTCCACTGGTGCACCATCAGGGCTGGGGAGGGACGTGGGAGGTTGGCCAGCCAGGGAGGGAATCACAGGAGGACTCTAGGGCATGTCTGGCCTATCTTGCTCAGTCCTGATCAGCCAGACCCCAGCAGCAAGCTAACCTACCAGTCAGAGCATCTGCCCCTGGTGGTCAGTGCATGTCATAGAGACTGGTTAACCAGTCGACTGTCTGCCCCCTGGTGATCAGTGCACATCATAGCGAGCGATTGAGTGGCCTTAGCATATCATTAGCATATTATGCTTTGATTGGTTGAATGGAAGACCAGACACTTAGCATATTAAGCATTTATTACATAGGGTGTTACCCCAATAAGTTCAATGAAATAAATAAGAAGAAAATGTCTGAAGAGTCCTCTGTAGTAAGGTTCTTAGCCTCCATCCCACCTATTCTTGCATCCTTCTCCATCTCAGAAAACTTATATTGTTAAGAACTGATGAAGTTTCTGCTTAAACTCATGGTTTTTCTAGACTTACTATATAGAAGGGTCTTAAGAGGTGGCCATCTAGTTGAAGTTTAACTAGAGGACTTGTTTTACAGATGCATTTGATTAGGATGCATGTTTTTTTACTTAGTATATATTTTAATTTGTGATAGTTTGAGGATGCACTGATGAAGATTTGGGAATGTTTTAACCACCTATCCCCTACCATTCCTTGGTTTTACCACTGTCCAAAATCATCACAAGTTTAACCACCATTACCGTATTTTCCCACATATGAGATGACTTTTTAACCCAGGAAAATCTTCTCAAAAGTCGGGGGTCGTCTTATACGCCGGGTGTCGTCTTATAGGGCGGGTGCTGAAACTTCCGAGCCAGACTGGAGAATCTGCGGTCACAGCCTACGGTGGGGAGAGCTCAAAAACGGCCGCACTCCATTCATTTCAATGGAGCCGGATGGAGACCACAAGTGTCTCAGGTCGGCTCCTTTTTGTGCCGCATAGGTCTCTGTCTGGTTCCATTGAAATGAATGTAGTGCGGCCGGGTACTCGCCGCATACGGTGGGGATGCGGCCATGGCTGTTTTTGAACTCCCCCCCACCTTATGCCGCGACCTTATGAAAGCAGCAAGGGCAGTGCTGTACAAGTACGGTAGAAGAAAATCCACTCACCAGGATTCATGGAAAGAAGTGACTTAACGCGGTTCCGATGACAAGGTGAGGGGGTGCCTCACCGGGAAGGTGTAAGTGAAGGGCGGAGCAAGCTGCAAGCATTCCAGGATGCCCAGGGTATGGAAAAAAGAGATAGAGCTGTGCCCAGAAAAACACGCCTCTTTCACCCATCTGGCAAGCCCTTGTATCCTATTGCTGTACCTCCTTCTCTGCCTCTCAGATCTCGCTCCTGAGGACTGCAGTGAAGCGGCATTGCTAACTCGTCAGGGACTTGCCCGGCACTTGCTCTCTGTCTATTGTTTGTTATCTTCCTCCTATCATCATCAGTTCCAGTTTGGTTGACAGCTTAGAAAACAAACAGCATGGCAGCTCCCATGGGTTTATTGTCTTATCCTTCCTTTCAGCTTTAGAGTGAATTAGGAAAAGTTTAATCCACTTGCACTGTTTTATGTTTACATGTTTGATGACAAACAGCCTTATGTTTATAAGTGACAGTTTTCCTGCTAAGTACCTGCATGTCATAAGCATTTGAATTAAAATTACCATATTGAAATCAAATCTGATGTTTTTTTAATTTTTATTTGGTGTGCATTGGAAGAGAGGTAGTCTTATACGACAAGTATATCCCAAACTCTATATTTTAACTGGAAAAGTTGGGGGTTGTCTTATATGCCGGAAAATACGGTATATATATAACTCTCTTGTTATAAGTAATAAAAATATCTGAATCTTATAGACAAATTTCTGTTTAGTCTAGACACTTAGACTATTCAAGTAGATCTTTATTGGATTGAGTTCCAATAATCCAAGAATACCAGGTACCTTGAAGAAGTTGGAAAGGTAGGGAGAGGATCTCCGCCAGGGATTTTAAGTGAAACACCAAGAATACTGGAATGTGAATTTTAAGATTTGGGTAGGAGCAATACATTTTATTATTTTTACTTTTGGTATATAGTGGTATATATCCCATACTGAGTTAAAATAAAGCAATAAAGGAACTGTTGAAGTATGATATAGAATGTTTAAATGAAACTTTTAGAATACATATTTTGGAGTATATCCAATATTTTTTCTCAGATGGAATTAAGTTCATAAAATTGCTACACATATTCCCAATTATTGTGGGAATAGGAGAGTGAATAAGTAAACTTGAACTAGGAAAAATGGCAAATGTTCTTTGATGCCTCTGAAAACCTGCATTTTCCAAAGGGAGTAAGAAGACACCTAATCAGTAGCAAAAATATTCCCTATCTCAAAAATTTTACAGGGAGACGGATATCTCATGACTCTGGAACAGTCTGTTTCCTGTTACTCATTAATGAAACCTGAAAGGAAAGAATAAGGCCCATGAAGTAGAAAGGGATCCAGACAGGCTGGCAAAGAGCAGTAGGAAGCAGAGTAGGGAGGGCCATTTGACATGTATAAAAGTCTGAGACTGCCTTAGGTTGCTCAATCAATGTGTTGTTGTTTTTTCCTCATTGCTAAGCCCTGCCATCTACCCTGCCTAATAGTACTGAGAGTTTAGTAAGATGAATTCAGGTCATGGTCATGTCCTGGCCAAGAGTCTGACTTATTATGATGTCTATTTCTATATTTGTTTCTCTGTGAATTTTCAGTTGACCCTAATACCCATCCTCACTTTCTGTATGAAAAGAACTGCCTTTCCACTTGCTACATGCTGTCATTGGGAAGTGAGATTTTAATAGATACAATACCCACCTCACCCCTCCCATAGAATTGTAGATAAGGGATGATATGAACAAGATAATAACATTTAATATTAAGATGGGCTATTTGAGCCCTGGCTGGTGTGGCTCAGTCAAGCATCATCCCATACAACAAAAGGTTGCCTTTTGATTCCCAGGCACATGCCACAGATTCTGGCTTGATCCCCAGTAGGGGGCATATAGGAGGTAGCTGATCAATGTTTCTCACATTAATGTTTCTCTCTCTCTCCCTTTCCTTTCCTCTTTCTCTAAAATCAATAAAAAACATATTTTCAAAAAAAGTGGGCCATTTGAGTTCAGTAATATCTGGTGTCAGTTGCAACTGCTTGAAAGTCTGTCATACAAGCTATCTCTGTATGATTGGTATAAAAGTTTTTAGCAACCCATAACAAAAAATTTCTCAAAGTTAGTCTACCAAATTTGCATCTGCTAAAAACTGCAATTGAATCCTATGTATATGCCCAGTCTGTCTGCTTTCTTTTCTTTTCTTTTTCTCCTTACCTCTAGTCTTGTGCAGAAGTTTTGCAGTTAAAATGGTGGGGGAGGGGTGGCTAGAGTGAAAATCACACATATTCAGTGGGGAAAAACTGAAAATGTCCTCATAAATCACTGTAGCAGGATTGAAACAAGTAGATGGCAACTCTGCCTTGTTCCCTCAGGGCTTTTTTGTGCTCCAGGGGATGTCAGTTCTCTTCTGAGTGGCTCCCCTCTAATATTCTTTGCCATCACCAGAAGGCTATGCCAGAAAGGCCTTGCTCGTTACAATGTTTGCCTCACTTGTTTGAGTGCTGCTTCTTCCTAGCAGCTGGGAAGGCATCTTGCTATTGTCAGTTCTTTCCTTGAGACTTGTCAAGTGGAGCTGAGCTGCTTATTAAAGCAGTGATAGTGTCATTCTGTATTCTTGCAAGAGCCCCTAGTCTGGGTTTGGGAAGTAGAGATTGGCTGAGCATTATTTGAAAACTGATAGCTGTACCAAAGAAGTGCAGGTAAAGACCCAACTGAATCCTTCAATAGAGGCTAGATTGAAAAACAAAAACAAACAAACAAACAAACAAACAAAAACAAAAAAACATCCACCATGGTGACAACTGCAACCTGAAAGTTTTTTCTTGACTTTCATAACAATTTCTCCTCTTTTGCTGTATAGAACTGGACAACCTCTGGATCTCCTTGATGCCATGTAGTCCAGTGGTTTTTATCTGATGCATGGTGATCAATGCAGTTTACATTACAACAGTACATACATACATAAATATATATGTAACTGAATTTTTTTCAATAAACACTAAACGTGAGGCTTTCTAATATTTTCTATTCTTTCCTATTCTATTAAAAAATCTTCTTGTGACCCACACAATTGATTTTAAAACCTACCAATGGGTTGCTATCTACAAATAAAAAACATTGATCTGGTTCAATGGCAACTTGATTCCATAAATTCTTTTGCTATATTATCAACATGTTTCTTTTTTTAAATTACTTTATTGATTAAGGTATCACATATTTGTCCTCAAACCCCCCCCATTCCCATCCCAAACCCCTCCACACGCATGCCCCCAGCACCCCTGTTATCCGTTATCACTGGTTAGGCTCATATGAAAGCACACAAGTCCTTTGGTTGATCTTTCTCCCTTATCCCCACCCTCCCCTACCTTCCCTCTGAGGTCTGACAGTCTGATCGATGCTGTTCTTGTTCTTCAGTCTATGTTGTTCATCATTTCCCCTAGATGAGTGAGCTCATGTGATACTAGGAATACACTTATGGGAACTGAAAATGAGACAAGCAATAATGGTTATGCTGAGAGGCAAATGAATCAGTCTATAGTGAGTTTCTTTCTGAGCCAACAGTTCTTTTGAGTCCCAATTTCTATGTCCAACGGTTCTTTATGTGTACATAACAGCAATGATATTTCAGTTCTGGATGGTGGACAAATGGTGGTAATGCAGGTCCGACCCTCTCTGGTTTGGTCCTGGGCAATCTGCAGTGATGCACATCAGCTGACTGCTAGTATGGCAAGGCATCATCAGCGTCTTCCATCTCTGGACTGTTTCTCTTCTGTCTTCATGGCTGGAGCACTCCAGTCAATTCCTCTCTGTTGCAGGAATCCACGTGGTCTCATAGTTGTTTTCTGAAAATATACAAACATATTCTCTACCAAAAGTTAATAAAGGAATCTTTTCTATAGATTTGACTTGCGATCCTTTTTCATGTAAGGAAAAATATCCTGTAAATAAATTACATCTAGAAAATTTTTACTTTAGAAAATTAACTTTCATTTGTAATTCTAACAGCAAAACACCCAGGTAAAACATACATGGTGTCAAAACAAGCCAAGGGAAAATCGTTTGGGCAAAAAATGAAAAAGGATCAACATGTTTCTTAATTAAAAAATTTATTTTCCATCTGTATGAAGACAATTAGGCCATATATTGATGCAGTTTAGAACAAATACAATCTCCTATTTTCTATATTTAAAACATTGTTGTTTCCTATATTTAAAACATTGTTATACATGAGAGAGTGTGATAAAGTGAAAAGAGCACTGGTTTGGGAGTGTCAGTCCTGAATTTGACACTGTTTAGCTTTAAGGCCTTTAGCAAGACATGCTCCTTCCTTAGGTCACAATTTCCTCAACTGTAACATGAAGAGACTATTATAAAAGTCTTATAAGGTTTATTTGAGGTACAATCTGTGATTTTATGCCATTTTTTTCAGGGAATTGCTAATATTATGATAAAAGATAATATGTATAATAAGTCTATGGAAGATTTTATGACTCTCATTTGTTTATAACAAGTAGCACATTTTATATCTATATTGTGTCTCAGTACTGTGACAGATAGGTGAGGGATTAAGAAAATGAAGTGAGGTAATATGCTGGCAAAATAATGTTATCTGAGCTCATAGAAATCTTTATAAATCCAAGTTGGAAGGATTCCTGAATTTAAATTATAGTATAACACACTAGTTGATTGTTAGTTAAAAAAACAACAACATGGAGACAGAAGCATGATGTCAGGTGTAGAAAATAACTGAGATTATTTAAATATAACTGCATAGTAGTGTGGTCCAAAGTATGTCCAGACTTGGCAAAGAAAGGCAAAATAAAATATCAGAATGGAATGGATTTAGTCAGCAGAACAGAGGAATTCAGAAATCTCCCTAAGTAGAGAAGGAATTGTTTTAAAATACTTAATACAAACCAAGTTTTGATGAATTTATTGAGAAGTGTATTTGGGAGCTGGGAAGTAGCAGTCTTTTTGGATTTTGAATGATTGGGATGATACTTTGTAATGGTACATTTATTTTCTTCTAGCCTGAATCAAAAATTGATGCTTAACTTTAACATTAGGTTTAAAAGTATGATCTCTTTGGGGCTGAGAGGTCCCTGTAGCTCACTCAAGCCAAATTCAAGGTGATTCTGACACATAAAGTTTTAGAAGCTCTGTTCTATATTTTAATCTACCAGCCTAGAGGATTTAGAAAGGGATATATGGAGGAGTCAGGCCTAAAACTAGTCAATTCCTATATGTTTACCCCAAGTTTTCAATATAGTAGGGCTTCTTTCATTGTACCCTTGTGGATGCTTGCAGAAGTAGTTGTCACTTGTCTGATTTATCTTGTCATAGCAATATGAATAACTTTCTGCTCCAGAATGCAGCCATATCATTTCCTCACATTCAGACACATCAGTTCAAAACTGAACCATCTTCATTCTTTCCAGAAGTTTCTCTATTTTCATATTTCTCTTATTCCATGTTTCCCCCTATGTTTGAACTTTGGAAATGAAACTAGAAGAACATGTGAAATCCTCATCTAAGCAAAACAGGTAATTTATCTTCCATGAGCCCCAACAACTTTTATTATGTCAGTTGGTCTATTTCTACTAAAAAACAGAGTTTTTTTTTTTTTTACCATCTTTGGAATTCTTGTACATGGAAAATATGAGGTACTTAATTGAACAGTGGCTATAAATGTATTGAGTTAAATATCTATTAAGGACCTGCCCCTGTTGTAGGATTTGAGTATATATTCAAGACAAAGGTCCTGCTCTTGTGGAACTTGTTTTCTGGTGCAGTGGAAGGAAAATACTTTGTATCTGAAATCCAGAGTAGTCATTCATTTAATATTCTGTAATGATCAATTAAAATAGAATTTCAATATTTATATGGGAACTAGTGGTCCTGTGCATGAAATTTGTGCATGGGGGGATGTCCCTTAGCCAGGCCTGCACCCTCTCCAATCTGGGACACCTCGGGGGATGTCCCACAATCTGGGGCCGCTGGCTCCTAACTGCTCCCCTGCCTGCCTGCCTGATTGCCCATAACCACTCTGTCTGCCAGCCTGCTCGCCCCCAACTGCCCCCCCTCCAGCCTGATCACCCCCAACTGCCCCCTGTTGGCCTGATCACCCCTAACTGACCCCCCCTGATGGCCTGCTCGCCCCCAACTGTCCCCTTGCCGGCCTGATCACCCACAACTGCCCTCCCCTCTTGGCCTCTAACCCCATCTACCTCTGCCCCTCCACCATGGCTTTGTCCAGAAGAACGTCTGGAAGGTCTCCTGTAAGGTCTCCCAGTCTAATTAGCATATTACCCTTTTATTAGTATAGATAGAGGCCTGGTGCACGGGTGGGGGCCAGCTGGTTTGCCCTGAAGGGTGTCCCAGACCAGGGTAGGGGTTCCCTAGGGGTCAGGGCAGCCTGTGCAAGGGGCCTGTGGTGGTTTGCAGGCTTGCCATGCCCCCATTGGGGTGGGGGTCCCCACTGGGGATGGTGCCAGCCTAGGCAAGGGGCTGGGGCAGTTTGCAGGCCTGCCACGCCCCCATGGGGTGAGGGTGAAGGGCTGATGGCTGTTTTCAGGCTGGCCATGCCCCCCAGCAGGGACCCTCACCCTGTTGGTGGCATGGCCAGCCTGGATGAGGGGCTGAGGGCTGAGGGCCATTTGCAGGCCCCTCCCTCGGCGGCCAGCCCGGGCAACCCAAGTCTTCCATATGCTCAGACAGGCTCTGTGGCCGCTTCCCACAGGCCCCTCTTTCAGCAGCCAGCCAGGGCAGGCAGGAAGCTTGGCTTTCTCCATCTCCAGTGGTGACCCAAACCTCCCGCCCACTCCGGCTGGCTCTGTGGCCGCCACCATCTTTGTCCCGCTAATTTGCATATTCCCTCCTGATTGGCTGTGGGTGTTGTGAAGTGACAGTCAATTACCATATTTCTCTCTTATTAGTATAGATCGTCTTAAAAGGAAAATATTAAAACACATATGAAAAATGTTCAACTCTATTAGAAGCCAAAATAATAAAAATTTTAAAATACAATTTGCACATATATTTAAATATATAAAGTGCCAAACGCTGACAGTAGTGCATGGAATTTTCATGCTGTTATTTTGCTGGAATAGTCAGCAATTTGAAAACCAAGTGTCAGTAAAATATCCATAAACTTTATCCCAATAATTCCACTTTTCATTAATTCACTTAAGAAAATAATCTTTAAAAAATTTACAAAACCAAAAATAGTAATTAGGGTTTGTGTTTCCAAAAGACTACTTGTAACATTTCTTAGAGAATTTGACAAAATTGACAGAAGAGTCTGCGTGTTACTTCTTGTGCTTTTTCTGGCATGTTTGCACGAAGAAGACATAGGAGGACATCTTGCCCTTTGGCTTGTTTGGGTCTCCTTTACTCATGGTGACAGAAGGTGTCTACCTGATGGCATTTTTCCCTCAAAGTCCTGCAGCTGTATGACTGGATTCAGCAGAGATGCTTCCTTCACAGTGCTCTAGCATGAACTGGTTTCTTAACTTTTTTGAAGGCTTTTCAAAGCAGATAATCAAATTTATGTTACATTATCATGAACTTTTGGAGGCTTAATTTTATTTGTATGAATTAATCCTTAGTACTAAGTCATAGTCACTTCTAAATTATGCCCTTTTAAGGTCTCCATGGAAAGGCTGTCATGTTTACCTCAGTATTTTAACTTGGCATGACTTAAACTATAAATCCTGTTTCTCCTGTGGTTGGCAGCAGCAGAATTCTCTGTTCAGAATTTTCAGATTTTTTGCTTCCCTTTTTCCCCCTCAAATTTTCATCACAATTTGCAATCACTCTGGCAATCCCACACTCTATTCTTTGCCCCTCAGACCTATACACCTATAACTTTTTGCTTGAATTATAGCTTCTCTGCACAAAAGTTATGTAGGAGTGTTCTTTTAGTTTTTTTATTTCAAGAAAAACAATTTTACATATAATAATGTTACATGCGGTAAACATTAATATTTCAAGAAAAAAAAGATTTTAAATATAATCACATTACCAAAACTGTACTAACATAGTATAATATCACAAAAGTTGTAGGAAATATTAAACATCTGCAAATAACAAGATTACTTCTATTATATTCTAAAATATTTTTTCCTCTGGCTCTATTTTTGTTCATTAGTTTATGTTGTTCATTATATTCCACAAATGAGTGAGATCATGTGATATTTATGTTTCTTAGACTGGCTTATTTCGCTTAGCATAATGCTCTCCAGGTCCATCCATGCTGTTGCAAATGGTAAGAGTCCCTCCTTTTCTACAGCAGCATAGTATTCCATTGTATAGATATAGGAGTGTTCTTGAAGAAAAAGACCATATAAACATTGATCTTTTTCAGTGTTTACCATCTTTCAAGTGTCAAATTATCTCTAGATTCTGCCTGTTTTTTGTTGTTGTTTTTGCTTGTTTGTCTTTGTAGAAATTAGGTCCAGTCCTAAGAGTGCTATCTATGAGATAGTGTGATACATGCTATTTTATCATTACCCTCTTCATTCTTTCTATTAGATATGTGCGTATTCTTTGGTAAAAACCTCCCATAATTTCTTATTTTCTCTATCTTTTCCTTTATTTTTAAAATCATATTAATCCGTTTTATTTTTGTTGAGTCTTTATCTGGGAGCTCTACTATTTGGATCACCTATGGGTATTTTTAATTAAATTTATTGGGGGGATATTGGTTAATAGGATCATATAGGTTTCAGGTGTGCATCTCCATGATACATGATCTTTGTATATTGCATTGTGTGCCCACCACTCAAAAAACCTGAAACACCAATCAAAAAGAACATATGTACCCCCATGTTCATAAGGAGCTATTTACAATAGCTAAGATCTGGAAACAGCCCAAGAGCTAATCAATAGATAAGTGGATAAAAAAGTTGTGGTACACTTACACCATGGAATACTATGCAGCAGTGGAAAATAAGGATCTTTTACCTTTTGAGACAGCATGGAGGGACCTGGAGAATATTATGCTAAGTGAAATAAGTCAGTCAGAGAAAGACAAAGTATCACATGATTTCACTCATATGTGGAATCTAGTAAACAAAATAAGCTGATGCAATACTTTCAAAAATAAAGATTAAAAATGAAATAAAATTTAAGAATTTTTAAAAAAGACAAAATAAGCTGATGAACAAAATCTATCCAGAGACATAGAAGCATTGAACAGACTGTTGAATCTCCAAGGGAAGGTGGATGGGGGGGAGTGAAGGAGTGGAGAGGGTCATCCAAAGAACTTGTATGCATATACAGTATATGCATAACCCATGGACACAGACAATGGTGTGTTGAAGGCCTGGGGTCGGGGTGGGGGGTCAGGGGTGGGGGTAGACTAGATGGGTTTAATGGGGGGGAAAAAGGGAACATATGTAATATTTTCAACACAAAAGATTTTAAAAATAGTCAAAAAAAGTGCTATGGAATCACTTTGTATGTTATCTACATGTCTAACAACTATGCTGTACATCTGAAACTAATATAATATTGAATGTCAACTGCAATTGTAAAATTTAAAGAATACTGTGTATTAGATCCCCAGAATGTATTCATTTTCTCACTGTAAGTTTGTACTCTGACAAACATCTCTCCAATTTCTCCAAACCACAGCCCCTGGTAACTTCTATTTTATTCTGTTTCTATGAGCTTGGTTAATTTAGATTCCATGTATAAGTGATAGTATACAATATTTGTCTTTCTCTTTCTGAATTATACTACTTATCATAATTCCCTAACAGGTCATCCATGTTGTTGCAAATGGCAGGATTTCTTTCTTTCTCATGGCTAAAGAATATTCCATTGTATATAAACATATCACATTTTATTTATTTATTCATTTGTTGATTACCTCTTAGGTTGTTTTCATATCTTGGCTATCATGAATAATCTTATATAATAAAAGACTAGGTGGCGTCGTGCGATGCCCTCGTGAAACGTCATCACAACATGGCCACCACAAGATGGCCACCACAAGATGGCTGGCAGGGGAGGGCAGTTGGGGGCCATCAGACCAGGAGGGGAGTGGTTACGTGTCCATCAGGCCGGTAGTGGAGCAGTTAGGGAGCGATCAGGCTGGTAGGCAGAAACAGTTAGGGGCAATTAGGCAGGCAGGCAGGTGAGTGGTTAGGAGCCAGCAGTCCTGGATTGTGAGAGGGATGTCCGACTGCCAGTTTAGGTCTGATCCCACAGGCAGTCAGACATCCCCCGAGGGGTCCCAGTTTGGAGACGGTGCAGGCCAGGTTGAGGGACACCCCGCCCCCCAATGCAGGAATTTCATATACCAGGCCTCTAGTGCTATAATAAACACATCAGTACAGATATTTTTTTTTACATCCTGTCTTCATTTTATTAGGGCATATTTTCAGAAGTGGGATTGCCAGGTTATATGGTAGTTCTATTTTCCATTTTTTAAGGAACTGTTTTCGATACTGGTTTTCATAGTTGCTAAAACAATTTACATCCCCACCAATATTTACATAAGGGTTCTCATTTCTCTATATCCTCACAATACTTTTATCTCTTTCTTTTATATTATTGCCATTCAAACGGGTATGAGGCAATATCTCATTGTGGTGCTGACTTTCATTTCCCTGATGATTCATGATGTTGGGCATCTACTTATGTACCTGTTGGTCATTTATATGTCTTCTTTGGAAAAATGTCCAATCAGTTCCTCTGCCCATTTTTAAAAATTGAATTGTTTGCTTTTTGTTATTGAGTTGTATGAGTTCTTTATATATGTTGGATATTAATCTCTTATCAGATGTATGGTTTTCAAGTATTTTCTTCCATTCTGTTGGTTGCCTTTTCATTTTGTTGATGATTTCTTTTGCAGTGCAGAGAAGCCTCTTAGTTTGATATAGTCCAACTTGCTGATATTTTTGTGTGTGTTTTTCCTTGTGCTTTTGGTGTCATGTCTATAAAATTGTTGCTAAGGCCAATGTCAAGGACCTCTTTCCCTATGTTTTCTTATAGGAGTTTTATGGTTTTAGGTCTTATATTTACATTTTAATTCACTTTATGTTAATTTTTGGGAGTGGTATAATATATTAGTAGTGTCCAATTAAATCTTTTACATATAGTTATCTAGTTTTCCCAGCATCATTTATTAAATATAGTATGCTATCCCTATTAAGTATTCACGACTCCCTTGTTAAATATTAGCTCAACATATATATAATATATATAATGTATGTATTATACATATATATATATACATATGTATGTGTGTGTGTGTGTGTGTGTATATATATATATATATATATATATATATATATATATTTCCTGAGTTTTTTTCCATTGTTCAATGTGCCTATGTTATGCTAGCACTACGCTGTTTTAATTACTTTGTAGTATAGTATGATATAAGGAAGTGTGATATCTCCAGCTTTGTTCTTTATGGGGATTAATTTGACTATTCAGGTCTTTTGTGGTTCCATACAAATTTTAATATTCATTTTTCTATTTCAGTGAGAAATTGCCTTTGAATTTTTATAGAGTTATAATTGAATCTATGGATGGCTTTGGATAATTGTGGACATTTAAATAATAATATTTTGATCCACATGTTTGCTTTTCATTTGTTTGCGGCTTCTTTAATTTCTTTCCTCATGGTTGTATAATTTTCAGTGTAGAGATCTTTCACTTCCTTAGTCAAACTTATTCCTAAATTTTTGGGTTTTTTGCTATTGTGAATTGGATAGTTTTCCTTTTTTATTTTTCATATATTTCATTGTTAGTGTAGGGAAATGTAGCTGATTTCTGGATGTTGATTTGATACCTTACAACTTATTGAACATGTAAATTAATTCCAACAGTTATTGGAGTCTTTAAGACTTCATAAAAGTATAAAATTATGGTGGTGTGAATGGGCCAGCAGTCATGAATTGAGAGAAAGTCAGCTTACAGGATCTGCAAGTGGCTCAGCTATTGTTGGCATTCCACTTATACCAGATGGCCATCTAGGTCTGAAAGCAGGATGGCTAGTGAGGTCCAATTTTTATTAGTTATAATGAAGTTCATATTTTTTACTATATTTTGATATGCCAACATTTTTAGGAACTTTTGAAAAATTTTGTCAAAGTTCTCAAGTGAAACAAAAATGCTTAAAATATTATCTTTTTATGTTTTGAAATTTCAGCCATGTATGTATATGTCTCATTTTTTTCTACTATTATTTCATTACACATTTTCTCTCGTTTTGTTGAAAATTATTAACATTGTTTTATCTCTCTATTACTCTTTACAAAGAATGAATTTATTTTTTGTACTCTCAAACTTTGTCATTTTTATTTATTACATGTATCCATCATTGAACCTGTTATTTACTTCTTTCTACTTATTTTTATTATTCTCACTTGTTTCATATATAACTTATTGACTTGCAGGCTTAACTCATTAATATTTAATCCTCATTTTTTGTAACATAATTCCATATGTCTATAAATTACCCATCCAGTCCAGATTTTATTTTTTTGAACAGTATGGTGATTACTCAGAGGGAAAGGGAAGTGGAAGGAGGTAGAAGAGAATAGAGGGAAGGATAAATGGTAATGGAAGGGGAATTGACTTAGGGTGGTGAACACAATATAATATACAGATGATGTATTATAGAAATGTACAACTGAAACTTATATAATGTTATTAAGCAATGTCATCCCAATAAATTCAATGAATTTTTTATAACTTTATTTTTATTATTTATTTATTTGTTTGTTTAAAATATTATATATGTCTTCTTTTTCCCCCATTGACTTCCCTCTGGCCACCCTAACTCCCCAGAACATGCCCTTGACTATACTTATATGCATGCATACAAGTCCGTTGGTTGATCTCTTACTCCCCCACCCCCGCCTTCCACCTGAGGTTTGACAGTCTGATGCTTCTCTGCCTCTGGATCTATTTGTGTTCATCAGTTTATGTTGTTCATTATATTCCACAAATCAGTGATATCATGTGATATTTATCTTGCTCTGACTGGCTTATTTCGCTTAACATAATGCTCTCCAGGGCCACCCATGCTGTTGCAAATGATAGGAGTTATTTCTTTATTATAGCACCATAGTATTCCATTGTATATATGTACCACTATTTTTTAACCCACTCATCTGCTGATGAGCATTTAGGTTGAATCCCAATATTAGCTATTGTGCATTGTGCTTCTATGAACATAAGGGTGCATATGTCTTTCTGATTGGTGTTTCTGGGAGTTCCATTTTTAAATTTTTGAGGAAACTCCATACTATTCTCCACAGTGGCTGCACAAGTCTTCATTCCCACCAGCAGTGCACAAGGGTTCCTTTTTCTCCATATCCTTGCCAGCACTTGTTGTTTGTCAGTTTGTTGATGATAGCCATTGCGACAGGTGTGAGATGGTATCACATTGTTCTTTTGATTTTCATTTCTCGGATGATTAGTGACTTTGAACATCTTTTCATATGTCTTTTAGCCTTCTGTATGTCCACTTTTCAAAAGGTGTCTAAGTCCTTTGCCCATTTTTTATTGGATTCTCTTCTTTTTATTATGATGTATGAGTTCCCTATAAATTTTGGAGATTAGGCCATTATCGGATATAACATTGGTAAATATGTTCTCCCATGCAGTGGCCTTTCTTGTTTTGTTGATGGTTTCTTTAGCGGTGCAGAAGCGTTTATTTTGATGGAGTCCCATTTGTTTATTTTCTGTTTAGTTTTCATTGCCCTAGGAGCAGTATTGGTGAAGAAATTGCTTCGGCATATGTCTGAGATTTCGCTGCCTGTGGATTCCTCTAGTATTTTTATGGTTTCCCGTCTTATGTTTAAGTCCTTTATCCATTTTGAGTTTATTTTTGTGTATGGTGTAAGTTGGTGGTCTAGTTTCATTTTTTGCATGTATCTGTCCAATTTTGCCAACACCATTTATTGAAAAGAGTGTCTTGACTCCATTGTATGTTCATGCCTCTTTTGTCAAATATTAATTGAGCATAGTGGTTTGGGTCGATATCTGGGTTCTCTATTCTATTCCATTGGTCTGTATGCCTGTTCGTGTGCCAGTACCAGGCTGTTTTGAGAACAGTGGCTTTGTAATACAGCTTGAAATCTGGTATTGAGATCCCACCTACTTTGTTCTTCTTTCTCAGGATTGCTGTGGCTATTCAGGGTCTTTTTTATTCTAGATGAATTTTGGAGAGCTTATTCTAGGTCTGTGAAATATGCTGTTGGTATCTTAATGGGGACTGCATTGAATCTATAGATTGCTTTGGTTAGTATAGACATTTTAATAATGTTGATTCTTCCAACCCATGAACATGGTCTATTCTTCCATTTGTTTATGTCTTCCTCTATCTCTCTTTACAATGTCCTATAGTTTTCCAAGTACAGGTCTTTTACCTCCTTTGTTAAGTTTATTCCTAGGTATCTTAATTTTTTTTGGTGTAATGGTAAATGGGATTGTGTGTGTGTGTGTGTGTGTGCTTTTTTAATTTCTCTTTCTGTGAGTTAATTATTTTTGTATAAAAATGCCATAGATTTCTGGGTGTTAATTTTGTATCCTGCTACATTGTCAAATTCATTTATTAAATCTAGTAGTTTTTTTATGGAGTCTTTAGGATTTTCTATGTACAATATCATGTCATCTGCGAATAATGACAGTTTTACTTCTTTTCAATTTGGATGACTTTTATTTCTTCTTCTTGTCTGATCTCTATGGCTAATACTTCCAGTACTATGTTGAACAAGAGTTTTAAGAGTGGTCATCCCTCTCTTGTTCTTGTTCTTAGGGGAAATTGTTTAAGTTTTTGCCCATTGAGTATTATGTTGGTCGTAGGTTTGTCATATGTGGCTTTTATTATGTTGAGTTATGATCCTCTATTCCCAACTTACTGAGAGTCTTTGTCAAGAAAGTGTGTTGGATTTTGTCAAATGCTTTTTCTGTATCAACTGATATGATTATGTGATTTTTATCTCTCAATTTGTTTATGGGATGTATCTTGTTTATTGATTTGCAGATCTTGTACCATCCTTGAATCCCCGGAATAAATCCCACTTGGTCATGGGGTATGATCTTTCTAATGTAATACTGTATCCAATTTGCTAGAATTTTGTTGAGGATTTTAGCATCTATGTTCATCAGAGATATTGGCCTGCAATTATTTATCTGGTTTTGGTTTTCGGGTAATGCTGGCTTCAAGGAAAGAGCTTGGAAATGTTCCTTTCTCTTGAATTTTTTTTTTGAATAGTCTGTGGAGGATAGGTTTTAGTTCTTCTTTGAATGTTTGGTAAAACTCCCCCATGAAATGCTCTGGTCCAGGACTTTGCTTGCTGTAAGTTTTTGGATTACAGCTTCAATTTCTTCTATAATTATCAGACTATTCAGATTTTTTTATTTTTCCTGATTGAGTTTTGGAAGGTCATATTTTTTTTCTAGGAATATGTCCATTTCTTCTAGGTTGAACATTTTGTTGGAATAGAATTGCTCATAGCAATTTTTCACAATTCTTTGTATTTCTGTGGGGTCTGCTTTTATTTTACCTCTTTTATTTCTGATTTTGTTTATTTGGGTCCTCTATCTTTGTTTCTTGGTGAGCTTGGCTAGAGGTTCATCCATCTTGATTATCCGTTCAGAGAACCATGCCTTGGTTTCATTGATCTTTTTTATTGTGTTTTTTTTATCTCTATGTCATTTATTTCCACTCTGATCTTTATTATTTCCATATTTCTGCTCACTCTGGGCTTTTCTTTTTGTTCTCTTTCTAAATCTCTAAGTTGTAGAGTTAGATAATTTATTATCTGGTTTTCTTGTGTGTGTGTGTGTGTGTGTGTGTGTGTGTGTGTGTGTTGTTGTTGTTGTTGTTGTTGTTCTTTTTCTTTTTATGTAGGCCTGTAATGCTATGAATTTCCCTCTGAGGAATGCTTTCACTGTGTCCCATAAGTTTTGGATTGATGGTTTTCATTTTCATTTGTTTCCAAGATGTTTTTATTTCTTATTTGATCTTTCTGCTAACCCAATCATTAGTTAATAACATACTATTTAGCCTCCAAGTGTTTGAATTTTTGTGATTGATTTTGTTATAGTTCATTTCTAATATTATGCCATTGTGATCTGAAAAGATGCTTAATATGATTTCAATCATCTTGAATTTGTAGTAACTTTTCTTGTGTCCCAATATGTGATCTATCTTTGATACTGTCCCATGTGCACTTGAGAAGAAAGTATATTCTGTAGCTTTGGGGTGGAATGTTCTGAAAATGTCAGTTAAGTCAATATGGTCTAATGAGTCATTTAAGATTGCTGTTTCTTTGCTGATTTTGTCTAGAGGATTTATCCAGTAATGTCAATGGGGTAGGTATTAAACTCCACTACTATTCTTCTATTACTGTCAATCTCTCCCTTGGTATCTTCCAGAAGTGTGTGTGTATGTATATATATATATATATATATATATATATATATATATATATATATATATATATATTTCGGTGCTCCTGCATTGGGTGTATATATGTATAGCAGAGTTATATCCTCTTGTATTGGTCCTTTTATTATTATGAAGTGGTCTTTGTTGTCTCTTATTATGAACTTCACTTTGAGGTCTATTTTGTCAGATATAAGTATTGCTACCCAAGCTTTTTTTTTTTTTTTCATTTCCATTTGCCTGAAAGATATTTTCCATCCCTTCCCTTTCAGACTGTGTGTGTGTCTCTTGTTCTGAGATGGGTCTCTTGTAGACAGCATTTATTAGTACATGGGTAATGTTATTCATTCAGCTACTCTATGTCTTTTGGTTGGAGCATTTAGTCTATTTACATTTAAGGTTATTATTGATAGGTACTTGTTTATAGCCATTTTTATTTTTTAGGCCTGTGTTCCTTCCTCCCTTTATATATTTTTTTTTTCTTTTTACAACAGTCCCTTTAGCATTTCTTGCATTGCTGGTTTGGTAATGATAAACTCCCTTAGCCTTTTTTTTTTTTTTTTTTTTTTTTTGGCTGCAAAACTCCTGATTTCCCCTTCAATTTTTAATTATAGCCTTGCTGGATGGAGTATTCTTCGATTCACTCCCTTGCTTTGCATCACTTTGTATTCTTCATTCCATTCCCTTCTGGCCTGATGTATTTCTGTTGAGAAATCATTTGATAATCTAGTGAGAAATCCTTTGTAAGCAACTCTCTGCCTCTCCTTTGCAGCCTTTAAGATTCTTTCTGTGTAGTTAAGATTTGCCATTGTAATTACTATGTGTCTAGTGTGGGTCTTTTGGGTTCATCTTGTTTGGGACTTTCTGTGCTTGAGTGACTTATTTCTTCCCCATATCAGGGAAGTTTTCTGTCATCATTTCTTCAAATAGGTTCTCTAATCCTTGCTGCTTTTCTTATCCTTCTGGTACCCCTATTATATGTGTTTTACTTCATTTAATGTTGTCCCAAATATTCCTTAGCCTCTCCTGCTTTCTAACTTTTTTTCTCCAATTGCTATTCATATTTGGCTTGTTTCTCTGCCCTATCTTCTAACTCACTAATCCGGCCCTCCTCTTCTCCTAGTCTACTGTTGAAACCTTCTGTCATATCTTTTATTGTAGCTATATCACTTTTAATTTCCTCTTGGTTATTATATAGGTTGTTGATTTTCTCATCCATCTGGTTTATGAACTCTATGACCATTACTCTTAATTCTTTTTCTGACATATTCTATGCATCTGTTTCATTTAGTTCATTTTTTGGGGGTGGCAAATCCCCCTTTTCTTTCCTTTGGGGGTTGTTTCTTTGTCTCCCCATTTTTGTTAGCACCAAAGGATCAAGACACAGCATTGCGTGGTGCCTATGCCACAATGGTGGGCTTGGCAGGAGCATCGCACACCCTGAGAATCACAGGAGAGCCTTGACATCAAGACATATGGTCACAATGGGTCTGGGAGTCTCACGTACCCTGAGATTCACAGGAAACCTCGGGGCCCAGGGCACATGTCCGCCATTGTCAGTGGGAGCCTCATATGCGCTGAGAGTCAAGAGCGAGCTGTGTGGTTCTGGCATGGCCACAGCAGGTCAACAGTAGCCCTTCACATGCTGAGAGTCGTAGGCTACCCTGGGATGCATGGGACCTGTGCTGCTGCGGCTGGTTGGTGGGTAAGGAACATGCTCTGGTTCTCACAGAAGCCTGAAGTTGGGATGGCTGGAGTCTTGGTGTCCATGGGTCTGCTGCTGTGGTAGTAGGTCTTTGTCCAGAGTGGTGGTAGGGTCCCAGTTTGCATCTGAGGCCAGTTTGGGTGGTGATGAGGCTTGGCTCCTTGTCCCAGCAGTTCTTAAGTTCAATATGGTGTGGTTTCTGTTCAAGCCCAACCACTCGGGAGTGCTTACAGTGGTAGTGGGGACACCCCATCTAAGAGAGCCTGGTCTGCCAGTCCCCAAAAGTCCTTCAGGGTCTAACTGTCCCACACTCACTCACACACACACACACACCACAGGTCTACACACTCCCCTTTCAATCTCTCATTCTCTCACAGTCTCTCACTCACTGCCATCCTGCTGGCTGCCATCTTGCTCTCTGTCTCTTTGTTTATTATTTTAAGCTTATTTTATTTATTGTGATTATAACAACTCATAATCTATACTAATAAAAGCCTAGGTGGCCCTCGTGCGACATCATCACAAGATGGCCACTATCTATACTATTTATACTAATAAAAGCCTAGGTGGCTCTCACACATGATGTTACTACAATATGGCCACCACAAGATGGCCACCAAAAGATAGCCACCACAAGATGGCCACACACATAGTGGAGGCGGGGCCCAGTGGCCGCTCTGCACAGTGAGGCCAGAGGGTCCTGCGGCTCTGTGCGGTTCGGAGGAGGCAGGTCCCAGTGGAGGAGGCGGGTCATGGCAGGGGAGGGCAGTTGTGGGTGATCACGCCAGCAGGGGAGGGCAGTTGTGGGTGATCAGGCTGGCAGGGGAGGGCAGTTGGGATTGATCAGGCCAATAAAGGAGAAGTTAGGCATCAATCAGGCTGGCAGGGGAGTGGTTAGGAGCCAGTGGTCCCGGATTGTGAGAGTGCTGAGGGATACCCCCTGTGCACAAATTTCCTGCACCAGGCCACTCGTTTGATATAAATACAGTGAATCATAAACATTTTCAATATTAATAGTTTCTGCCCTTGCCAGTGTGGCTCAGTTGGTTGAGCATTGTCCTGTTCAACAAAAGGTTGATAGTTAGATTCCTAGTCAGGGCATATACACAGGTTGTGATTTGGTCTCAAGTCTAGGTGTGCATGAGAAGAAACTGATCGATCTTTCTCTCTCACATTGATCTTTCTCTCTCTCCCTCTTCCTCTCCCTCTCCCTCTATCTCTCCCTTCTCTTTCCCTCTTTCTCCCATAAAATCAATAAAAACATATTTTAAAAAATACATTACTAGTTTTTATAGCTAATACTTTATTCTCATTGTTTTAACAAGAACAATAATATTTATAATTGATTAGTCAGGGGACATACAGAAAATAGGATTTGTGAAAAGATAATAAAACTCTTTAAAATTTGGATTTGAGTCTATTTATCTAAATGTGTCTATTTATTGACAAATTTAATCAATGTGTATTGAGTATGATTGTGTACCACAAATTGACAATTCTGTAATGACTGTAAAAGTGAGATACTAAGGAAGTAGTTACTAATAGAGTGTTATGGCAGCTATGTACTATGTACTATGTACTAATATATCATTGCAGTTGGTATCATTTTGATAAACATATCTGAGTATATAAATCTTCTATAATTTTCAATAATTCTCAAACCATTACTTTTTTTATTTTCTTTCCCTCATTTTCTTTATTGCTTTTCACAATGTCTATTAAAAAAACACAAATTGTTTATTATTTTTCATATATATATATTACATAACTATTTTTTAAAATTAAATTTATTGGGGTGACATTGGACAACATGAACATATAGGTTTCAGTGTGGGTTTCTATGTTACAAGATATATATATTGCACCATTTTCCCACCACCAAAGTCAAATCAAATCCTGTCAACCTATATTAGAACTCATTCTACCCCCACCCCCTTCCCTCTGGCAACTATCACACTGCTGTTTGTGTTCATGAGTTTCAGTTTTATATCCCACATATGAATGAAATCATATAGTTCTTAGAGTTTTATGACTGACTTATTTCACTTAGCATAATGTTCTGAAGGTCCATCCATGTTGTTGCAAATGGTGCTATTTCATCCTTTCTTATGGCTGAGTAGTATTCCATTGTGTCTTTGTACCATTCTTTATCCAGTCCTCTATTGAAGGACACTTTGGTTGTTTCCATGTCTTGGTCACAGTGAATAATCCTACAATGAACATAGGGGTGCATATATCTTTGAATCGGTGATTTCAAGGTTTTCAGATATATACCCCAGAGAGTGATTGCTAGGTTTTATGGTAGTTCCAATGTCAATTTTTTGAGGAATCGCCAGATTGTTTTCCATAGTAGTTGTACTAGTCTGCATTCCCACCAGCAATGAATGAAGATTCCTTTTTCCACAACCTCTACAATACTCTTTAGTCTTATCTTGTTGATAATGGCCACTCTAACAGGCATGAGGTGGTATATCATTATAGTTTTGATTTGCATTCCCTAATTGACAGTGAAGTTAAACATCTTTTCATATATCTAATGGCTGTTCACATGACTTCTTGGGAGATGTGCATTTTCAGGTCCTCTGCCCACTTTTTGATGGGGTTGTTTGATGTTGAGATTTATGAATTCTTTATAATTTTGGAAATTACACCTTTGTCAGAGCTATTGCAAATATCATCTTCCATCTGGTTAGCTGCATTTTTGTTTTGTTGTCAGTTTCTTTTACTGTGCAGAAGCTTTTTAGTTTGATATAGTCCCGTTCATTTATTTTTGTCTTTACTTCCCTTTCCTTTAGGCTCAAGTTCATCTATAAATTGTTCTCTATGACCAAGGTTTACAAGTTTGGTCCCTATATATTCTTCTACATTATTTATTGTTTCAGGTCTTATATTTAGGTCTTGGGTCAATTTTGAATTAATTTTTGTACATGGGTACAAACTGTAATCCAGTTTTATTCAACAAAGGAGTACTGAAATATGTAAAACAACTACTCACAGATCTAAAGGGAGAAACATAGCAAAACACAATCATAGTTGGGGACCTTAATACTCCATTGACAGCTCTAGACAGATCAAACAAACAGAAATTCAAGAAACATCAGCCTTAAATGAAACACTAGATCATATTGACATAATTGACATTTACAGAACATTTTATCCCAGGATATTAGATTATACATTCTTCTCCAGTGCACATGGGACATTATCAAATATAGATCATATGTTGGGTGACAAAACTAGCATCAACAAATTTAAGAAAAATTGAAATTATACCAAGCATATTCTCCAACCACTGCATCCCAGAGGTTTTGATATGTTTTATTGTCATTCTCATTTGTCTCTATATGTCTTTTGATCTCATCTTTTATTTCTTCAACCACGATGCCTTGGGATTAGAAATCAACTTCATAAAGGAAGTAAAGACACCCACATATAGGTGGAGATTAAACAACATATCCTATATAATAAAAGGTTAATAGCAAATTGACCGAGCAGTGGAATGACTGGTCACTATGATGCGCACTGACCACTAGGGGGCAGACACAACGCAGGAGCTGCCCCATGGTGATCAGTGAGCTCCCACAGGGGAAGCGCTGCTCAGCCATAATCTGGGCTCATGGCTGGAGAGTGCAGCGGTGGTGGCAGGAGCCTCTCCTGCCTCTGTGCTAAGGATGTCCAACTGATGGCTTAGGCCCACTCCCTGCAGGAAACAGGACTAAGCTGTCAGTCAGATATCCCCTGAGGGTTCCTGGACTGCAAGAGGGTGCAGGCCGGGCTGAGGGAACCCCTGAGTGCACAAATTTTGTGCACCGGGCCTCTAGTACTACTATAAAATGACTTGGTTAAAGAATAAAAGATGAGATCAAAAGATATATAGAGATAAATGAGAATGGTAATAAAACATATCAAAACATCTGAGATGCAGCAAAAGCTGTAATAAAGAGGGAAGTTTATATCATTACATGCTTATCTCAGGAAACAAGAGAAACCCCAAGTAAACAACCTAACATCACATCTTAAAGAACTAAAGAAAGAAGAAAAAAAGCAACTCAAAGTCAGCATAAGGAAAGACTCAATTATAATTAGAGCAGAACTGAATGAAATAGAGAACAAAATGACTATTCAAAAAATGAACAAAACAAAGAGCTGGTTCTTTGAAAAGATTAATAAAATTGACAAATCCCTGGCTATACTCACTAAGGAAAAAAAGGAAAAGACCCATATAAACAAAATCAGAAATGAGAGAGGAGAATCACTACAAACATAGGTATACAAAGGATCATACTAGAATACTATGAAAGAGTATATGCCACCAAATTCAATAATCTAGAAGAAATGGATATGTTCATGGAATTATATAACCTTCCTATACTAAATCATGAAGAACTGGAAAATCTAAATAGACTGATCAGTATTGAGGAAACTGAAACAATCATCAAAAACCTCCCAAAAAATAAAAGTCCAGGACCAGATGGATTCACCAGTGAATTCTACCAAATGTTTAAAGACTTAAAACCTATCCTTGTCAAACTCTCCAAAAAACTGAAGAGGCAATACTTCCTAACAGATTCTATGAGGCCAATATAATCCTGATACCAAAACCTGGTGAAGATAAAACATTACATAACATAATACGTGTTCATCCCAATAAATTCAGCACCCATACAGCACCATACCTAGTTATTAGGATATTATTGACTATATGCCCTATGCTGTACTTTACATCCCCATAAATATTCTGTAACAATCAATTTGTATGTCTTAATCCCTTCTTCACCCCTAACCCCTCCCATCTGGCAACCAACAAAAAGTTCTCTGTATCTACAATTCTGTCCTGCTTGTTCATTTTTTTGTAGATTCAATTGTTGATAGATAAGTATTTACTGCTATTTTATTGTTCATATTTTTATCTTCTTTTATTCTTCTTCTTAAATAATACCCTTTAATATTTCATATAATACTGGTTTTGTGGTGGTGAACAACTCCTTTAGCTATATCTTGTCTGGAAAGCTCCTTATCTGTTCTTAGATTGTAAATGAAAGCTTTGCAGGATAGAGTAATCTTGGTTGTAGGTTCCTGCTTTTCGTTATTTTGAATATATATTGCCAATCCCTTCTGGCCTGCTAAGTTTCTGTTGAGAAAACAGCTGACAGTCTTAGAGTCCTGCTTTGTGTGGTGGATCTCTGCACAGCTGATTATCCAAGGTGGTTGGAGGTCAGTGGTCAGTGTTCATATCCACTCCTTGTAGCTGAAAGACCTGGGCAAATCCCTCCCATTGATATGCCAACAGCCAACAGCAATCAAGACTCAACTACAACAGGGGGCTGTACAGCCCACACAGGGGCACACCTCGAGGGCCCAGTAGGTAGCCAACTGCTTTTCTCTTGCTGCTTTTAAGATTCTCTGTTTGTCTTTAACGTTTGGCATTTTAATATGATGTTTCTTGGTGTGGGCCTATTTGGGTTCATCTTATTTGGGGCTATTTGTGCTTCCTGAACTTGTATGTCTGTTTCCTTCACCAAGTTAGGGAAAGTTTCTGTCATTTTTTCAAATAAGTTTTCAATTTCTTGAGCTCTCTCTTCTTCTTCTGGAACCCCCATGATGCAAATGATGGTATGCTTGAAGTTGTCCCAGAGGCTCCTTACACTATCTTCATTTTTTTAATTCTTTTTTCTTTTTGCTGTTCTAATTGGGTGTTTTTTGCTTCCTTATATTCCAAATCACTGATTTGATTCTCAGCTTCCTCTACTGTACTGTTGACTCCCTATAAATTATTCTTTATTTCAATTAGTGTAGGCTTCATTTCTAACTGGTTCTTTTTTATGCTGTTAAGGTCCTCACTAAGTTCCTTGATCATCCTTATAACCAGTGTTTTGAACTCTGCATCTAGTAGATTTCTTATCTCCATTTTTTTTTTCTGGAGTTTTGTTCTGTTGTTCATTTGGGCCAGGTTTCTTTGTCTCCTTATTTTGGCTGCCTCCCTGTATTTGTATTAGGTAAAGCTATTACTTCTCCCAGGCTTGGTAGTGTGGCCTAATGTAGTAGGTGTCTTGAGGGTCCAGTAGTAGTACAGGCTCCTCCATCACCCCAGCTGGGCCCTTGAGGTATTCCCCTCGTGTTGCATATACACCCTCCTATTGTAGTTGAGTCTTGCTTGCTATTGGTTGTTGGCATATCAATCTGAAGGATTTACCCAGGCCTATCAGCTTCAAAGACTGGATGTGAACACTGACCACTGGCCTCCAACCACCTTGGAGAATCAGCTGGAGAGCAGAGCTTACTTTAGCAGGGCTCTGGTACCCACTGAGTTCACCTTTCAGTGTGTCGCTTTTGGAGGTGGTTGGATGGTGGTGCTTTAATATGGTTTGAAGCTGTCCACTGGGTGTGCTGGCTCTGGAGCATCCCGAGAGGTGCAGGCCAAGGTCAGCCACTGCCTGTGTTTTGCCTGGAGCCACAAGGCATAAACTAAAAAGTGATTTGCAGATGGCTGCTTCTTGTGCTGGGCTTGGAGGTACCCAGGTAAGGCCAAGCTGTGAACCAAGGCTGGCTGCTGCTAGTGCCCTAGGACCACCGAGTGAGACATATGGGGCACACTGAAGCCAGATGCTGCTTGTTTGAGAGATTTTAGGAAAATCCAAAGCGTGAGACAAGGCTGGCCATTCCTATGGGAAATCCACTGGAAATAGCTTAGGTGGGCCCAAAAGTTGGGTGGGGAAGGGCCTCAGGAAATCACCAGGGTGGGGAGTGTGAACCAAGTTGATGGAATCTCAGATAAGGTGCCTGACTGTTGGCTCTGTGGTGGGGAGGGCTCATCAAAGGAACAATGGCCTCTAATAGTACTTCTGCCCCTCCAGCTCTCACCCTGATACTAAACAATTCAGTTCCTCTCTGTATGTCTCTGGTGCCTTTCAAGCTGCTGCCCCAACACTGAAGCTAAGAGGGAGGGAGTCTGAGTAAGTCTGTGCACAGATCCTTTAAGAGGAACTTCCTTGGACTCTAGCAGCTCTCAAGGTTCCTCAGCCTCAATTCCTGCTGGTTTTTACAGACAGAAGTTAAGTAGATTTCTCTTTTTGGAGTGGAACACTGGGCTGGCGGTCTGGTGTGGGATTGGGACCCCTCAACTCCTCAGGGAACCTCCACAACTGAGGTATCTCTCTCAATTTGTATCCACCACACACCATATACCTGTGGATGTGGGACCAGCCCATTCTGCACCTCTGCCTCTCCTACCAGTCTCAATGTGGCTTCTTTAGTTCTCTAGTTGTAGGACTTCCATTCATCTCTAATTCAGGTGATTCTGAATTATGGTTGTTTTGTAGTTTAGTTGTAATTTTGATGTGGTTGTGGGAGGAGACAAGCACCTCATTTAGCTATGCCACTATCTTGACTATAAATCTCCTCATGTCCAAAAGGACTATTTTTTATCATCTCAGTCTTCCATATCTCTCTCACATACCAATGCTTCCTTATATTTTATTTTGAATCTGCCTAGTATTTTTAAAATAAAGTGTCTAATTTCATGTTTTAATTTTCTTCTTTAATGTATTTTATATAATTTTTATGAGAACATTTTTACATAAATGCAAATGTGGAGTTATAAAAATTCTTAGGTAACACCACATACTTTCAACAACCAGCATTTTGATATACCTTTTCTATCTACTGCCTGTCATTTTTTTTGCTAGAGTATTCTAAAGCAAATCTCAGATGTCATTTATTTCCCCACTCAAGTACTTAAGTATGTATCTCCAATTAAAACAAAACCAAAAGGGTAGATCTTTTTTTTCATTTACATAGCTAAAATGACAACAAAATTAACACTAATTTCTTTTTATAAATTTTATTTTATTGTTTAAAGTATTACATATAGTAGTATATATATCTCCACTTTTTTCCCCATTGAAATTCCCCCAGCCTCCCCTACATCTTTTCGCATGCCCTTATCCCAAACTCCCAGTGTCTTGTGTCCATTGGTTGTGCTTATATGCATGGATACAAGTCCTTCGGTTGATCTCTTTCCCCCCTCCCGAACACTCCCCAGCCTTCCCGCTGTAATTTGACAGTCTGTACGATGCTTTACTGTCTCTGTATCTATCATTTTGTTCATCGGGTTATAATGTTCTTTATTTTCCATAAATGTGTGAGATCATGTGGTATTTTCCTTTCATTGCCTGGCTTATTTCACTTAATATAATGCTCTCCAGTTCCATCCATGCTGCTGCAAATGGTAGGAATTCCTTCTTTTTATAGCAGTATAGTATTCCATTGTGTAGATGTACCATAGTTTTCTAATGCACTCATCTGCTGATGGGCATTTAGGCTTTTTCCAAATTTTAGCTATGGTGAATTGTACTGCTATGAACATAGGGGTGCATATATCCTTTCTGATTGGTGTCTCAAGTTTCTTGGGATATATTCCTAGAACTGGGATCACTGGGTCAAATGGGAGTTCCATTTTTAGTTTTTTGAAGAAACTCCATACTCTTCCCCACAGTGGCTGCACCAGTTTGCATTCCCATCAGAAGTGCACAAGGGTTCCTTTTTCTCTGCATGCTCGGCAGCACTTGTCGTTTGTTGATTTCTTTATGATAGCCATTCTGACAAGTGTGAGATGGTACTGCATTGTCGTTTTGATTTGCATCTCAAAGATAATTAGTAACTTTGAACATGTTTTCATATGTCTCTTGGCCTTCCTTCTGTCTTCTTTTGAAAAGTTTCTATTTAGGTCCGATGCCCATTTTTTTATTGGATCATTTATCTTCCTTTTATTAAGTTGTATGAGTTCCCTGTAAATGTTGGAGATTAAACCTTTATTAGTGATAACATTTGCAAATATGTTCTCCCATACAGTGGGCTTTCTTGTTGTTTTGTTGATGGTTTCTTTTGCTATGCAAAAGCTTTTTATTTTGATTTAGTCCCATTTATTTATTTTCTCTCTAGTTTCCATTGCCCTAGGAACGGTATCGGTGACGAAATTGCTTTGACATATGTCTGAGATTTCTCTGCCTGTGGATTCCTCTAGTATTTTTATGCTTTCCTGTCTTATGTTTAAGTCCTTTATCTATTTTGAGTTTATTTTTGTCTATGGTGTAAGTTGGTGATCTAGTTTCATCTTTTTGGATGTATTTGTCCAATTTTCCCAACACCATTTATTGAAGAGACTGTCTTGACTCCATTGTATGTTCATGCCTCTTTTGTCAAATATTAATTGAGCATAGTGGTTTGGGTTGATATCTGGGTTCTCTATTCTCTTCCATTGGTCTATATGCCTGTTCTTGTGCCAGTAACAGGCTGTTTTGAGAGCAGTGGCTTTGTAATACAGCTTGAAATCTGGTATTGAGATCCCACCTACTTTGTTCTTCTTTCTCAGGAATGTTGTGGCTACTTGGGATCTTTTTTTATTCCAGATGAATTTTTGGAGAGTTCTTTCTAGGTCTGTAAAATATGCTGTTGGTATTTTAATGGGGAGTGCATTGAATCTATAGATTGCTTTGGTTAGTATGGACATTTTAATGATGTTGATTATACCAATCCATGAACATGGTATGTTCTTCTATCTGTTTATGTCTTCCTCTATCTCTTTTTTTCAGTGTCCTGTAGTTTTCCGCATATAGGTCTTTTAACTCTTTAGTTAAATTTATTCCTAGGTATCTGAATTTTTTTTGGTGCCATGGTAAATGGGATTTCTTTTTTAGTCTCTTTTTCTGTAAGTTCACTATTGGTGTATATAAATGCCATAGATTTCTTGGCATTAATTTTGTATCCTGCTACATTGCTGAATTCATTTATTAAGTTTAATAGTTTTTTTTATGAAGTCTTTAGGGATTTTTATGTACAATATCATGTCATCTGCGAATAAGGAGAGTTTTACTTCTTCATTTCCAATTTGAATGCCTTTTATTTCTTCTTCTTGTCTGATAGCAATGGCTAGTACTTCCAGTACTATATGAAATAGGAGTGGTGAGAGTGGGCACCCATGTCTTGTTCCTGTTCTTAGAGGAAATGGTTTTATTTTTTGCCCATTGAGTATGATGTTGGCTGTGGGTTTGTCATATATGGCTTTTATTATGTTGATGTATGATCCTTCTATTCCCACCTCGCTGAGATTTTTTATGAAAAATGGTTTTTGGATTTTGTAAAATGCTTTTTCTGCATCAATTGATATGACTATGTGGTTTTTATCTCTCAATTTGTTTATGTGATGTATCACGTTTATTGATTTGCGGATACTGTACCATCATTGCATCACTGGGATAAATCCTACTTGGTCATGGTGTATTATCTTTCTGATGTACTGCTGAATCCGATTTGCTAGGATTTTGTTGAGGATTTTGGCATCTATATTCATGAGGGATATTGGCCTGTAATTCTTTCATTGTGTTGTCTTTATCTGGTTTTGGTATTAGGGTGATGCTGGCTTCATAGAAGGATCTTGGAAGTGTTCCTTCCTCTTGAATTTTTTGGAATGGTCTGAGGAGGATAGGTTTTATTTCTTCTTTGTATGTTTGGTCAAACTCTCCTCTGAAGCTGTCTGGCACCGGGTTTTTGTTTACTGGAAGCTTTTTGATGACTGCTTCAATTTCTTTCATAGTTATTGGCCTATTGAGATGTTTAGATTCTTCCTGATTGAGTTTTGGAAGGTTGTATTTTTCTAGGAATATGTCCATTTCCTCCAGGTTGTCCAGTTTGTTGGAATAGAGTTGTTCATAGTATATTTTAACGATCCTTTGTATTTCAGTGAAGTCTGTTGTTATTTCTCCTATTTCATTTCTGATTTTGTTTATTTGGGTCCTCTTTCTCTGCTTCTTGGTGAGCCTGGCTAGATGTTCATCAATCTTGTTTATCCTTTCCAAGAACCATCTCTTGGTTTTGTTGATCTTTTGTATTGTTTTTTTTGGTCTCTGTGTCATGTATCTCTGCTGTGATCTTTATTATTTCCTTCCTTCTGCTTACACTGGGCTTTTCTTGTTGCTCTCTTTCTAACTCTTTGAGTTGTAGGGATAGGTAATTTATTACCATTGTTTCTGTTTTTTTTTGCAGTAGGTTTGTAGAGCTATGAACTTCCCTCTCAAGACTGCTTTTGCTGTGTCCCATAGATTTTGGATTGTTGTGTTTTCATTGTTGTTTGTTGCCATGATGTGTTTTTTTTTTTTATTCTTTGATCTCTTTGGTAATCCAGTCATTGTTTAATAGCATGCTATTTAGTCTCCATGTGTTTAATTTTTTGGATTGTTTTTATTGTAGTTGATTTCTAATTTTATGCTATTGTGATCTGAGAAGATGCTTGATATGATTTCTATCTTCTTGAATTGAAGAGACTTTGCCTGTGTCCCAATATATGTTCTATTTTTGAAAATGACCCATGTGCACTTGAGAATAATGTATATTCTATGGGTTTGGGGTGTAATGTTCTGAAGATGTCAATTAATTCCATCTGGTGTAGTGAATCATTTAGGATTGATGTTTGTTTGCTCATTTTTTGTTTAGAGGATTTGTCCAATGGTGATAGTGGAGAATTAAAGTCCCCTACTATGATTGTATTGCTGTCAATCTCTCCCGTGATATCCTCTAAGACTTTTTTTTAAATGTATTTGGGTGCTCCTGTTTTGGATGCATATATGTTTACCAGAGTTATATCTTCTTGTTGCATTGCTCCCTTTAGTATTATTAAATGGCCTTCCTTATTTCTTTTTATATCCATGACTTTGAGATCTAATTTGTCAGATATAAGTATTGCTACCCCGGCTTTTTTTTTCATTTCCATTCACCTGAAAAACCTTTTTCCATCCTTTTACCCTCAGTCTGTTTGTGTCTTTTTTATCTGAGGTGGGTTTCCTGTAGACAGTAGATATATGGGTCATATTTTCTTATCCACTCAGTTACCCTATGTCTTTTGATTGGGGCATTTAATCCATTTACATTTAAAGTTATTATTGATAGGTACTTGTTTGTCGCCGTTTTTGTTCTGTACCCCTGTGTTCCTTTTTCTCTTCCTATTTCTTCTTTTTACCGGAGACGCTTTAGCATTTCTTGCATTGCTGGTTTGGTAGTAATAAACTCCTTTAGTCCTTTTTTGTCTGTGAAGCTCCTAATTCCACCTTCAATTTTGAATGATAGCCTTGCTGGGTATAGTATTCTTGGATTCAGTCCCTTGCTTTGCGTCACTTTGTATATTTCATTTCATTCCCTTCTGGCCTGGTGTGTTTCTGTTGAGACATCAGTTGATATTCTAATAGGAGATCCCTTGTAGGTAACTTTTTGTCTCTCTCTGGCAGCCTTTAAGATTCTTACTTTGTGTTTGGTGTTTGCCAATTTAATTATGATGTATCTTGGTTTTGGTCTTTTGGGGTTCAACTTGTTTGGGACTCTATGTACTTCTTGGAATTGCATAGTTTTTTCTTGCCAATATCAGGGAAGTTTTCTGTCATTATTTCTTCAAACAGGTTTTCTATTTCTTGCTTCTCTTCCTCTCCTTCTGGTACCCCTATAATGCGAATGTTGTTTCATTTTGTGTTGTCCCAAAGCTCCCTTAGGCTCACCTCTTTCTTTTTAAGTATTCTTTCCAGTTGCTACTGTGTTTGTGTATTTTTTCCTACCTTGTCTTCTAATTTGCTGATGCGGTCCTCAGCCTCTTCTAGTCTACTGTTTAAGCCTTCCATTGTGTTCTTTATTGCAGCTATGTTGTTCTTCATCTACTCTGGTTCCTTTTCATGTTGGTGACATTCTCATTCATCTCCTTATAGTTCTGATTGAGTTGTGTGTATTTTTCATTAAATTGTGTATATTTGTCTTCCAGCCATTTAAACATCCTGATAACCATTACTCTGAATTATTTCTCTGATATGCTGCTAGCCTCAATTTCATTTAACTCCCTTTCTGGTGATTCCTCTGTTTCTTTCCTTTGGGGATTGCTTTTTTGTCTTCCTATGTTTTGCTGTAACGTTTTATTTGTAGGTCTGATGGGTTTGATACTCAGATTCTTTTGGGGATGGTGCTACTGGTGTGATCTCTCAGCTCTCCTGAGATTGGTAATCTAGCATAGCTCCCTACTCGAGCTCTTTGGGTTCTCTTGATATAGGTCTGCAAGCTTGAGAGGCACAATTGCGGTGTCTAGAAGTCAGCAGCCGTGTAGGGGGTGTCCCAATTTTTGCTGTCTTGTGCCCTTGATTGAAATCACGCATGCCCAGCAGGGACTCACAGTGGCACCCAGGAACCATCTGTTGGGGTGATGGGTCTCAGGAAGCCTGCACTCTGGAAAGGTGTTACTTTGGTGTCCAGAGTTCTGTAGTTGTGTGGTGGGCAGACTCAGCTTTTGCTGCTGCATGTGTGGTGGATATGCGCACCCTCCCAGTGGTGGCTCACAGGGGCACCCATGGTGCGTTTGCCAGCAAGGAGTACTGAAGTACTCTGAATGGCCCTGGCACTGAAGCCGCGTAACTGAGGCGTTTGTGGGCAGGTATCCAGGATGAGTGAATTCAGAATTTCTACTACCAGGGGAAGAGCGTCCCTGTTTGTTTAAGATCACACCCAGCAAGGACCATAGCAGCTCCCACAAGTGCCCTGTGGATAGATGGGCTCAGGGTGCCTGCCCGTTTGAAATGCACGTGGACTGTGGCAGTGCATTTGTAGGCACAGAGCTCTGACACACTTTGAGAGGCCCTGGCACTAAAGTTAAGCAGCTGGGGTGTATGTGGGCAGTTATTCAGGAAGCGGGAATTCAGAATTTCTACTGCAGTGCAGCATGACCTTGTCTGTGCAGAATCACACCCAGCAGGGGCTCAAAGCAGCTCCCCAGAGGACCCTGTAGATAGATGGGCTCAGGGTGCCTGGCCTTTGCAAATGTGCATGACTGTAGCGGTGAGTTTCCTGGCACAGAGCTCTGATGCACTTTGAGGGGCTCTGGCACTGAAGTTACACTGCTGGGGTGTCTGTGGGCAGTTATCCTAGATGAGTGAATTCAGAATTTCTACTGCCGGGGGCAGTGCGTCCCTGTTTGTCCAAGATCACACCCAGAAAGGACTCACAGCAGCTCCCACAAGTGCCCTGTGGATAGATGGGCACAGGGTGCCTGCCTGTTGGAAATGCACATGCTGACTGTGGTGGTGCATTTGCCAGTGCTTTTGCCAGCTCAGAGCTCTGATGCACTTTGAGGGGCCCTGGCGCTGAAGTTACACAGCTGGGGTGTCTGCAGGCAGTTATTCCATCAGAGGAATTTCAGAATTTCTACTGTGGGGCAGCGCGCCCTTGTCTGTTCAGAATCACACCCAGGGGGTGTTCCCAGTGGCTCCCAGGCACTGCCTATGGAGTGGTGTGCCCTGGATGCCTGAGCACTGGAAATGCATGAATGTGGTGTCCGGAGTTCTGCCACTGGGGAGGGGGGAAGATGCACTTAGTGCTGCAGGAATGGTGCACCTTTGGAGGTGTAGGTCCCAGGGTCCACGGGTCTGCGGCTGGGGTAGCAGGATTTTGGCTGTAGTGGCTGCTGGGTGGCAGGCAATGTCAAAGTCCTGACTGGGTGGTTGTGCTGATGAGTTCCTAGAAAAGGCCGCTGTCCCCTTCAAGATGGTGTGGGCTCTGTGCCCGAGTCCTGCAGTCCAGGGAGTTCCCACAGTAGTAGTAGTCTCTCCTTGTCCAAGAGAGCCTGGTCTGCCAGCTCCTGTTGCTCCTGTGAGATTTAACTGTCCCTACTCACTCTCACAAACACCACACACATCCACACACTCTCCTTTCATACCCTCACTCACGCACTTCCTCTCCCTCACCTCTCTCCTGCCAGCCGCCATCTTTTCTTTCCTGTTCTTTTTTCAACACTAATTTCTTAATACTATTTAAACCCATGTTCTTATTAAAATTTCCCTGACTACATTTTTGTTGTTTTACAGTTGCCATGTTTTCATCAGTATTCATGCAATGCCTATTCATTGAAGGTAATTTTTATTGGCTTACATCTCTTTAAGTCTCCCTTAAATTGGACCAAATCAGATACTCTTCCCAATTTTTGCTATTTATTTTTTTTATGAATTCAGATTGTCCTGTAGAATGGTCCATATTCTATAACTGGTTCAATACTTACTGTATTTTTCCATGTATAAGATGCTCCCAGGTATAAGTCACCCCCCGCACACACACACTTTTCCAACCCAAAATTAAGAAATAAATATTTTTAAACATTTTGCTGGTTTTCCTCTTAAGGCCTTCTTCTTTTTTGGTATCTTAAGGAATTGTTCTTTCTGTTTTCTCCACTGTCTGATCATACACTCAGTGGGAGGAGGTCCAATTGTCTCTCTGCAGCTCTATTTCCACGCTCCTTTGCATAGCTGATTATATTCAATTTGAATTTTGCAGAGTAAGACAATCGCTTACCGGTATTTACCTTTTTATTTTTTGACATCTTTATGGGCTCAGAACGCTCCAGTCCCTGTTGCATCTGCGCACTCTCCACCTCAACCTCCAATTATGGCATCAACTGACATGAGTAACGATAAGGCTCGTGATTGGAGGAAGCCTATTTGACAAGGTATGGGCAGCTATGCACCCATGCAGTTCTCTCCTTGGCTGAATTCCATGTATGAGACACCCCTTGATTTTCAGTCTAATGATTTTAGGAAAACATAGCGCCTTATACTAGGAAAAATAGGGCATATATTGCATCATTGCAAGAAGCACATAATCTCAGAATATATCACTTTTAGTGGTACTAAGATTTTTTCATAAATTCAGGTGATGAAAGTCTAATTCTCTCATTATAAACTTCCCAATGATGATTATTGCCCAAATTTGTTTTTCATTAGGGGTTGTAAAATGGTGATATTTTAATTTTATAATTCCTACTGCCAGGGGTTTACTCAATAGAAAATCTTTTTTCATCAGCTTTTCTTATTCCTCTTTATTTTTGTTCATTGGAAAGTATGTTTACTTCTTTGTAAGCTCAGCTATTTTAATATAAACCTTTGCAACATTTTATGCAGACTTTTCTTTCCTTTTAATGCTAGAGTTCTTGGTTTTCATAACGTTTAAAACTGAAGTTTTCTATTAATTTTATAGCTTATTAGATTTGGCTAATAGCTCTGCTTTAGTTGGCTTTTCTTTTCCTGGCTTAAGGTAATCATAACTGGCCAAACCATTCTGTATTGTTTTCCTAAAAAGTAAAATTACGTTTATGCATTTGTCAGTTTGGGTAGGTTTGATCTTAGATCTACACCTTTCCAGCTTAGTGACTTACACTAAGTAATTACCTTTGGGTAGGAAATTGAAAATTTAAAATGACAAACCTTGTACTTGACTATATTAACAGTTTACATAGTTCTTGTTTTTCAATGAAATTTTATTTTTTTCTTTTGATAAATCATGCATTTATCTTGTTAATCAGGGTATAACTTAGCATGACTCACAGGCTAAATCTGACCTCCTGCCAATTTTTATTAATATATGTATTTATCAAATTAAATGTACAAAAGCATTAATTGTTTAAAACATTAAAATATCTCTAAGCATTTGATTAAAATCTAAATCTAAATATCACATTCTTTTAAATGCTTAAAATTCAGGAAAAGCAAACACCTATAATTTCAAAAAACTATTTTTAAAATTTATTTCCATTGAAAAGTGCTCATCCTATGGACAGTAATAGCTGGTATTTACACTTGACATATTCTAATATATTTTTATTGTGGTAAAATACACATAACAAAATTTATAATTTTAACATTTTAAATCAGTTTTATTTCTGTAAGCTTTTAATAATGGCCAAACTTTCATTCCTCATTTTAATAATCTAGGTGTCTTACCTTTCTTTTTTTTTAGTAAAAGTAGAGGTATGTCAATTTTGTTGGTCTTCTCAAAGAGCCAAATTTTATTTTTGTTCTGTGTCTTATTGATTTTCTTTTCTGTCATTATTCTCCACTCTAGTCATTATTTTTTTGGCTAATAGCTTTGCTTTAGTTTGCTTTTCTTTTTCTGGTTTAAGGTATAAAGTTGTTATTGATTTGACATTTTTTAATATAGCCATTTGCAGTTAAAATCTTTCTCTGCACACTGCTTTAGCTACATTCCATATGCTTATATATGTTCTGTTCTCATTTCCATTAATCAAAATGCATTTTCTAATTTCCTTGGTTATTTTTTCTTTGCTCTATTAATTGTTTGAGAGTATCCTGCTTATTTACACACGTTTGTGAAATTCTGTCTCCCTTTTGTTATTGATTTCTTAGTTTCATTTCATTGTTGCCAAAAATACTTCGTGTGATTTTAGTCTTTATAAATATATTGAGGCTTGTTTTGTGGCCTAACATATGGTTTATCCTGAAAAATGTTCTATGTGCACTTTAAAAGAATGTGTTTCTACTGTTGTTGGGTGAAATATATTATCTCTTAGGTCTAGTTGATTTATAGTGTTGTCAAGTCTTCTGTTTCCTCATTGATCTTTTTTTTAGTTGTTTCATCCTGTATTGAAAGTGAGTTATTGAAATCCCCAACTGTTGTTGTGGAAGTGTCTATTTCTCTATTCAATTCTGACAATCTTTGCTTCATATATTGCAAGGGTCTAGGTTAGGTATGTTTACGTTTATAAAGTTATATCTCTTTGAATGATTGATCCTTTTATAAATATATAATGCCTTCCTTTGGCCATTGTAATGGTTTAGTATAGCCACCTTAAGCTCTTTTTGGTTATAATTTTTATATCATAACTTTAACCATCCTTTTATTAAAACTAATTGTTTGTTTAGATCTAAAATGATTCTCTTGTAAATAACATATAGATTGATCATATCTTTTTTATCCTATTTTTAATCTATTCTGCCAACCTCTGTCTTTTGATTAGAGTAACTACATTTAGTAACTACTGATAACAAAGGATTTATTTCTGCCATTTTGCTTCTGTATTTTTATGTATTATACCTATTTTTGAAATTCTTTCATTAGAGCTTTTTGGTGCGTTTAATTGGACTCCCTCCCCCAAGTAGCCCTCAGCAAGCCAAAACTAACCAACTTAATTTTGAGAACAAGATCTATCTTGTTCCAGAACCATGAACTCATATTGGGAACATTAGCTGTTTCTTTAATATAGTGAAATATAGGGACAGGGGTGAGGCAAGGGGAGTTAAAACATTATAAAGTTCTCCTACTCTGTTTCAGTTGACTTTTTCTTGATTCGCAATTTACTTTCTTGCTATAAACCTTTGACTATTTTTCAGAGTTTCAACAAAGGTGATTCAAACAGTTTTGGCAGATTTTTCAATATTTATTTGGAGTAATGCATCCTTGAAATTCCCTATTCTCACATTTCCACTCCTGGTCCCTGTTGACTGTTTTTTGTTTTTCCTGTTGACTGTTTTTATAAATAAAGTTTTATGAGACTATTGATCCACTCATTTTGTTGATGAATTATCTATGGCTACTTTTGCTTTACAATGGCAGAGTTGAGTAGTTACAATACTAACTGTATGGCCCCTAAATGTAAAATATTGTTATGTTTTCCCAATGAATTAAAATGCCAGTTTAATCATAGTTTAATCATCTGGGAGATGCAAATCAAAATGACAATGAGGTACCATCTCACACCTGTCAGAATGGCTATCATCAACAAATCAACAAACGACAAGTGCTGGCAAGGATGTGGAGAAAAAGGAAAACTCGTGCACTGCTGGTGGGAATGCAGACTGGTGCAGCCACTGTGGAAAACAGTATGGATTTTCCTCAAAAAATTAGAAATGGAACTCCCATTTGACCCAATAATCCCACTTCTAGGAATATATCCCAAGAAATCAGAAACACCATTCAGGAAGGATATATGTACCCCTATGTTCATAGCAGCACAATTTACAATAGCTAGGATTTGGAAACAGCCTAAGTGCCCATCATCAAATGAGTAGGTTAAAAAACAGTGGTACATCTACACAATGGAATACTACACTGCTGTAATAAAAGAAGGAATTCCTACCATTTGCAGCAGCATGGATGGAACTGGAGAGCATTATGCTAAGTGAAGTAAGCCAGTCAGAGAAAGATCAGTATCACATGATCTCACTCATTTGTGGACTATAGTGAACAAAAATAGATCCAGAGACACAAAAGCATGGAACAGACTGTCAAAGCTCAGAGGGAAGCTAAGGAAGGGTGGGAGGGGGGATAGAGATCAACAAAAGGACTTGTATGCATGCATATAAGCAAAACCAATGGACACAGATAGTAGGGGGAGGAGGCCATGTGCTGGGGGGTGGGAGTTGCCAGGTAAAGGTCAATGGGGGAAAAAGGAGATATGTGTAATACTTTAAATAATAAATCATTTAAATTAAAAAAATAAAATGCCATTTAATCTTAATCAAATACAGATTCATGTTCTTGAACCATAAGTTAGTTTTTGTGCTCAATAGCTCTCTGTTCTAGCAAGAGTTCTATATTCTTTTAATTATTTCACTTTTATAGGTAATGTTGATCAATGTAAGTCTTATTTCCTTACTGTTATTTTAAATATTTTTGTTGGACTTGCTTATCTGCTATATATGGATATTAAAATTATTTTGTCAAGGCTTCTTGAACTCCCCACAATCCTTTTGAAAATCTGAATAATATATAATATGTAATTTTTGCAATACTAAGTTTACTTTTCAAGAAAGTATGTAAATTTATGCAAATTGTTTTCATTTCTTTCTGTAAACACTTCTTATATTTACATTAAACTGGAATATTAGTTCTGATTAACTGAGAATATTATATTTGGCTAGAGGCCGCACGAATTCATGCACCATTGGGTCCCTAGGCCTGGCCTGAGGGATTGGGCTGAAACCGGCTCTCTGACATCCCCCAAGGGGTCCTGTATTGCAAGAGGGCACAGGCCAGGCCGAGGGACCCCACCGGTGCACAATTGGGGCCAGGGAGGGACATGGGAGGTTGGCCAGCCAGGGAGGGACCACGGAGGGCTCCAGGGCATGTCTGGCCCATCTCACTCAGTCCCGATTGGCCAGACCCCAGCAGCAAGCTAACCTACTGGTTGGAGCATCTGCTCCCTGTTGGTCAGTGCACATCACAGCGAGCTGTTGAGCAGCCTTAGCATATTATTAGCATATTACACTTTGATTTTTTGAATGGATGAACAGATGACCGGATACTTAGCATATTAGGCTTTTATTATATAAGATTATTATTTTGTATAAAGCAATTCCTCCCATATTAAATAACTGTTGTGGTATATAGGTACCATTTTGAGTCCCAGAAATTTATAGGAATGCTCTTAGTGCTCTGATAGATTAAATAAGTTAATCTATTGTGGCAAATGTTATATACTGTTTATGTCTACTTGGAGTACTGAATTTAGAAAGAATTGTAAGTCTGTTGTGACTCAGTTATAAAGAGGGTTTTTATAGTTAAATTAATTGATTTCATTAATGTGAAATAGGGAATGGCTGCACATGTCTTAATTTTACATACCTGTTCTTCTATGTCATCATTAAGCATGACAAATATCTACTAATACAACTTATACATTTTTAAATTGATTTTAGAGATAGATGGAAAGGGGGAGAGAGAAACATCAATTTGTTGTTCCATGTATTTATGCATTCATTGGTTGCTTCTTCTATGTGCCCTGACCAGAGATCAGACCCTCAACCTTGACGTATCAGGATGACACACTAACCAACTAAGCTACTCAGCCAGGGCATCACTTATCCATTCTTAACAAGTTAAAGAAGTTATCTCCAATTTCACTTAACTAAAAGTGTGTTTTCATCAGAAATTGGTGTTGAAATTTATCCAAAAAATGCCCTCTAACAACTGTCAAAAATCATATAGTTCTTTATTAGAATAAAAGAATATACAGACCAGGTTAAACAATAAAGATAAATTAAGTAAAGAATTTCTAATTATAAAGCATCTGTCATTTCATGTGATAAAATGAGTTCAGTTATGATATATTGTTTTTTTATTAACATATGACTTGATTTATTTGTTAGATATTGGGAATTTTCATGTTATTTTTAACAGTAAAAAGTATTAGTAGTTAATTTTTTGTGATAGTATATATCAGAAATAATAGTTTGATAAAAATAATTCTGAGATTTCTATCTTTTTTGTTCTTTATGCTGAAAAATTTTATACAAAATTAGAGGCCCGGTACATGAAAATTCAGGCACTGGAGGAGGGCGTTCCTCAGTCCAGCCTGCCCCCTTTCACAGTCTGGGAGCCCTCAGGGGCGGGAGGTGACCCGGCAATCAGGGTAAGGTGATGCCTCATCACACCTCTGCTGCTGCCACTGCCGGCAGCACAAACCTCGGCCGGCCCTGGTTACCTGAGCCTTGGGCTGGCCTTGGGCGGATGGGCAGCCACCCACCGAGGCTTGCCTGTATCTCGGGCCAGCTCTGGGCGGCTGGGGGGCTGAGAGGACTGGGAGACTCTGGAGGCAGGCACGCAGAGTGGCTGGGCCTGCCTGAGGGCAGGCCCGGCATTGACACATGCCTGCCGCACAGGTAGGGCTGAGGAGACTGGGCACCGCCATCTTGTGGCTGTGGACACCACCATCTTTCAGGGTGTGGCAGTCAATTAGCATATTCCCTCTTTATTGGTTGTGGGCACCGTCATTTCTGAGAGCGGGGCAGTCAATTAGCATATTCCCTCCTTTTTGATGGTGGGCGCTGCCACCTTTGCAATGGCGTGAGAGTCAATTAGCATATTCCCTCTTTATTAGATAGGATAAGAGTGTCTCTTACTTTGAAGTTTGAAGAGGCTTCAAAATAACACCATTGGAATCTATTGTCACTCTTGCGGGACATTCTTTGAGAACCTTTCAACTTTTTTCATGGCTATTGGTATATTTTTATACATTTTCTCCTGTTAACTTGGTCATGTATATTTCCTGATAAAATAGTACATTATATCAGTTTTTATTTTTTTAAACAGTGTTGATAATTTTTATTCTTTTTATCTAGTTTTATGAATTAACATTTATTTGATCAGGATAATCCATGCATGTAAGTCTTTTAAGTCACATTGTACTAATGGCTTTTAGTGAAGTAAAACAGTATTCTGACAAAAATGTCCCCATTTCTCAGCCTTATTCCTCAGATAGAATAACTTTAAACTATTTATGCTATTTCTTATACTATGGCCTCCATATTTCAAAGGAATATTTTCATGCCTTTATATTTTCAGTGATTCTATAAATTATGTATTTATTTCCAGTTACAGCATAGGAACATTTAACTCTATAATACAACTCAAATATTTTCTTCTTCCATCTTCCAAGTTATAATTTTAATAAAATTTTAGTGTTTATATTATTGCTGACCTTAACATTATTGACTGCTAAACCAGCCAGTGTACTATGAATATTCTTTTATTATGCTTTTGAATTTTCATAGTTAATAATTATTTTGTTTCTCATTAGCTAATTCTTACTAAGTGTTCCAACACATATGTGAAATGCCTATCAATATTATTTTCTAAACAACCAAAAACATTGTTTAATCTACCATTTCTGTTGTTTCCTTGGTGACCTTTTCCCCTTAATCCCTCCATTCTTCTCCATCTCACAATGATTGCTTTCTTTCTGGGTATACTGAAGATTTGTTATCCTAGAAGTACTCTTGTTCATCCCCTATGTTGTACTCCAAGTTCTGAGTCTCATGAGCATTTTTTTAAAATTATTTTTTAAATTAACTTTATTGTTGAAAGTATTACATATGCCCCCCTTTTCTTCCCTCATTAACCTCTCCCAACTGGTTCCTGCCCCCCCTTTTCAGGCCTTCATAGCACTATTGTCTGTGTTCATGGGTTATACATATAGGCATCTCCTATATAAGAAAAGGGTAATATGCAAATTGACCTTAACAGCAGAACAACCAGGAACAACTAGTTGTTATGATGTACACTGACCACCAGGGGGCAGACGCTCAATGCAGGAGCTGCTCCCTGGTGGTCAGTGCACACCTAAAAGGCGAGCTCCACTCAACCACAAGCCAGGCTGATGGCTGTGAGTGCAGCAGCAGTGGCGGGAGCCTCTCTTGCCTCCTCGGCAGCACTAAGGATGTCTGACTGAGGACCTAAGCTGGCAGGTGGACATCCCCTGAGGGCTCCCGGGCTGCCAGAGGGATGTCTGACTGCCAGCTTAAGCCTGATCCCCGGGGGATGTCCAAGGGGTCCTGGACTGCAAGAGGGCACAGGCTGGGCTGAAGGACCCCCCCGAGTGCACAAATTTTCATGCACCGGGCCTCTAGTAAGTATATAAGTTCTTTGGTTAATTTCTTCCCATCCCCCTTCATCCCTTCCCTCTGTAACTGCTCAGAATTTTAAAAGTCATTGTTCCATTTTCTTCTGGCTTCTAGTAACACTTGAGAATTTTGATCCTATTTTGTTTCCCACTCCTTATAGGCTCATTTCTTTTATATCTAACTAGAGGCCTGGTGCACAAAATTCATGCATGGGGAGGTTCCCCTCAGCCCAGCCTACACCCTCTCCAATCCGGGACCCCTTGGACATCCCTCTCACAATCCAGGACCACTGGCTCCTAACTGCTCACCTGCCTGCCTGTGTGATTGCCCCTAATTGCCCCCTGCCAACCTGATTACCCCTAACTGCCTCTGCCTGCTGGCTTGATTGCCCCTAATTGCGCCCCCCCTGCTGGCCTGGTCACCCCCTACTGCCCCTCTTGCTGTCCTGGTCGCCCCATGCAGCCTGCTGTTCTGTTGTTACTATTACTGTGATGGCGTCCTGGACAATTTGCATATTCCTCCATTATTAGTATAGATGTTCTGGAATTACACAATATTGTGCTTTGGTGTAGTGTTTTATTTTTTATTCCCAGTCATTTTGTTGAAACGTTATTATTCAATTTATGTCACTTTTATAAGTATTATTGAAATTTCTAGGAAATTTCCTTGATTTTTTTAACGTCCACTGTCTCTACTTTAAAAATCATAAGCTTATTTTAAAATTCCAATAACTTCCTTTTTTTCTGATTCTTTCCCTTTTTTGTAACATTTTGTTATTATTTAAAAGACAAAGTATATTATTTGAAGATATTAATTATTGGCATTTTTGAAGTTTTATCTATTTCTTGTATTTTATCTTTTCACCTTGCTTCCTTTGGGAGAGGAGAGTAGTTCATATTGGAAAACTTCCTGAACATCTCATTATCTTTCACTGTTGGTTTACACTTAGGAATGAAACATTAAAAAACTGCTTAGAAACTGTGTGTGTGTGTTTGTGTGTGTGTGTGTGTGTGTGTGTGTGTGTGTATGTGTGTGTGTGTGTGAATAGGGATTTTAAACAGAAAAGTTGAAATTACAGTGACTGTACAGTAATCTTTCATTAGGAAAACTCTCAAATGACTTTTCTATAAAATCTTTCCATTTTTTGTAGATAAATTATCTAATTACCTGAGTAGCATGTATCAGCCTGGCTTTAGAAATTCTAAACCTTGGGAATTATCGACTCCCTTTGTTATCCTGCTTGCTGGCCTGATTGCCCCTAATTGCCCCCCCCCCCCCCGCTGCTGGCCTGGTCACCCCCAACTGCCCTCTAATATATATATTAGAGGCCTGGTGCATGAATTCATGCATGGGTGGGGTCCAGCCAGCCTGGCCAGGGGGAGGAGACATGGGCGGTTGGCCGGGCTGCCTGTTGGTCGAACTCCTGGTCGAGGGGACAATTTGCATATTAGCCTTTTATTATATAGGATATACACTGAGTGGCCAGATTATTATGCGTTCAGAGATCATAATAATCTGGCCACTCAGTGTGTGTGTGTGTATATATATATATATATATATTTTAGAGATCCAGTGTACGAAATTTGTGCACTCAGGGGGGGTCCCTCAGACTGGCCTGCTCCTCTAGCAGTCTGGGAGCCCTCGGGAGATGTCCAACTGACAGCTTAGGCTCCCCTGTGGGAGTGCACTGACCACTAAGGGGAAGCTCCTGCAATGAGTATCTGCCCCCTGGTGGTCAGTGCACGTCATAATGACCAGTTGTTCTCCTGTTTGGTCAATTTGCATATTAGCTTTTTATTATATAGGAGATATATATTTATATATATATAATATAAGGGGAAAAGAGGGATAGAAACATCAATGATGAGAAAGAATCATTGATGGACTGTTTCCTGCATGCCCCTACTGGAGGTAGAGCCCACACCAGGCATGTGCCCTGACCTGGAATTGAACTGTGACCTCCTGGTTCATGGATCAACACTCAACCACTGTGCAACACAAGCCAAGCTCAGTATGTATATTTTTATTTAATTGTTACATGTGGAACTTTGTACTTCACCCATCCCCTCTTCTGCCTGATCACACATACATGGAGAGATAAGTTTCTTTCTCATTTGTCATGGTGGTGTTCTGAATTTGTAATTTTATGTCATTCTGTGTAGACAATTAAAATCTTAAACTACTAGCATAATTTTACTGTTCAACTTTGTATTGTGCAATGCCAGTTTTAAATGAAACTATTAGAGTATTCAAATCATATATGAAATACCTGAAATTAAACAATTTGCCTTTTGTAGCTCAGGCATATGTATGTGTTTTGTACTTACCACAATAGTAAAAATGCTGCATGGAACTAACGAAACTGTTTTTGTTTCACTCATTTAGATAGTCTCTAATATTTACTGATAAGTGGGAAGGACTAAATAGAAAAGAAATTATGGTTGCTTTTATCTTTCCATTTCTTTTTAAAAAATCATTTTCAATGTAACTACCGTATTTTCCGGCGTATAAGATGACTTTTTAACCCAGGAAAATCTTCTATACTCCCAGTCGTCTTATACACCGGAAAATATGGTAGTTGGCTAATATAGGAAAATAACATGAGTAAGAACAGTGCTCTCCTACAGGGGGAGCACCGCTCAGCCACATCATTTCCATTAAAATTTAAAGATAGTATTCCATTAAAAAATTTAAAGGTAGTATTTATTGGTTTTTCTGTTTCTTATAATGCCATTGTCATTTTTTTCTACATTTGAATTAAATTCTGGTTCAAACAGAAAGCATAGGTTTTCAGAGCTTTCAGCTCCCTTACTTAGGTACAGGTGTAACATGCTTACCCTTTGCTCACTGGGAGTCTTGCTAAACTGTCTCATCTCATGAGGCCACTGGAATTCAATGCTCATGGATCATCCACAAATGCTATATGCAGATGGTGTGGCAAGGAACAGCAGGGAACATGTATATTGTAGCTATCTTCTGCTCATGTGAATGCTCCATTGTCCCACGGGGTTTCACTTATGAAACCCAAGTTCAAATACATAATTATTAAAAACTTTAACACGGCAGCATCAGAACTTTTTTGTGTGTGAAAATTTGGCTTTCTATGTTTTTGTTTTGTTTTGCTGCTGTGAAGGACGACTTAATCATAGGGAAGGGTATATGTCTGTGTCTATATTTATATCAGAACTTTCAAACAAAAGTGGAGTTATTTTGAGAACAAGGTCACACATACCATTAAACCAGACCTGATTGTATTGGTATTTTCAAGTATATAATTCAGAGAATTATTTTTGTTTTCTAATTCATCAATTTCTGCTTTTCTTTCTATAATTTTCTTCCTCCTATTTTTGTTCACTTTTTGTTATGCTCTTCCTAAATTCTCCAAATGAATGTTTTGTTTAATTATTTTCATTCTTGTTTTTTAATTTATTTTTATTGATTTCAGAAAGGAAGGGAAAGGGAGAGATAGAAACATCAATGATGAGAGGGAAGCATTGATTGGCTGCCTCTTGCATTCCCCTCCTGGGGATAGAGACCACAACCTGGGCATGTGCCCTGACTGGGAGTTGAACCTTGACCTCCTGGTTCATAGGTTGATGCTCAATCAATGAGCCACACTGGCCGGGTCATTCTTATTTATTTAATAAATACTAGAGGCCCAGTGCACAGGGGGCAGGGGGGTCCCTCAGCCCGGCCTGCACCCTCTCAAATCTGGGACCCCTTGGGGGATGTCCGACTGCCTCTTGTAATCCAGGACAGCTGGCTCCTAACTGCTTGCCTGCCTTCCAGCCTGATCGCCCCTAACCACCTCTGCTTGCCTGCCTGATCACCCCTAACTGCTCCCCTGCTGTCCTTATTGCCCCTAACCACCTCTGCCTCACCTCGCATCTGGGACCCAGGATTCCCTTCTCTGGCCAGCCGCAGGCACCCAGGGCCCGGGGCGGCTTGTCCCTCTCCTGGGCCACAGGCGCATGTGGAGCCCTTGGTGCCCAGGATAGCGAGGTGGGTGGCTTGTCCCTCTCCTGGGCCGCAGGTGCAGCTGCTGGAACCCAGGACCGCAGGGTATGTGGCTTGTCCCTCTCCTGGGCCCCAGACGCAGGTGCAGTCCTTGGCACCCAGGACCACGAGGCAGGTGGCTTGTCCCTCTCCTGGGCTGGGCCACAGGCACAGGCGCAGCCGCTGGCACCCAGGACTACGGGATGGGTGGCTTGTCCCTCTCCCAGGTCACAGCCCCAACCGCTGGTGCCCGGTACTGTGGGGCAGGCGGCTTGTCCCTCTCCTGGGCCACAGCCTGGCTGGTCCCCATTCCTCTCTCTTAAGCTAATTTGTGCCTGGCTGGTCCCCATTCCTCTCTCACAAGCTCATTTGTACCTGGCTGGTCCCCATTCCTCTCTCACAAGCTCATTTGTGCCTGGCTGGTCCTCATTCCTCTCTCACCAGTGTTGAGTGTCTGAGCCCTTAGGTGACAGCATGAGGGTGTGATGACCATTTGCATATTAGTTCTTTATTATATAGGATATTTGAGGCTAAGGATTTTACTCCATGATAACTGTAGACAAACCCCTTAAATTTTGATATGTAATGGTCTAATTTTTCTAAATACTCATAATTTTTATTTCCTATTTAACATGAGAGTTACTTAGCATAACTTTTAATTCCTATGATATGTCTTATTATACAAACACAGGTATTTTTTAAAATGTCACATCATTTCCATTAAAAAATTTAAAACCAACTTTGTTGTGGATTGAATTGTGTCCCCCAAAATGATATGTTGAATTCCATGCCCATAATATGTGTGAATTTGACCTTATCATAAACAGAATCTTTGCAGATATAGTCAAGTTAAAATGAAACCACAGCAGATTAGGGTGGGGACTCTTACAGTGACAGGTGTCATCTTATATAATAAAAACCTAATATGATAAGTGTCTGGTTGTCCGGTCATCCGGTCAGCTGTTCAACCAATCAAAGCATGATATGCTAATGATATACTAATGATATGCTAAGGCTGCTCAACTGCTTGCTATGGTGTGCACTATCAGGGGGCTGACAGTTGACCAGTTGACCAGTAGCTATGATGTGCACTGACCACCAGGGGGCAGATGCTCTGACTGCTAGATTAACTTGCTGCTGGGGTCTGGTTGATCGGGACTGAGCAAGATGGGCTAGACACTCCCTGGAGCCCTCCCATGGTCCCTCCATGGCTGGCCCACCTCCTGTGTCCCTCCCCAGATCCGATTGTGCACTGTTGTGGTCCCTCAGCCTGGCCTGAACCCTCTCACAATCTGGGACCCCTTGGGGGATGTTGGAGAGCTGGCTTCAGCCCAATGGCAGAATGGCCAGTTGCTATGATGTGCACTGACCACCAGGTGGCAGATGCTCAATGCAAGAGCTGCCCCCTGGTGGACAGTGTGCTCCCATAAGGGGAGCACCGCTCAGCCAGAAGCTTCAGTGGCAGCGCTAAGGATGTCCAATTGATGACTTAGGCCTTCAAGGGCTCCTAGACTGCGAGAGGGTGCAGGCCAGGCTGAAGGTTCCCCCCAAGTGCAAGAATTTCATGCACCAGCCGAAACCGGTTTGGCTCAGTGGATAGAGCGTCGGCCTGCAGACTCAAGGGTCCCAGGTTCGATTCCGGTCAAGGGCACGTACCTTGGTTGCAGGCACATCCCCAGTGGGGGTGTGCAAGAGGCAGCTGTTCGATGTTTCTCTCTCATCGATGTTTCTAACTCTCTTTCCCTCTCTCTTCCTCTCTGTAAAAAATCAATAAAATATGTTTTTTAAAAAAAGAATTTCATGCACCAGGCCTCTAGTTATAAGATAAAGGAGAGGGATATTTATTCATTGAGATGCAGCAAAGTCGCTGTGGAAAGACAGAGGCAGAGACTGGAGTTATGCTCCCACAAGCCAAGGATTGCTAGCAACCACCAGAAGCTAGAACAAGCAAGGAAGAAATGTTTCCTAGAGCCTCTGGAAATAATATGGCCTTATTAATATCTTGATTTCATATTTCTGGACTCCAGAAATGTGATGGAATGAATTTATGTTGTTTTAAGTCACTGAATTTGTGATACTTTGTTATAACAGCCCTAAAAAACAAGTGTAAAATTATAGCTTTCATTTTGTTGAATTTAAGAGAGATTAGATTTTCAATCATTCTCAGGGTTAAAGCTCTCAAATCTACCCCAAGTTATACAAAGGTGCCAGAGATATATCAAATAAAATATTTATAAAAGGCCCGCTAGAGTTTAGCCCACACTTAGAGCTTAATTGTTTAAATCTCTATGATTCCATTACATCTGGTTGCTTTCTTGATTCAGTGCTCTTTTAAAAACAGGGTTATTTTCCAAATGTTAAAACAAATTCTTTAGAGATTTTGCCATCTTCATATTTGCCTTTTGTTTGTAAAACCACAAACTTCTAAATTCTTCTGCATTGTTAATATAAGAAACATTCAAATCTATGAAGAATTTTTGTGTGAGTTTGTTTGAGCTAACCTGTTGACAAATGCCAGGAAGCAGAATCTCAAAGGATTGAGATAATGCTCAGAAGAATGGCAGTTTTTCACCTTGTTTTATGCATTACAATTAAAAGAGGAGATGTAAGTGGGTTACATGAAGTCCACTGGTGATAGATTAGGGATGGGGTGGGGAGAAAAAACCTCTGGGATTGGATAAAAAGTAAAATGATAGACACACACTCCTTTTACTTAGGTGGGTGCAGGATAGTTAACAGTCAACAATTAACTCAATAACAACGAGGGGGTTTGTGATCTCTGAAGAGTGGTGCCTGTGCTTTGAGGGGTCCAGAAAAAGGAAAATTACTCTGACATTCCACCGATATGCTATCATAGATGCAAAAAGACAATAGGCTCCGTTAAGGTAAAGATTGAACTTTGTCAAGGATAATACTGGCCTAGGACATGACTACCCATCATAAACTGCTTTTAGTTGAAATGTTTTAATTTCAGATCATCCTTTGTTGTTACTTTAGGTTTCTAAGTTTGCAAGGCCATCAAGTAGGCCTCTCCTGAGGTTGTCAGGTTAGTATGTGGCCACTTTTAATCCACAGCATCTAGAAAAATTGTCACACTCCATAGCACTTACCATATCTTTTTACCACTCTCTTCTACTAAGGAACATTTAGAAAATTATTCTGAGTAACTCTAAGTTGTCTTTAAGTAACTTCTACTTGGGATATTTCAAACATGTCTGAGTTAAGGCAGCTTAGGCCTGACTAGGTTCTTGGAATGGGGGAACAGAAAATCCAGAAAACAAGAATTCCTTTTATTTACTTTTTAAACAGCTATTGATATAAAAAATTAATTGACATAATAATAAATTATTTATTCCTATTTCCTATTCATTTTTAAAATTTAAAATAGCTCCCACCTCAAAATTTTATTGCATTGTAGTTGAATAATATAGCATGTATGAATTTTGCTTGTGAAAGGATTTATTTAGATTTCCATTACATAGCTAGGTTTCAGTGAGTGATATGATTGGAGGAAAAATGCTAACAAATATTAAAGGTACAGAGTACATTTAAAGACAAAGAGTACAGAAGCTTACCAAGATATTTACACACACACACACACACACACACACACACACACACACACACACAAAGGAGAAAACCCAACATATTATCAGACAGAGCTGATAGCTTTTCAGGTCTCTGAGTCAGTATGAGAATTTACAGCTGTAAATAACATCAGCCATAAGGAGTAGGGTTTATTCCAGGAGCAAGAACTTGACTTTTGCCTTAGCCTACTGACCTGTTTCCCAGTATCCACTTTTGCTCCCTTCCAATCCATTTTTCCACACTGTAGTTCTTTATAAATGCAAATATGTTTATGGCACTTCTCTATATAAAACCTTTCAGAGATTTAAAATAATTTTAATAAATAAATAAAGTCTAATAAAAATATTTTTAAAAATATTTCATTTCCTTCTTATTACCCTCAGGATAAAGTGTGAAACCCTAAATGTGTGATGGTTAATTTTATTTGTCAACTTAACTGGCCAATGGGTACCTAGATTAAACATGATTTCTGTGAGGGTGTTCCCATATGATATTACCATTTGAATCAGTGGATTTAGTAAAAGAGATTGCCTTTCCCAATGTGGCTGGATCTTATCCAATCCATTGGGAGCCTGAATAGAACAAAAGGCAGAAAAAAAAAAGAATTCATCCCCTTTTTATTTCCTGCTTGCTTGCTTGAGTGGGGACAATTCATCTTAACTTCTCTAGTTTTCAGACTGGGATTTAAACCACTATATCTTGGTTCTCAGGCCTTCAGATTCAGACTGAATTAAACCACCAGTTTTTCTGGGTCTCTAGTTTGCAGATGTTAAATCATGCTATTTCTTAGATTTCATAATCACATGAGCCATTTCCTCAAAATAACTCTCTCTATTTTCCTCTCTCTATCTTCCTCTCTCTTCTCTATCTCTTCTCTATCTATCTCCACCTCCACCTCCATCTTTATCTCTATATACCCTACTAGTTCTGTTTTTTGGAAGCACCTGACTAATCCACATTGCTCACAAATACCTCAACTGTTAAGCAAATGCTGCCTTTCTCTCCAGTCTCATTTCTTGTCATATTTACTCTAGAATTTTTTAAATTATTACATAATAAATATCTTCCTTTTTAATTAACTAATTAGTTAGTAGTACTTCATAATCTACTATCCTGATAATTGCCACTTAACTGCTCTGAGAAATTCTTACCTGATACTTAGACTAAGTTATATTCTTTGTATATTTTATTTCCTTTAACACAATAGTTCATCATACATTGTTATAATACTTCTGTTTATTTTATCTTTGTTCTAGATATATACATTGATTTGTTTTTTAAATTAATGTACTTTATTTCTTTAAATATATTTTATTGATTTTACAGAGAGGAAGGGAGAGGGATAGAGAGTTAGAAGCATCCATGAGAGAGAGAAAACCATCGATCATCTGTTTCCTGCACGACCTCCCCCCCCCCCCGCCACTGGGGATCGAGCCCACAACTAACGTACATACCCTTGACCAGAATTGAACCTGGGACCCTTCAGTCCTTGGGCCAATGCTCTATCCACTGAGCCAAACTGGTTAGGGCTGTACTTTAATTTTTTGAGAATGTTTGTTTAGAGAGAAATTGAGTAAAATGTACAGAGTTCCAACAGCCCCCACAAAAAAAAAAACACTATATTCCCTATTATTAACATCTTACATTAGTGTGATACATACCGATAGTCTATATAAATGCAATTGATTTTTGCATATTGATCTTGTATCCTGGTTTTTACTGAACTCATTTATTCATTCTAGGATTATATTTTGGTAAATTTCTTGGGATATTATTTGTACCCAATTATGTCATATACAAATAGAGACAGTTTTATTTGTTTTTCTTTTCCAATCTGTATATCGATATTTTTTCTTTTCTATTACAGTAGCTAAACCTTCCAGGATTATGCTGAATAAGAGTGGTAAGAGGGGATTGATTCCTTTTTATTATTATGTAAAGTCACTCTTTGGCTGTAAAATTTTCTTTGTTTGAAGTCTATTTTATCAGAATATTAATATAGTTACATCTGCCTTTTTAAAATTAATGTTTGCATGGTATATATTTTGTCATTCTATTGCTGTTCATCTGCCTGTAGTGTTTTAATTGAAGTGATTTTCTTGTGAAGGGCATAAAGTATGGTCATGTTTTATTGACCAATTCTATCAAACTATGGCTTTTGATGGATTCATTTAGACCATTGGCATTTAAGGTAATTATTGATAGGCTAGTGTTTAAGTCTGTCATTTTGTTATTTCAGTGTTCCTCTCTTTCTCATACTTCCATTTCTCTTTTCTTGCCCTTGAGTGGATTACTTGGACACTTTTAAAGATTCCATGCTGATTTATTTATGACATTTTTAAATATATCTTTGTATAGTTTTTGTAATAATTGCTCTGGGTATTATAATGTGCATTTATATTATCATGGACTTCTGGTATCAAGTGAAGGTAAAATAGTCACTTTCATTTAGGTTGCTTAGCCTTCCCTATTTTAAAATACTATTTTCTTGAGTATCAGATGGTGTTATATATTTTTTAAATTATCAAATATAGTATATAAGGCTCATGATCAAAAAGATGACCTATTATATGTACCCATATTTCTACTCTTTCTGTTGTTCCTTCTTTTTTCCTGATGCTCCAGATGTCTTTCTTTTATCATTACTTTTTTTTTTTAAAGAACTTCCTTTAGCCATCTCTCTAATGATAGATCTATTAAACAGAGAGTAGAATGGTGGCTACAAGGAGCTAGAGAGTGAGGAGGATGGACAGATGCCAGTCAAAGGTTACAAGCCTTCAATTAAAAGATAAATAAATTCTGGGGATATAATGTACAATGTGATGACTATAGTGAATACTGTGTTGTGTACTTGAAATTTGCTAAAAGAGTAGATAGACATTATGCATTTGCACCACACACACACATAAGTGATAACTATGTAAGGTGATGGATGTCTTAATTAACCTGTGTGGATGAAAAAGGGGTGCTATAATAAATCTGAAAAGTCCACTGGACTTGTTAAGTGAAATAAGACAGTCAAAGAAAGACAAGTACCATATGGTTGCATTATATATGGAATATAATGAACAACTAAACTAACAAAGTGGAGACAGATGCATGGATACAGAGAACAGACTAACAGCTGCTAGATGGGAGGGGGTTGGGGACCAGGTGACAAGGGTGAAGGGATTAAGTAAAGAAAAGAAAAAAATAAAGACTCATGGACACAGCAACAACAGTATGGTGATTGCCAGAGGGTTCAGGGAGTGGGGAGAAGTAGAAGCCGGTATAGGGGGAATAAATGGTGATGAAAGGCGACTTGAATTGGCATGGTGACCATGCAATATACAGCTGGTGCATTATAGAATTGTATACCTGAAACCTATATAATTTTATTAACAAATGTCACCCCAATAAATACAACTTAAAACTTCTGACATGTCCAGTGACCTAAAATAATCTCATATGGTGATCTGATCATAAATTTCTAACTAAGCAGGAGCTTAGTCACAGCCCAGGCAAGCTCTGTCCATTGTTCTTGTGCATCTAGGTTAACACACCTTTGAAATGCTAGAATAATTCTCTTTTACAGACCCCTGTAAAGTAACCACCCACAGGAGAGCACATAATATTGTTAACTATTATTTAATCTGGTCCTGCCTTGCTGTCTCCCACCTCCTGGTAATCTTCCTTAAATTCCCTCCTTAATTTTAAATGCATAAAGGAAATGGAAAACTGTCATTCTCCAGAGCGTTTCTCAGTCTTTTGAGAACTTGTTTCCAGGCATATCCTCTGTTTGGATCAAATAAATTCCTATAAAATTTTTCTACTGTCAACATCAACACCTGATTGTAGTAAACATTTCACAAAGTATGTGTATGTCAAATTATCATGTTGTGTACTTTAAATATATACAATTTTACTTGTCGACTAGAAGCCCAGTGCATGACATTCGTGCATGGCGGGGGAGGGAGGGCGTCCATCAGCCCAGAGTGTGCTCTCTCACAGTCTGGGATCCCTTGGGGGATGTCCACCTGCCGGTTTAGGCCCACTCCCCGCAGACATCCCTGGAGGGGTCCTTAGAACTGTTGTGGAGGTGGGAGAGGCTCCTGCCACGCCTTTGCACTCGCCAGCCATGAGCCTGGCTTCTGGCTGAGCAGCGCTCCCCGTGTGCAACTCCTGCGTTGAGCATCTGCCCTCTGGTGGTCAGTGCACATCATAGAGACCAGTTGTTCTACTGTTTGGTCAATTTGCATATTAGGGTTTTATTATATAGGATTATATCTTAATAAAGTGAATAATTTAAAAAGTTAGATCTACTAGTAACAAATCTTTTTGTTTTCCTTTAAGTGGGAATGCTTTTTATATTCCATTCATTCCTAAAGGTGGTGGATAGTTCTTTTCTATCAGAAGTTAAAATATTTTTGTAGCTTTCTTCTGGCCTCCATGGTCTCATATGAGAAATGTGGTGTCATTTGAATTCATGTTTTCCTATAGTTAATGTATTGTTTCTCTCTGGCTGCTTTCCAATTTTTTTTTTAATTTTAGTTTTCTGAATTCTAATTATGATGTGTCTTGGCAGGGATTTTGTTGGATATATCGTATTTAATATTAACCAATTTTATGAACCTGTAAGTTTGTGTCTTCTATTGGAAAGTTTTCAGCTGTTATTTATTTGAATGCTCCTTTAACCCCACTCTCTTTCTCCTTTTGGCACTCTGATAATACAGATCTTTGTTCCACAGGTCACTGAGGCTATGTTCATTTTTTTTTTTCAGCATACTTTCCTCTCTATTATTTTGGATTGAGTAAATTTTATTGATTTGTACTCAAGTTCACCAACTTTATCATCTGTCATCCGCACCCTGTTATTGAACCTATTCAGTGAGGCTTTATTTCTGTTATTTGGCCAATCTTTATTTGTAATAACATGTTTTCCCAGAAAAATAACAATATATATTTTTGCAAGTTGAGAGATTTTATCTATTCTTTTCCAATCATTGTACTTTCTATTTATTTCTGTTTACTTATTGGATTGGCTAGGACCATTATTGAAATGCTTATTAGTAGCAGTTATAATATCATTAATTTATTCATAACTTTATTTAAAATACCGTATTTTCTGGCATATAAGACGACTGGGCGTATAGAAGGTTTTCCTGGGTTAAAAAGTCGTCTTAAACGGCAGAAAAATATGGTACTTTCAAAGTTTTAATACAAATATAATAGCTTTTTAATTACCCTAAATTAAATTAAGAAACATTTATCTATAGTTTGCTAAACATTTTATAATGATGATGCATTGAATTTCTTAAGGTCCTTTTTTTATCAGGTCCTTTTTTATATCAGTGATATGATAATATTTTCCTCCTAATCTATTAAATAAGTGAACTACAGAGATAGATTATCAAATATATTTGCTTTTCTATGATACACTGACTTTATTAATATTTTTAAAATATATTTTTATTGATTTCAGAGAGGAAGGAAGAGGGAGAGGGAGATAGAAACATCAATGATGAGAGAGAATCATAGATTGGCTGCCTCCTACATGCCCCCCACTGGGGATCGAGCCCGCAAGCTGGGCATGTGCCCTTGACTGGAATTGAACCTGGGACCCTTCAGTTTGCAGGCTGATGCTCTATCCACGGAGCCAAACTGGCTAGGGCTATTAATATTTTTAAATATATGTTTATTGATTTCAGAGAGGTAGGGAGAGATAGAAATATCAATGATGAGAATCATTGATCAGCTGCCTTCTGCATGCCACACACTGGGGATCGAACCCACAACCCGGGCATGTACCCTGACAAGGAATCAAACTGTGACCTTCTGGTTCATAGGTCAATGCTCAACCATGCAGGCCGGGCGACTTTATTATTATTTTAAAAACTACTTGAATTCAATTTGCTAATATTTTGTTTAGGATTTTGTTTTTGCTTATATATGAGTTTGATTAATAATTGTATCGCCCAGCTGGAGTGGTTCAGTTGGTTGAGCATTGTCCTATGTACTGCAGGGTTGCCAGTTTGATTCCTGGTCAGGGCACATGCCAGGGTTGCAGGTTCGATTCCCAGTTGGGGCGTGTATTGAAGGCAGCAGATCGATGTTTGATGTTTCTAATATCTCTCTCTCTCTCTCTCTCTCTCTCTCTCTCTCTCTCTCTCTCTCCCTCTCTCTCTTCTCTCTCTAAATATGTCCTCGAGTGAGGATTAAAAAATAATAATAATTCTATCTATTGCACTTCTTGTTCAGTTTCAGTATGAAGATTATGCTGCTAACCACCTAAAAGGAGTTTACCGTTTTCTCTCTTACATTTTAGAAGACTATACCTAAGATGAAACTTATATCTTCTTTGAGGTTTTTGTTTTAATACCTCATGGAAGCACATGAAATATTAGTAAAAGATGCAATTCAAAGATTTATTTATTTTATAATTATTGTTCTATTCAGGTTTTCAACTTCTTATTTGGAAAATTTTATAAAGTTTTATATTTCTAAATTATTATCATACATATACTTTATGTATGCAAATATATAGGCATATCTGTGTACATAGTCTACTGATGTATTTTTTACCTTTTCCTTTTGATTATATTTGTCAATATTTCCATTTTTATTAATTCTCTGAAATAACTAAATTTTTATTTTATGAAAATTTCTACTGCTTTTATATCTTCTCATTTTTAGCTTTTACATTTATTCATTTTTTCATTCAGTTTGATTTGTGTTCACTTTGCAATTCTCTCTTTAGTTTTATATTTTAATACTTAATTCATTTTAATTTAATCTCCTAATATTCAAGTAAATTACCTTTGCATTGACTACATATCACAGGTAGTGTTTTTATTATTATTTATTTCTAAATCTATTTTTTAAAATATTTTTATTGATTACAGAGAGGAAGAGAGAAGGAGGGAGAGATAGAAACATCAATGATGAGAGTTAATCATTGATCAGATGTCTCCTGCACACCCCACACTGGGGATCAAACCTTCAACCCAGGTATGTGCCCTGACTGGGATTCAAACCATGACCTCCTGGTTCATAGACAGCTGCTCAACCACTGAGCCATACCAGATGGACTCTAAATCTATCTTATTAAAATTTCTTCAATTTTCTTTAACCAATGATATTTAAAACTGTCTTTTTTTAAATTTCTAAGTTGTATGGAATTTAGGGACTACATTTAAAAAATAATTTCTAAATTTATTTAATTGTGGTGTATGGACATCATTGGCACAATGTGATTATTTTAAATGAGTTAAGATATTCTTTGTCAATTTTTGCAAATACAGTATACCAAATATGTATTTGCTCTACCTTCAAATAAATATTATGTTTTCTTTTCAATGTGCTGGTTAATTTGGATGTTGAAATCCTATATAAACCTGATTTGATTTATTGGTTTCTGAGAAAGGCTAAAGTCTCCTACCATTATTGCATATTTTTCAAATTCTCTTTTGAGACTCCATTAATATTTACTTTGTTTTATTTTAACAAAAATATGTTGGATATGTGAATAAATTTTCATGACTGTTATATATTTTAGTTGATTTTTCTTTATCATCATACTAAAGGCCCAGTGCATGAATTTGTGCACAGGTGGGGTCCCTCAGGGTGGTCTGCAGGGATCAGGCCAAAACCAGCAGTCCAATGCCACCTGCCACTCCTGCCTGCTGATCCTGCTCATCCTGGCCCCACTGCCCTGGCCATGGGCTTGTGCCTGGTCAGTCCCAATTGGGAGAGGCTTGTGCCACCCCAGTAGCACTCACCAGCCATGAGCCCTGCATCTGGCGCCCATTCCGAGGTGGGTGGGGGTGGGGCCGGGACGCAATCAGCCTTCCAGTTGGGTGGTGGGATGCCCTTGCTGGCCTGGGATCTGGATCTGTCCCACTGACAGGTGCGTCAGCTGTCAGGAGCCACCTGGCAGCTGCTTTTATATTGTTTCTTCCTTGCAGAGCATTTAGGAAGGGGAAGCAGCCATGGTGCCCAAGGCCGACTTCCAGGAGGCAGGCAGCACTGTCAGGATCGTGACAGCAGTGCTGGTCCATCAGTGCCTGGTCCATTCTCTGGAGATTGTATCTGCAGGACTACTGAGGGAGTGAGTGGCTGCCACAGGGCTGGTGGGCTGCTGGGATGGGTCTGTCAGCTGAGTGGCGCTCCCACTGTGGGAGTGTACTGACCACCAGGGGTCAGCTCCTGCATTGAGCATCTTCCCCCTGGTAGTCATTGTGCATCATAGCGACCAGTTGACCAGTCGTTCAAATGCTTAGGCTTTTATAGATATAGACTAGAGGCCCGGTGCACAAAATTCGTGCACTTGGGGGGGGTCCTCAGCTTGGCCTGTGCCCTCTCACAGTCTGGGAGCCCTGGGGGGATGTCCAACTGTAGGCTTAGTGGGCCTAAGTCATCAGTTGGACATCCTTAGCATTGCCACTCAGGCGGGAGGGGCTCCTGCCACTGCTGCTGTGCTCGCCAGCCATGAGCCCAGCTTCTAGCTGAACGGCGCTCCCCCTGTGGGAGTGCACTAACCACCAGGGGACAGCCCCTGCATAGAGTGCCTGCCCCCTGGTGGTCAGTGCACATCATAGCGACAGGTCATTCCACCATTCCGTCATTTGCATAATATTAGCCTTTTATTATATAGGATACGCTGTAGATGAGCCCCCTAGAACCATAAGAAATGCAAAAAATTCACTGTTAACTCATTCTCGAATTGCCCCCACTTAAATTCAAATTGCCCCCCTGTGGGGCGTGTGCTGCACTTTGGGAACCAATGGACTTGACACTTTTCCTCTCTGAGCTTCATTTCTGAATACATACACATATACCATGGGAATTGTAATTTCTTCTCTGCCTACCTCATTGGGTTGTCATGAGGAAGTTCTTAGCTAATAAACCTAGAAATGTTTCATCAAGTTAAGTGATGTCTAAACGGGAAGGGGTTGTTATTTTTAAGCCCACGGGTACCCTCACAGGGAGCAGGTGCTGATTAGGGGAGGAGGGCGCAGCCGCTGGTGCTCAAGATCGAGGGGCATGCGGCTTGTCCCTCTCCCAGGCCTCAGCCTGGCTGGTCCCCATTCTTCTCTCATGAGATCATTTGTGCCTGGCTGATCCCCATTCCTCTCTCCCCAGTGTTGAGTGTCTGAGCAGTTCGGGCACGAGGGCGAGAGGGTGTAAGGGTGCGAGGGCATGAGGGTGTGAGGGCGCGATGACCATTTGCATATTAGCTCTTTATTATATAGGATATTATATAGGATTTTAGGACAAAAGCAATTTGGAGATGTAAATAAGGGTACTAAGCAATTAACCTTCAAATAGGGAGATTATTCTGGATTATCTGAGAGGCCCAAATATAATCAATTATATGGGGCAGAATTAGAGTTATTAAAAATACAAATATTAATTTTTCAAACCAATATAAAAAAAAGATGAGGAAGAGCATGTATCTGTGTGATGATTCAAATTTAAAGGCTTTATCTCCTCTATTGGATTAGGGTCTTCTATTGAGTTAAATAGCCAACTCTGCTGAATAATTAGTGGCTGGAGTTGTTGATACCACACACTGAAAAGGATATATAATTTCTGTGTGTTTTTTCTCCTGGAGTCTGTAACTTCACTCCAATCATGGGAAAACGCCAGACAAATCCAAATTGATAGCATTCTATAAAGTAACTAATTAGTGATTTTCAATACTCTCAAGTCATTAAAAACAAGGAAACACTGAGGACCTGTTACAAATTGAAAGATAAAAAGAAAAAATTATACAAATGCCATATAAAATCCTGGGTAGTATCCTGGAACAGAAAAAGGATATGACTGGGGAAAAAATAATGAAATCTAACAAGGTCTATAGTTTTCTTATATTTGTTATTTCAGAGGAAGGGAGAGGGAGAGATAGAAACATCAGTGATGAGAGAGAATCATTGATTGGCTGCCTCCTGCACGCCCCACACTAGGAATCTGAGACCACAACCCGGGCATGTGCCATGACAGGGAATCGAACCATGACCTACTGATTCATAGGTAAATGTTCAACCACTGAGTCATGCCAGCCAAGCTGATAGGTAATCTTTAAATAGGGCATGGTCTATCAATATTTGACTACAAGAAAGGTTGCCAGCTTTTATGAGCTCAGGGTGAGAAACCTGCTGTGATCACGCAGCACAGAAGGGTCAAAACAGTATGTAAAATGAATTTTTGTAACTCAATTATAAGTTTACAAAGTATCAATTCTACTTAGGTGGTAACAGATAGTTGACCTGAAGCATGAATCTGTGCCAACAAGTTGATCCATTCTACAGAGAAAAATTCTCTTAAGCCTTTTTTTCAAAGTCTGTGTCTTAAATAAAGTGTGTAACATTACCATTATGTGTTTTAAACATTGTAACAGATCATTCTATCCAAAATTTGGAGGTAGACAAGTACTTGAAACTATTCTTAATTTGTTCTACTGTAGGTGGTTGCCTCTTCTGCTTCATATATGTCAGGAAGTCTCCATTACTCTTTTTCTTATGACTGCTAGCTTGTTAACTCTTTTTCTCCTGACTGCTATCCTATTAAATATTGGGCATTTTTCATGCTTTCACCTGTTTTCTTTCTAGCATTGTCTTTCTATCTTCTGTCCTTTTAAAGAGGTATTCTTATTTAGTTCAGTTATTAGAAGCCCTACAAATGTGCCTGTTATGAACTAAGCTAGATAAAATTTGATACACTACTTTACCATTAGATTAAGCAATAGGATTTCAGGACCATTCACAATTATTTCTGCTGGAATTATTGTGGTTTGTAATACCTGTAGGGCATAGTGGTAATACAACACAATCTTTATTTCTTAAATATAATCGAAGACATCTTGGACTATTAAAATGCAGAGTGATTGAGAAAAATGGAACAAAGGTTTGAAGACAAGAAATAAATAGAAGAAATGTCCTTTTTAATGCAAAGAAAATATTTTCCTAGTGTTATTTTCAGAAAGGAAACATTTTCAAGTATAAATCTGATTTCTACTAACAGAGACTTCCCTGATTTCTACTAACAGAGACTTCCCATGACTCTTCACACTTCATCTGAATGCTACATGGACTTTAATTTTCCTAACAACTAGCTGAAAGGCACATCTATTTAACAACTCCATCAAAAGTGGAAAAAAATCTGAAAATGGCATTCATGTAGCTCTCTGAAAGGCAATATAGTACTCTGTGGAATACTCTAGAAAATATATGTTTAACCGATTTTATGTAATGGGAAAATAAAAGTTGCTATATTTTAAATTATCAGAAAATACACGAGGTTGCACATGGAGAATTGATAATCTCTGTCCTTTGTTTCTCTTTCTTAATCACATACACACATTCACCCAGGCATACAATTTTATTTTTCTACTAGGGGCCTGGTACACGAATTTGTGCACCTTGAAAGGAACTGTGGGCTGCGAGGCTGCAGTGGGCACAGGGGCAGGTGTTGGCCCATCCTCTGTGCCCTGGCCTGGCCCATCCCGCTGCAGCCCCTGGTCCCCTGTCTGCTGGCAGCCCTGCTACCACCACTGCCATTCCCAGGCACTGATGGCGTGGGGCGATTGGAGCCAGCACCAGCAGCAGGTATAAGCAGGCCGGTGCCATCAGTGGGTGCGAGCAGCGGCTGCTGCCCTGATCACCCCTCAGGAGCAGGAGGAGGTGGAAAAGCCCTCAAGGGCGATCGGGGCCATCAGCCACTGCTTGCATCCACTGATTAGCACCGGTCACTGGCAGTGGGTACGAGTAGAAGCTCCAGTGCCAGCAGTGGGTGCAAGCGGGGCCATTGCTGGCAGCGGGTGCGAGAGGTGGCTGCCATCCCCAATCGCCCCGTAGGAGCAAGGGGAGGTGGAGAAACCCTGAGGGGTGATCGTGGCAGCAGCTACCACTCGCACTCACGGATGGTCCTGAGAGATCAGGACCTGCGCCAAGCACTGGCAGTGGGTGCAAGCGGGGCTGGCACTGGCTGTAGGTATGAGTGGTGGCTCTAGCACCTGCAGCAGGTGCGAGCACCAGGTGGGACTGTGGTGAGTGGGAGTAAAGAATTTTCAGTAACCACCATAGTCTCGCCCCTATGACAGCAACCGGCGCCCCGCTTTGGTCTGGCACCCCCGTTCACCTGCTCCACCATCCTGCTGCAGCCAACGCCCGCCATGTTCCATGCTCTGCCACCTGCTGCTGATGACCACCATGTTCTATGCGCGCCCCCTAGTGGTCAGCACAAATAGTAGCAACTGGTTGTTTGGTTGTTCGGTTGTTCGGTTTACCGTGTTCTGTCTATTTGCATATTAGGGTTTTATATATATAGATTTCACTTACTTAAAGTCTTTTATTGTATAAGTTTCAGGTATGCAGCATTATAATTCAACATCTGTATACATGATACAGTGATAACCATTACAAATCTAGTTACCATTCATCACCATACAGTTGACCTCCTTCACCCATTTCACCTACCCTCCAACCCTATTTCCCTTTGGTAACCAGTAATCTGTTCTTTATATTATGAGTTTGATTTTGTTTGTTTTGATTCTTTTATATTTCACATATTGGTGAAATCATATGGTATTTTCATCTTTCTCTGTCTGACATAGTTCATGTAGCATAATATTTTCAAGGTTCATCCATGTTATTGAAAATGACAAAAGTTCATTTTTAAGACTATTTTAAATAATGTTATAAACATAGGGGTGCATGTATCTTTTTGAATTAGTGTTCTCATGTTCTAGATTCCCAGAATTGGAATACCTGGGTCGTATGGTACATAATTTTAGTTTGTTATTCTGATACCTGGTTACTTTATTGGCTAAAATTTTCATCCCAATAATGTAAGTATAACTTAATATTAAAAATTAACAATATGATTCATATTTTGAGTAAAGGATAAAAATGACATTTTCTCTGTATAAGCAGATAAACATTTTTTCAGAAAGTTCAATAAACATTTATTATTAAAATATGCATGCAAATATAAGTAGAATGAGAACATTATTTGATAAAGATTATCTACCAAAAGCCTAAGTCAAATGTCAAATTTAATGGAGGAGAATTTATATACTTTTCCTTTAAGATCAGGTACAAGACAAAATGCTTGTTATTGCCAATACTGGTTAACATAGTCATGTAATCATTCCACAAATATTACAATATGAAAAATAAATAAAAATACAGGGATTGGAAGAAAAGAAAAATAACTTTCATTTTATAAAGATAATGTGATTGTTTTTATATAGGCACCACTGTAAAATCAACATGTAGATTTTTGGAACTAATAACAGTGTTACCCAGCAAGTATGCCTCAGTGGTTGTGTGTTGGCTAATGAACCAGGTCATGATTCAGTTCCTAGTCTGGGCACATTCCAGAGTTGTGGGCTCAATCTCCAGTAGGGGTCATACAGGAAGCAGCCAATTGATATTTCTTTCTCATTGGTGATTCCATCTCTCCATCCCTCTCCTTCCCTCTTTCCAAAAATCAATAAAAATTTATTTTTAAAAATAAAAATATTAAAAAGAGACACCAAAAATGCAGATGGGCCCTGCACCTTCTCACAGAGTGGATAGAAAGAACAGCTCAATTGAACAACACCCACCCAGAAATGTCAAATTAAACACAGCTGGTGAGGCAATCCACGGACACAAAGGTCAGAGATCGATCACCTAGAGAAAGGTGAGATTCGGGATCCAGGCTGGAGGGAGAAACACATGCAGTGGAAACTGGAATCTCAGAGGAGGACTGAGCCCCACTAAATCTGCAGCCATTGGGGGTTAGTGTAGCCCGCAAATGTGGAAGGTCCACAGGGCTGCAGGCAGAAGGGGACCCTAGAAATCAACCCACAGCTGAACTGGGCCCAGAAAGACAGTCTGAAGTTCTGTACTGGCTGCACAGAACCAGGGGGAAAAGACTTGTGCAGAGCCACGCACAGAGCTAGGGGAAAAAAAAAGTCAAGCACAGTGCCAAGGGAAAAAGACAAGAGTCTGCACACCTCCTCTGGCTTTTTTCCTCTTTTTAAAGCCTTACTTTTGCTTGCTAAGTCCAGTACATAGGATCTTCCAATTAAAAACAATCACTGACACTGCAGGGGAAAGTTGTTTTTGTGAAAACTGGGAATCAGAGTGGGGAGAGATGAACAGAAAAACAACGCTTGGGCAGTCCATCGCTCCAATGCAGTATTAAGTGCGGCAGGAAAAGCAAAATCTGAATACTGGGTAAAGAGGCCTTTTAGCCCCAGATATTAAGATAAAACCACGGCCACCTAGGGGTTGTATCAGAAATTGATGCTTGTGTGTAAATACAACTAAAGGCAGGCTGAGAACCAAAGAGAGTAGAGAGATCCCACTTGCTTGAAAACAGGGTTGTGGCTTATGACACAGAGGAGCAGTGGATGGCAAGGAACTTCAATACTGTGCTGACTGCCTGAAAGGAAACAGATGTGCCAAACAGACCAGTAGAGGAAGTGAACTACCTTCACTACTTCACATTTTTATTTTTTATCTTTCACTTAAGAAACAAAAATTGTATTCTCTCTCTTGATTTTACCTTGTTTATTATTATATTTTCAACTATTTTATTATTATTACTATTATTTTACCCCTTTTTAAATTTTTATTTTATTTTATTTTTTCTTTATTTTATTTTATTTTGAAATTAGCGTTCTACATTCTATTTTTATTTTCCATTTAGCATTATTTTACTCTATCTCAATTTTTCCTTTATGCCAACACTCTCTTCCTTACTTTTCCCCTTTTTTGTCCTGTTTCTTTTACCGGGTTCCTGCTTTAGTTTTTCTCTATCCTTTCTTTTTACTCCCTGATAAAAATTGATCTTGCACATATATCTAAAATCCTTTACCCTCCTCCAAGCCCATACACACTTCTCTCTTCCCTTTCTTAATTATCCAAAAAATTTTTTTTTTGCTTTGATTGCCTTTTCCTTTCTTTCTGTCTTGTTGTTTGTTTGACTGTTGGTTAGTTTTTGTTTGTTTCTTTGTTCTTTTTTTAATTTTGTTTTGTTTTATTTTTTTGCTTCTGTTTTCCTCTCTTTGATTGTTCTCCTCTTCTACTAATAGCTTAAATAATTCCAATCACCAACTCAGGCCTACCTACTCTCTATTCTCCTTCTCCAATAGTAAACAAATACATAGATAGATTAAAGAAGGGGGAAATCATATATATATATATATATATATATATATATATATATATTCTTTTATATATTTTTCTTATATATATATATATATATATATATATATATATATTAATATTTTGTAATTTGTTTTTTACTTTTTTTCTTATGTACTCATTCTCTTTCTACCTCCTCTATACTGAATTGTTGCTATTTCCCCATTCATTCAATCCCTTGACCTTACCTTCTGGAAATAAGCTCTGCCACCTCAGATTCATCTTGGTGTTTGTTGTTTGGATGTTTGTTGTTTGCATTTTTTGGATTAGTTGTTGTTTGTAGTTTGAATTTATCTCTGTGTATTTGTTGTTTGCATTTTTTTGATTAGTTGTTATTTTATTGGAGTTTTCTCTCCATATACATATATTTTTTCCTCCTATTTTTCTTCTCTTTCTTTTCTCTCTTACATTTTTTTCTTTTTCTCAATATCATCTTTGTACTCTAATTTGTTCCCTAATTCTCTTTTCTCTGGTGGTCAACTTTATTTGGGAGTATTAGTATTGTGAATACATTTGTGTTTGGTACTCTGTGCGTTTTGTCTTGTTATGTTATATTTTGTACCTTTAAGTCAATGCAGGAGAGAGAGAGAGCTACATAACCAGACACCTAGAGAGGTGTGATCATGGGGAGAAAAAGAAACAGCCTGCATATGAAAGAAAAGGAAGAATCACCAGAAAAGGAAGTAAATGAAATGGAGGCAAGCAATATGTCAGAGAAAGAATTCAGAATAATGGTCATAAGGATACTGAAAAGGATGAAAGACAAATTAAACAATATGTGTAAGAACCAAGAGGAAATGAAGAAGAACCAAGAAGAAATGAAAAGTGACATCACTGCAATAAAGAACTCAATAGAAAGCATCAACAGTAGACTAGAAGAAGCAGAGGACCACGTCAGTGAGCTAGAAGACAAGGTAGGAAAAAATACCCAAGCAGAGCAGGAACTGGAAAAAAAAAACTTAAAAAACAGGAGGAGAGCCTAAGGGAACTTTGGGACAACAAGAAACAAAACAACATCTGCATAATAGGGGTGCCAGAAGTAGAGGAAACTGTACATGGAATAGAAAACCTGTTTGAAGAAATAATGACAGAAAACATCCCTGATATCAGGAAGAAAAAACTCACACAAGTCCAAGAAGATCACAGAGTCCCAAACAAGATGAATCCCAAAAGAACAACACCAAGACATAGTATATTTAAATTGGCAAACACCAATGACAAAGTAAGAATCTTAAAGGCTTCCAGAGAGAGACAGAAAATTAACTACTAAGTATCTCCCATCAGACTATTGAATTACTTATCAACAGAAACACATCAGGCCAGAAGGGAATGGAATGAAATATACAAAATCATGCAAAACAAGGGTATGAATCAAAGAGTACTGTACCCAGCAAGGCTATCAATCAAAATTGAGGTTGAAATCAGGAACTTCATAGACAAAAAAGGACTAAGGGAGTTTATTACCATCAAACCAGCAATGCAAGAAATGCTAAAGGATCTCCTGTAAAAAGAAGAAATGGGAAGAGAAGAATGAACACAGGCATAAAGAATAAAAATGGTGACAAACAAGCATGTATCAATAATAACTTTAAATGTAAATGGATTAAATGCCCCAAACAAAAGACAAAGGGTAGCTGAGTGGATAAGATGACATGACCCATATATCTGCTGTCTACAAGAAACCCAACTCAGACCAAAGGACTCACACAGATTGATGGTGAAGGGATGGAAAAAGTTTTTCAGGTGAATGGAAATGAAAAAAAAGCTGGGGTAGCAATACTTATATCTCACAAATTAGACCTCAAAGTGAAGGCCATAACAAGAGATAAGGAAGGCCACTTCATAATACTAAAGGGAGCAATTCAACAAGAAGATATAACTATAGTGAACACATATGCACCCAATACAGGAGCATCCAAATACATAAAAAAAAAAAAAAAAACTTCTGAAGAATATCAAGGGAGAGATTGAAAGCAATTCAGTCATAGTTGGAGACTTTAATACCTCACTAACACCACTGGACAAATCCTCTAAACAAAAAATCAGCAAAGAAACATCAATCCTAAATGACTCACTATATCAGATGGAATTAATTGACATCTGCAGAACACTTCACCCCAAAGCCAAAGAATATACATTCTTCTCAAGTGCACATGGGACATTTTAAAATATAGAACACATATTGGGACACAGGCAAAGTCTCTTCAAATTCAAGAAGATTGAATTCATATCAATGGCATAAAACTAGAAATCAACTACAATAAAAACAATAGAAAATTAAATACCTGGAGGCTAAATAGCATGCTATAAAACAATGACTGGGTTACCAGAGACATAAAAGAAGAAATAAAAAAAGCATCATGGCAACAAATCACAATGAAAACACAACAATCCAAAATCTCTGGGACACAGTGAAAGCAGTCTTGAGAAGGAAGTTCATAGCTCTACAGGCCTATCTCAAAAAAAAAAAAAAAAGAGAGAGAGAGAAAATGGTATTAAATTATCTAACCCTACAGCTCAAAGAGTTAGAAAGAGAGCAACAAGAAAATCCCAGCATAAGCAGAAGGAAGGAAATAATAAATATCAGAGCGAAGATAAACAACATAGAGACCAAAATAACAATTCAAAAGATCTATGAAAACAAGAGCTGGTTCTTTGAAAGGATAAACAAGATTGATGAACCTCTAGCTAGGCTCACCAAGAAGCACAGAGAGAGGACCCAAATAAACAAAATCAGAAATGAAAGAGGTGAAGTAAAAACTGATCCCACAGAAATACAAATGATTATGAAAAATACTATGAAAACCTCTATTCCAAAAAATGGACAACCTTGAAGAAATGGTCATATTCTTAGAAAAATACAAGCTCCCAAAACTCAATCAAGAAGAATAAAAAAAACTGAATAGGCCGATAACTACTGAAGAAATTGAAGCAGCAATCAAAAATATTCCAGCAAACAAAAGCCCTGGTCTGGATGGCTTTACAGGAGAGTTCTACCAAGCATTCAAAGAAGGACTAAAACCTATCCTCCTTAGACTATTTCAAAAAATTCAAAAGGAAGGCACACTTCCAAGCTCCTTCTATGAAGCCAACATTACACTAATCCCAAAACAAGATAAAGACACCACCAAAAAAGAGAATTACAGGCCAATATCCTTGATTAACATAGATGCTAAAATTCTCAACAAAATTCTAGCAAATCAGATTCAGCATTACATTAGAAAGATCATACACCATGACCAAGTTGGATTTATTCCAGGGATGCAAGGATGGTACAATATCCATAAATCAATAAATGTGACACATCACATAAACAAAGTGAGAGACAAAAATCACATAATCATAATAATCATTACAGAAAAAGTATTTGACAAACTCCAACACCCTTTCTTGATAAAAACTCTTAGCAAAGTGGGAATAGAGAGATCATACCTCAACAAAATAAAAGCCTTATATGACAAACCTTCAGCCAACATCATACTCAATGGGCAAAAAGTAAACTCATTTCCCCTAAGAACAGGAACAAGACAGGGATGCCCACTTTCACCATTCCTGTTGAACATAGTACTAGAAGTGCTAGCCATAGTGATCAGAGAAGAAGCAGACATAAAAGGCATCCAAATTGGAAAAGAAGAAGAAAACTGATCTTATTTGCAGATGACATGATATTGTACATAGAAAACCCCAAAGACTCCATCAAAAAACTACTAGTCCTGCCCTAACCAGTTTGGCTCAGTGGATAGAGCATCGGCCTGCAGACTCAAGGGTCCCATGTTTGATTCCGGTCAAGGGCATATACCTTGGTTGCCAGCACATACCCAGTAGGGAGTGTGCAGGAGGCAGCTGATCAATGTTTCTCTCTCATCGATGTTTCTAACTCTCTGTTCCTTTCCCTTCCTCTCTGTAAAAAAATCAATAAAATATATATTTTTTAAAAACCAATAGTCCTAATAAATGAATTGGGCAATGTAACAGGATACAAAATTAACACCCAGAAATCTATTACCTTTTTATACACCAATAGTGAACTCACAGAAAGAGAAGTGAAAAAAAACAATCCCATTTACCATTGCACCAAAAAAAATTAAGATACCTAGGAATAAACTAAACTAAGGATGTAAAAGACCTATACTTGGAAAACTACAGGACATTGAAAAAAGAGATAGTGGAAGACATTAGCAGATGGAAGAACATACCATGTTCATGGATTGATAGAATCAACATCATCAAAATGTCCATACCACCCAAAGCAATCTACTGATTCAATGCAATTCCCGTTAAAATACCAATGGCATATTACCAAGATCTAGAACAAACTCTCCAACAATTCATATGAAATTAAAAAAGACCCCAAATAACCACAGCAATTCTGAGAAAGAAGAACAAATTTGGAGGGATCACAATACCAGATATCAAGCTATATTAAAAAGCCACTGTTCTCAAAACAGCCTGGTTCTGGCACAAGAACAGACATATAGACCAATGGAACAGAACAGAGAACCCAGAAATCAACCCAAGCCATTATGCTCAATTACTATTTGACAAAGGAGGCAAGAACATACAATGGAGTCAAGACAGTTTCTTCAATAAATGGTGTTGGGAAAATTGGTCAGATACATGCAAAAAAATGAAACTAGATGACCAACTTATGCCATACACAAGAACAAACTTAAAATGACTAAAGGACTTAAATGTAAGATGGAAAACCATAAAAATCTTAGAAGAATCCATAGGCAACAAATTAGCAGACATATGTTGTAGCAATATCTTTATAGACACAGCTCCTAGGGCAATGGAAACTAAAGAGAAAATAAACAAATGGGACTACATTGAAATAAAAATCTTCTGCACAGCAAAAGAAACCATCAACAAAACAACAAGAAAGCCCACTGCATGGGAGAACATATTTGCCAGTGATATTTCTGATAAGGGTTTAATCTCCAAAATTTACAGAGAATTCATACAACTTAACTAAAGGAGGATAAATGATCCAATAAAAAATGGGCAAAGGATCTAAATAGACCCTTTTCTAAAAAGGACATACAGAAGGTCAAGAGTCATATGAAAACATCCTCAAAGTCACTAATCATCGGAAAGATGCAAATCAAAATATCAATGAGGTACCATCTCACAGCTGTCAGAATGGCTATCATCAACAAATCAACAAATGACAAGTGCTGGCAAGGATGTGGAGAAAAAGGAACTCTCGTGCACTGCTGGTGGGAATGCAGACTGGTGCAGCCACTGTAGAAGACAGTATGGAGTTTCCTCAAAAAGTTCAAAATGAAGCTCCCATTTGACCCAGTAATCCCACTTCTAGGACTATATCCCAAGAAATCAGAAACACCAATCACAAAGGATATAGGCACCCCTATATTCATAGCAGCACAATTCACCATAGCTAAGATTTGGAAAAAGCCTAAGTGCCCATCAGCAGATGAGTGGATTAGAAAACTATGGTACATCCACACAATGGAATACTATGCTGCTATAAAAAAGAAGGAACTTTTACCATTTGCAACAGCATGGATGGAACTGGAGAGCATCATACTAAGTGAAATAAGCCAGTTGGAGAAAGATAAATATCACATGATCTCACTCATATGTGGAATATAATGATCAACATAATTTGATTAATAAGAATAGACCCAGAGACAAATGCAGGGGGGGTGGTTAGAGAGCAACCAAAGGACTTGTATGCATGCATATTAGCATAACCAATGCACACAGACACTGGGGTTTTGGGGGCTTGCTTAGGGTCAGAATGGCTGGTGGGTGTCAACTGGGGAAAAGGAGACTTATGTAAATCTTTAGACAATAATAAATAAATAAATAAATTAACAAATAAATAAATAAAAGTCTTGGCAAAGGAACAAAAATCAAGAGTTCCTACATACCTGGAATAACTTACTAAGGTATTGTTTCTATTATGAATAAAACTAGTGGCCCTGTGCACAAATTTGTGCACATTGAAAGGAAATTAATTAGAAGAATTATTTTAATATTGATATTCGCCCTTTCTCTATAATAGGAGTGTCAACCAAATTCATGATTGACAATGACAGATCGAAACACACACCTGTGATTGGTGCCAGTGAGAGCTTTACATGTACCGCACATGGGTGAGTCAACTTAGCCATATATATATAGAATAAACTTGCTTAATTAGACCTTCTTTCTGTTTTAGCTAAACTTTTTCTAAACCAGTGAAGCACCTCAAATTCTCTTTCAGGTAATTGTCAGCAACACCGCAGTAAATATCAACACAAAGCAGATTATTATTGTAGGTCATGCAGGGAGAACAAATGGTAAAATATTTAACTGCAGCAGTGTTTGACTATATTCTATGCAGTGAGAAAACCTGTAGTCATTTTCAAGGTCCATCATTTCTTACTTCTTTTCAGTCAGGTCAAGTTTCTAAGCTTTCTAAATCTCCATTTTCCATCTAATGAAGAGAAAATAAGATTCTACCTAGTCTCCTATCTACCTACTCCAGGACTTCTATGAGGATCAAATGAGATGAGGCATGGGCAAAGGCTTCACAGACATTTGGTTAAAGCGTAAAATGTTTGCACCTGGCTATAAAGCAAGTAATGTTCCTGGGCTGAAGAAACTCCAAGAAGGCTAGTCTCTAGGGAGAGGAAGCCGGGCGTTGCTATGTGATGTCATTACCCGGCGCCCACAATGACCATTTCTGGGCTGGGCTGGGCTGTGGGCCGTATTTTGCACCATGGGGTCTTGCCAGCATTGGCTGTGATTTGGTGGGGTGTCGCTCTGAGGTGGTGGCAGGGCCTGTGTCCCACTTGGGGGAAGCCGAGTGTTGCTTTGTCGGTGCCAGGTCCTCAATGCTCTTTCTCTGTAAATGGCCAGTGCGCATCATGGCAGCTCCTGTGTTGAGCATCTGCCCCCTGGTGGTCAGTGAGCATCATAGCAACTGGTCGGATGGTTGGACACTTAGCATATTATATATACCGTATTTTCTGGCGTATAAGATGACTGGGCGTATAAGACAACCCCCAACTTTTCCAGTTAAAATATAGAGTTTGGATATACCCGCCCTATAAGATGACATCTGGTGTATAAGATGACCCCTGACTTTTGAGAAGATGTTCCTGTGTTAAAAAGTTGTCTTATATGCTGGAAAATACGGTGTATAAACTGTATATATATATATATATATATATATATATATATATATATATATATATACTCTTTTTACACTATTTTCTTGCAAGTGTAATTAATGTCTCATAAAAAGACACCTGATATTATGAGGCAGAAGAAATATGCAAAGAATGATTGATGTTGATTATTTTCTTAAACTATCAAGGAGCCTTAATCCATAAACATCAAAAACACTATAAATCCCAAGTAGATTTAATACAAAGCAATTCAAACCATGGCACATCATAGTAAGACTGCTAGAAATGAAAGACAAGGAGAAAATCTTTAAAGGAGCTCAAGAAAAAAAATGACACAATATAATTAAGAACAATATGCCTAGCCAGTGTGGCTCAATGTTTGAGTGTTGGTTGACCCAAGAACCAAGAGGCTGCCAATTTGATTCCAGTCAAGGCACATGCCTGGGTTGCATGCTTGATCCTCATTAGGGGTTGTGCAGGAGGCAGCCAATCAAAGATGTTCCTCTCTCATCAATGTTTCTATTTCTCTATCCCTCTACCTTCCCCTCTCTCTAAAAATCAATAAAAACATATTAAAAAAAGAACAACATATGACTGACAACTTACCTCTCAACAACAACAAAAAGGAGTATGAAATAAGGGAATAAAGTAAAATAAATGTAAATTTAAAATTCTATGATATGTCAAACTTACCCTTCATGTATTTAGATGATTTAAATACATTTTTAAACTAAAATATGAGAATTTATCATCACCAGACCTGCACTAAATTTAAAATTGATATTTAGCCTGATGGGAAATTATTCCAAATTGCAGCTTAGAGATACACAATGGAAAAAGGTAAATCTAAATTAGTGTTTTCAATATAAAATCACAGAGCATCGAAAGGAAGAAAAGAAGATGGCGACTGGCAGGAAGGTAGAGAGAAAAGAGTGTGAGTGAGGAACCCATAGAGGAGAGTGTAGACGTGTGTGGTGTGTGTGTGTTTGAGCTAGTGTCAGTTAGATTCTGCAGGTCTTCCAAGGGGCTGCCTAACAGGGCAGTCCTAGACAGCGGAGCCCCGCGCACAAAGCAGACACATCTCCGAGGCTGGTGCAGACGCAGAGACCACGCCATCTTGAGAAACAGAGCTGCCTGAGACGCGGACCCTGGCTTCTGACACAAACCAGGACCCTGCAGCCTCTGGGGAAAGAGAACTGCTATCACAGCTTCAGACCAACAAACAACAAGAATCCAGACTTCCAGGCAGAATTCCGTGAGTCAAAGAGCCTATCCCCCTTCCTGCAGGTGCACAGATAGCGCCATTGTAACGGATAGACCCGCCCCTCGCCCAAGCCGCAGAACTTTGCAGAGGGACTCGCTCCCCCTCAGGGAATTTGGCGCTCGCAGGACAGAAGCAGCTCCCTGTTGGGGAAATCTGTCAGTGCGCACAGAGGGCTCCCCTTCGGAGAATTTGGGGGAATTTGGCTTGCGGTTCACAGCTCCCCCTTTGGGGAATCTTAGTGCTTGCACAGAGGGGCTTCCCCTTTGGGGAATTTGGCGCGCAGGACGGACTCCGCCCCCCTTCCGGGACTCCGGTAGAGTGCACTGAGCCAGCTCACCTTCAGGAAATTAAGAGTGTGCGCCCTAGCCGGTTTGGCTCAGTAGAGAGAGCACACACAGGACGCAGCTCCACTTCAGGGAATTTGGCACACCGGACACAGCTGCCTTGGATCCCTGACTCACAGCGCATTCACACTAAGAGCCAGCGACCCCAATTGTTGGTGCATGCACACACAGGGACCCTGATTCTCAACGAGAAACCGCACAAGGCAACAGAGACTCTGACACTCGAGTCTTGGTGCAGAAACAGGGAAACTCTGACTCCTGGCACATGCTAAGGATCTCATTTTCGGCACATACCAACAGTGTGGTGCAGACAGGGCCCCTGATTCTAAGTGTGCACACGAGACCAGACGGAACACTGGGGACACTGATCCTGGGCAAGTCTGATTCCCACCAACCAAAGGCAGCCACACGTCCTAGTGTCAGAGCACTTGGTGATAGCCAGAATGGGGAAACGAAATAACTCACAGAGGAAAGAAAATGTGGAGTCGCCAAGAAAGGAAATCAGAGAAACTGAAGCTTGCAACATGACCGAAAAGGAGTTTAGAGTAATGGTCGTGGAATTTATACATCAGATGGATGAGAAAATCAACAACTTATGCAAGAATCAGGAAGAAATGAAAAGTGATATAGCTACAATCAAAAACACCATGGAAAGTTTCAACAGTAGACTACAAGAAGCAGAGGACCGAATTAGTGAGTTAGAAGATCAGGTACAGAAACAAGCTCAATCTGAACAGAAACTGGAGAAAAAAATTAAAAAGCAGGAGGAAAGCCTAAGGGAGCTTCGGGACAACATGAAACGAAGTAACATGCGTATAATAGGGCTGCCAGAAGGACAAGAAGAGCAGCAGGGATTAGAAAATCTATTTGAATAAATAATGACAGAAAAATTCCCGGATATGGGAAAGATAAAAGTTACGCAAGTACAGAGAGTCCCAAGCATGATCAACCCCAAAAGACCCACACCAAGACATTTCAATGGCAAATATAAATGATAAAGAGAGAATCTTAAAGGGGGCAAGAGAGAGACAGAGAGTTACCTACAAAGGAACACCCATCAGATTGTCAAATGATTACTCAACAGAAACACAACAAGCTAGAAGTGAATAGAAGGAGGTATACAAAGTGTTGCAAAGCAAAGGACTGAATCCAAGAATACTATATCCAGCAAGACTATCAATCAAAATTGAAGGGGAAATCAGGAGCTTTGCAGACAAAAAAAAGGCTCAAGGAGTTTATCACCACCAAACCAGCAATGCAAGAATTGCTAAAGGGAATACTGTAAAAAGAAGAAATGAACAGGTAAGAAGGAATACAGACACAAAAATAGATATGACTACAGACAAATGCCTTTCAGTAATAACTTTAAATGTAAACGGACTAAATGCTCCAATCAAAAGATATCGAGTAGCTGAATGGATAAAAAAACACGACCCATATATATGCTGTCTACAAGAGACCCACCTCAGAACAAGAGACTCACACAGATTGAAAGTGAAGGGATGGAAAAATATCTTTCAGGCAAATGGAAATGAAAAAAAAGCTGGGGTAGCAATACGTATATCTGACAAAATAGACCTCAAAGTAAATGCCATAACAAGAGATAAAGAAGGCCACTTCATAATACTAAAGGGAGAAATCCAACAAGAAGAAATAATTCTGGTAAACATATACGCTCCCAATATAGGAGCACCCAAATACATAAAAAAAAAAACTCCTGGAGGATTTCAAGGGAGAGATTAATAGCAATACAATCATAGTAGGAGATTTTAATACCCCACTATCACCACTGGACAAATACTCTAAACAAAAAATCAGCAAAGAAACAGCAATCCTAAATGAATCACTAGACCAGATGGAATTAATTGACATCTTCAGAACATTTCACCCCAAAGCCACAGAAGATACATTTTTCTCAAGTGCACATGGGTCATTTTCAAAGATAGACCATATGCTGGGTCACAGGCAAAGTCTCTTCAAATTTAAGAAGATAGAAATTATATCAAGCATCTTCTCAGATCACAGTGGCATAAAACTGGAAATCAACTACAATAAATACAATCCAAAGAAATCAAACACATGGAGACTAAACAGCATGCTATTAAACAATGACTGGGTCACCAGAGAGATCAAGGAAGAAATAAAAAACATCATGGCAACAAATGACAATGAAAACAAAACAATCCAAAATCTATGGGGCACAGCGAAAGCAGTCTTGAGAAGGAAGTTCATAGCTCTACAAGCCTATTGCAAAAAACAAGAAACAATGGTAATAAATTACTTAACCATACAACTCAAAGAGCTAGAAAAAGAGCAGCAAGAAAAGCCCAGTGTAACCAGAAGGAAAGAAATAACAAAGATCAGAGCTGAGATAAATGACATAGAGACCAAAGAAACAATACAAAAGATCAACAAAACCAAGAGCTGGTTCTTTGAAAGGATAAACAAGATTGATGGACCTCTAGCCAGGCTCACCAAGAAGCAAAGAGAGAGGACCCAAATAAACAAAATCAGAAATGAAAGAGGTGAAATAACAACAGACCCCGACGAAATACAAAGGATTGTTACAAAATACTATGAACAACTCTATTCCAACAAACTGTACAACCTGGAGGAAATGGACATATTCCTAGAAAAATATAACCTTCCAAAAATCAATCAAGAAGAATCTAAAGAGCTCAATAGGCCAATAACTATGGACGAAATTGAAGCAGTCATCAAAAAGCTTCCGGCAAACAAAAGCCCGGGGCCTGATGGCTTCACAGGAGAGTTTTACCAAACATTCAAGGAAGAACTAAAACCTATCCTCCTCAGACTATTCAAAAAAATTCAAGAAGAAGGAACACTTCCAAGCTCCTTCTATGAAGCCAGCATCACCCTAATACCAAAACCAGGTAAAGACAACACAATGAAAGAGAATTAGAGACCAATATCCCTCATGAACATAGATGCCAAAATCCTCAACAAAATTCTAGCAAATTGGCTCCAGCAGTACATCAGAAAGATCATACACCATGACCAAGTAGGATTTATCCCAGGAATGCAAGGATGGTACAATATCCGCAAATCAATAAACGTGATACATCACATAAACAAGTTGAGAGATAAAAATCACATAGTCATATCAATTGATGCAGAAAAAGCATTTGACAAAATCCAACACCCTTTCTTGATAAAAACTCTCAACAAGGTGGGAATAGAAGGCTCATACCTCAACATAATAAAAGCTATATATGATAAACCCACAGCAAACATCATACTCAATGGACAAAAACTAAAAACATTTCCCCTAAGAACAGGAACAAGACAGGGATGCCCACTCTCACCACTCCTGTTTGACATAGTACTGGAATTATTAGCCATTGCAATTAGACAAGAAGAAGAAATAAAAGGCATCCAAATTGGAAAAGAACAAGTAAAGCTGTCTTTATTTGCAGACGACATGATATTGTACATAAAAAATCCGAAAGACTCCGTCAAAAAACTAATAGACTTAATAAATGAATTCGGCAATGTAGCAGGATACAAAATTAACGCCAAGAAATCTATGGCCTTTCTATACACCAATAGTGAACTTACAGACAGAGAGACTAAAAAGGCAATCCCATTTACCATCGCACCAAAAAAATTAAGAAACCTAGGAATAAACTTAACTAAGGAGGTAAAAGACCTATACGCGGAAAACTACAGGACACTGAAAAAAGAGATAGAGGAAGACATAAACAGATGGAAGAACATACCATGTTCATGTATTGGTAGAATCAACATCATTAAAATGTCCATACTACCCAAAGCAATCTATAGATTCAATGCACTCCCCATTAAAATACCAATGGCATATTTCACAGACCTTGAAAGAACTCTCCAAAAATTCATCTGGAATATAAAAAGACCCCGAATAGCCACAGCAATCCTGATAAAGAAGAATAAAGTAGGAGGGATCTCAATACCAGATTTCAAGCTGTATTACAAAGCCACTGTTCTCAAAACAGCCTGGTACTGGCACAAGAACAGACATATAGATCAATGGAACAGAATAGAGAATCCAGATATTGACCCAAACCACTATGCTCAATTAATATTTGACAAAGGAGGCATGAACATACAATGGAGTCAAGACAGTCTCTTCAATAAATGGTGTTGGGAAAATTGGACAGATACATGCAAAAAAATGAAGGTTGATCACCAACTTACGCCATACACAAAAATAAACTCAAAATGGATACAGGACTTAAACATAAGACGGGAAACCATAAAAATACTAGAGCAATCCACAGGCAGCAAAATCTCAGACATATGTCAAAAGAAATTCTTCACTGACACTGCCCCTAGGGCAATGGAAGCTAAAGAGAAAATTAACAAATGGGACTACATCAAAATAAAAAGCTTTTTCACAGCAAAAGAAACCATCAACAAAAAACAAGAAGGCCTACTGCATGGGAGAACATATTTGCAAATGGCATCACTGATAAAGGTTTAATCTCCAACATCTACAGGCAGCTTATACAACTTAATAAAAGGAAGATAAATGATCCAATAAAAAAATGGGCAACAGACCTAAATAGAATCTTTTCAAAAGAAGACAGAAGGAAGGCCAAGAGACACATGAAAACATGCTCAACATCACTAATTATCCAAGAGATGCAAATCAAAACAACAATGTGGTACCATCTCACACCTGTCAGAATGGCTATCATCAACAAATCAACAAACGACAAGTGTTGGCGAGGATGCGGAGAAAAAGGAACCCTCGTGCACTGCTGGTGGGAATGCAGACTGGTGCAGCCACTGTGGAGAACAGTATGGAGTTTCCTCAAAAAACTGAAATGGAACTCCCATTTGACCCAGTAATCCCACTCCTGGGAATATATCCGAAGAAACTAGAAACACCAATTAGAAAGGATATATGCACCCCTATGTTCATAGCAGCACAATTTACAATAGCTAAGATTTGGAAACAACCTAGGTGCCCATCAGCAGATGACTGGATCAGAAAACTGTGGTACATCTACACAATGGAATACTATGCTGCCATAAAAAAGAAGGAATCCTCATCATTTGCAGCAACCTGGATGGAATTGGAGAACATTATGTTAAGTGAAATAAGCCAATCAATGAAAGAAAAATACCACATGATCTCACTCATTTATGGATAATAAAGAACATTATAAACTTGAACAAAAAGACAGATACAGAGACAGTAAAGCATCAAACAGACTGTCAAATTACAGGGGGAATGTTAGGGAGAGGTGGGGGAGATAAGAGATCAATCAAAGGACTTGTATGCATGCATATAAGCATAACCAACGGATGCAAAACTCTGGGGGGTGAGGGCATATATGGGAGTGGGGTGGGGGTGGCAATGGTAAGATATGTACACATATAATACCTTAATAAAAAAAATTGGGAAAAAATAAAAATAAAATAAAAAAGAGCATCATCTACAAAAATTATATCTCCTTAGATATGTATAAACATAAAACATACAAATTTAAGAAAGGGGTAAGTGAGGTTAAGGTAGACTAAAGTCTTTGTATCATTTGGGATTTGATAAAACTAATCATTAATATTGGATTTTAAGTCAAGAATTCATATTGTAGTCATACAAGTAAACATTAATTCAGGAGTAACTTGGGGTGGCAAACACACTATGCAGTATACACATGATGTTTTGTAGAATTGTATGCCTAAAACCTATATAATTTTATTAACCAATGTCACCTCAATGCAGAAGCTGCCCTCTGGTGGTCAGTGCACTCCCACAGGAGGAGTGGCCGCTCAGCCAGAAGCCAGACTTAGGGATTGCTAGAGGGATGTCTGCCTGTCAGGCCTAAGCCAGCAGGTGGACATCCCCCGAGGGGTTCCGGACTGAGAGAGGGCGCAGGCCGGGCTGAGGGACCTGCCCGCCCCCCGCAGTGCACAAATTGCACTGGGCCTCTTGTTATTAGATAAATGTTAAAGGAAATTTATCCATGCATATTATAGTCAATACCACCTCCCAGAAAAATCTGGTATTATACTATATTATAATGATTATCTGATCATCATTCCTTTTCATAAATTCTTATGTATAACAAGTGTATATATACATACATATATATTCAAAAAAAGGTATAAATGTATACATACTTTAACAGGTGATAGCTCAATTTTGAAAATAAAATGTATTTTAATAAACACTGCCTTTATAATTATTTTTGGGACACCCTATATATAAGTATATGCATACATACACAAACAAACAAAAACATATAAAAGAGGGAGACTTATTTAAACATAGTTCAGGTCCAAATATCCAAGTAACTTTGGAGTCGGTGAGAAAACAAATAAATGTATTTATTAGAATTAGCAGGCACTACTTTCATTCATTTATTATCTTTCCATAGGAGCAAGCAAACTAGGAAATTCAATTGTGTGAAAGTCAACATTTATTCTTTGAAAGGTAAATTCTGAACCTTTCAAATCTGTTTATTCTAGGTATTTTAAAATGGTCATTACTTTTTTCATAGTCATTGAGTAGTATATGTTAAAAATAAATCTGCAGGATAAAAAATGCAAAATATTTTTACTCAAAAGTATCAAAGCTAAAATAGTGGTTTTCCACTGACACTATATTCTTCAATATTCCTGTTTCTTCACTGTCATTTAAAAGGTAATTTTTCTATCTTCTTCTTTTCCTTTGCCTTCATTCAACTTGATATGGTATATTATATTGATCAATTTTTAAATGTTGAACCAGACTTTTAAAACCTTAAGATTTTTATGTTTTTAATTTGATATAAATGGTATCACACAATATATTCTTTTCTACATGATTTCATTTGTTTAATGTTATATTTGAAATTAATCCACATTGTTACATTTAATGGATGAAAATACTGTCTTCCAACTCTGAAAAGGCTTGCCTTTTCACTTTTTTTCATGGAGATTGTGGTTTGAGGTCATTTAAAAATTTGATATTCAATTTATCAGCTGTGTTCTTTAGGATTTGTGCTTATGACATCTTTTCTAATCCTTAGATCATGAAGATATTTTTGTGATTATCTTTTAGAAGACAAAGTTCTCTTTTAGGAGTCTTATTATTTTACCTCTATGTTTATATCTATAGTCCACTTGGAATCTGATTTTCTGTGTAATGTGAGGTCTAAGTCAAGATTATTAATTTTTTAAAAATATACGGATACCCAAGTGAACTAGCACCATTTATTTTTCATTTTTACTGCTCTCCAGTGCTGCTTTTTTCTAGCTATAAACTGTCAAATTTAGCAATAATCATTTTTTTCTAGTGTCCTAACAGTTTTTATTATTATCATGTGGGGATGTTAGATTTTATTAAATATTTGCTGCATCCAATTGAAGGATCATATGACTTTCTTTTTTGTTGTATTAATGTGAAAAACTACATTATTACATGGATTGAAGTTTTCATTGTGGTAAAATAAACATAACATAAAACTTTCCAATTTAAACATTTTAAGTTTATAAGTCAGAAACATTAAGTATATACATTGTTGTACAACCATCACCATTATCAATCTTTAGAACTTTTTAAGCATCCCAAATTGGATTGATTTTTGAGCAATAAATACAGGTTCTTTTACTATTTTCCCCTTCTTCCCTTTCCATATGGGAACATCATTATAATTTCCTCACCCCTGTCCAGCATCATGTTGGTGTGTGGGGGATGCAACTGGGGTGGTGTAGTGAACAGACGATTTGTCTTGCAGTTTCTGTCACTAGACCATGAGGAACAATTATTTTACTCTTTTTAACTGCTACTCTAAATATTACAAAATGCATCCTTAGTTTAATAAGCCTAAAATAAATTAGAATATTTTCATTTTCTGGACAATTAAAAAACTTTAATAGGTTTACTCCATTTAGTACCTTCTTGCATTTTTTGCTATCTTTTTTGCTATCTTTTTTGCTATATTTCAATTCTGTGTAATCTGCAAATAAACTGAGTGGCCAGATTATTATGATTTCTGAACGCATAATAATCTGGTCACTCAGTGTATATCCTATATAATAAAAAGCTAATATGCAAATTGTCCCCTTGACCAGGAGTTCGACCAGCAGGCAGGCCGGCCAACTGCCCATGTCCCCTCCCCCTGGCCAAGCTGGCTGGACCCCATCCATGCATGAATTCATGCACCGGGCCTCTAATACACACACACACACACACACACACACACACACACACACTGAGTGGCCAGATTATTATTCATTCAGATATCATAATAATCTGGCCACTCAGTGTATTTTGTGCCCTTTATATTCATTTTTATTTTTCCATCCAATATGAATTAAAATTTTAACTTCACATTTACTCTTGTTCATGTTTTCCTGCAATTTCTTGTTTCAGTCAGAGATCAGTTTTATCCTGGGGAAACTTCTCCATTAATATTCCTTTTAATGAATTTTCTCAAATTTTTATTTTAGAAAGTTGTTTATACCTCATTTCAGAAATGATCATTTTAGGTGTAGTTGACATATAATAAAATGCAAAAACATCAATGTATAGTTGATGGGCTTTAACAAATATGTATACTCATGTGACCACTAGTCAATCAATATGTAGAACATTCCCATCACTCAAGAAAGTTACTCCATGCCCCTTTGCAGTAACCTCCCTTACTTCACCCCCAAATTAACCATTATTCTGATATGTATCATTGCAGCTTAAGTTTGTCTATTGTAGAAATCCATATCATGGAATCGTACAGTAAGTATTCTTTTGTGTCTGGCTTCTTTAGCACAAAATATTCTCAAAATATTCTTTTGTTATCATCCATGCAGTTACATGTTCAAATCATTTATAATTTTCATTACCAAGTAGTTTTCCATTTTATGGTTCTATCACAGTTCATACATTCTCTTCTTGATGGGCATCTTTTCTTTTTTTTCAGTTTTTAGTTCTAAATAGAGAACTTCTAAATAGAGAAGCAATGAAATTCTTACATAAATTTTTCTGTAGACATAGGTTTTTATTTCTCATAGGGAAAAATTAAGGATGGAATTACTGGTTATTAGGTCAGGTATATGTTTAACTTGTATTAAAAAATTGCAAAATCTTTTTTTCCAAAGTGATTTATAACATTTTACATTCATCACAAGCACTGTACAAGACCTCAAGCTATTTTGTATCTTTCCACACACTAGAAATTGCAATTCTTTAAAATTTTTGCTATTCTAATGAGTGCAAAGTGTTACCTTTTTTGTGGATTAATTTGCACTTCCTTAATGACTAATAATGCAGAGCAACTTTTCATGATTTATTTGTTCATTGCTCTGTCTTCTGTTGAATTTCTGATAAGATATATTGCCTACTTTTAAATTAAAGATGTGTGTCTTTTAATTGTTGAATTGTAGGAATTCTTTATTATGAATACACCTTCTTTGTCAAGTTTATGTATTATGAATTTTATCTCCAAGTCCATGACATTTTATTTTCATAATAATGCCTTCCACAGAACACAATGTTTCAATTTTGATAAGACACAGTGTTTTAAATTTTGCTTTAATGATTATTATTCTTTGTTTTCTTTTTAAGAAACCTTTTTTTTTTTTATCCCAGTCATGATGGTATTCTACTTCATTTTCTTCTAGAAGTCTTGTAGTTTTAGTTTTTACAGTTATGTCTGTGATTCATCACAATTTGATGTGTGTACGGTGTGAAGTAAGCATTGAATTCATTCTTAAAAACAAAAAGATTTTCTACTATTTGTCGAAAAAAGCTATCCTTTCCTCATTGCATTATTTTAGCACCATTCTCATTTATCTTTAATGCCAGCTGCCAGCTGCATTATTGCTGTTTTTCAGATCATGCCTTTTTATCCCCGATTACTCTTGTTTCCAGAAGTTTTACTCTGTTCGGAATTCCTAGTTGTGAGTTTGCCTGTACTTATCCTACTTTTGGTGCTTCCAGATGGTGGCTTTCTGTTTTTTTTCTCCTTTTTTTGAGGAAGACTCTTAGACATCATTTATTTGAACACTGCTTCTTTGTAGCATTATTCACTATGGCTAAGACATGGAAACAACCAACGTTTCCTTTGCTAGATCATTGGATAAAGAAGATGTGTTACATATGCACAATGGAATACTACTCAGCCTTAAGAAAGGATGAAATACTACTATTTGCAGCTACTTGGATGGAACTTGAGAACATTATGCTAAGTGAAATAAGTCAGTCAGAAAAAGCTAAGAACCATATGATTTCCCTCATATGTGGGCTATAAAACTGGAACTCATGAACACAAATAGCAGTGTGGTGATTGCCAGAGGGAAGGGGGAGGGGGGAGAAGAGGGTCCTAATATAAGCTGATAGGATAAGATTTGACTTTGGTCATGAGCACATAGTGCATTATACACATCTTACAACATAGAAACCCACACTGAAACATATATGTTCATATTGACCAATGTTGACCCAATCAATTTAATAAAAAATAAATATTGCTTCTGCTCTTTCTCCTCTCACTTTTTTGTTTGCCAATTACATATAGTTGGAAATATTTCTCCAATACTCTTTTATACATTTTTCACCCATTTTGTCCTCTTTGTCCCTTAGTGAGGCTATATTTTACTAATTTATCTATCACTTTAATAATCCTTGCTTCAGCTTTTTACATATCTATGGAGTTTTTATTTCAGTTGTTTCTTCTTTAATTCTATAATTGTATTTGCTTTTTTATGAATTGAAATTTTGTGTTTAAATTCTTCATATTTTCTTAAGTACATTATATCAGATATTTAATTGATGTTGTACTATGAAAAATCCAAAATATAGAAAATCACAAGAATATTACACCGAATATTCTTATATTCTTTTCATAGACTCATCATTTCATACATTGCTACATTTGGTCAGGTGATCTGTGTCCTTCTGTGTGTGTGCCAGTTCATTATTATTCTTTATTTTCCTGAACCTCTTGGGGGTGCTCTACTCCTGTAGCAGGTTGAAAAGTGGCTCCCCAAACTCTATGTCAACCTAGAACCTCAAAACTATTACTTTATTTATAATAAAGGTATTTGCAGATACAATTAAGGCAAAAATCTTGAAATAAAATTATCTTTGGTTAGAATGGTCCCTAAATTCAATGGAGGATGCACTTATAAGACATAGAAAAAGAGAAAACACAAGTGACACTGGGGGAAAGGCCATGTGAAGATGTAGGAGTTATGCTGCAACAAACTAAGGAACAACATGAATTGCCAGAAGGTAGAAGGAGCAAGGAAGGATTCTCCCATAGAGCCTTTGGAAGGAGCATGACCATGCTGGCAACTTGATTTCAGGCCTCTGGTGTCTGGAAGTGTGAGAGAATACATTTCTGTTGTTCTAAGCCACCAATGTTTTACTAATTTGTTGTGGCAGCTCTAGCAAACTAATACAACCTCTAAATATTTCACCATGTGTATCATGAGGACAAGGATATTCTTATACATTTGCTGTACACTGATCATTTAGCTTTGATATAATGCTATTATCTAATATACGGGCCTTATCTATTTTTTTCCATTTGACTCAATATTATGACTCACTGAATTTATTTTTCTTCAATCCAATATCCAAACCAGAATCACATTGCACTTACATCTCTTTAGGCTATGTGAATCTAAAATATTATCTCAGCTTTTGTTTTTCAAAACATTAATTTTTATTTTAAGAATAAAGGTGTTGTTTTTTTTTCAGAATGTCCCTTAATCTGTTTGTCTGATTGTATCCTCATTTCTAGTTTCAGTTATATTTTAGAAGAAATATGAGATGAATGATGCTGGTGTTTCTCAGTGCCTCCCATCACAATATCATAATATTAGGCTCTCCTGTGACTGGTAGTGTTAATTTGGATCACTTAGTTAGGTGATGCCATCAATATTTCTCTATTCAAAAGTTACACCCCTTTTAATCAGTAAATAGTCTGGAGATACTTGAGAACTATGTGCAAATATCTTGTTAACCAACAAATTTTCACTCAATACTGTTATTATCCATTGATAAATATGGTCTTGATCAGTTATTACCATGATTTCAAAATGATGATTTTCTAGCTATTATCTTGCATATTTATTAGTTTTCTTCTATGGCAAAAATAAAATTACTCTCCTCTTATTGTTTCGTTCTCTCCATTCCTTCTTTTTTCCCATTCTGGTCTTAATCTCTTTCTATTTTTCTCTGTATCTGATTTCTGTCCCTCTCTTTCTCTCTGCATCCCACCCTCCTTCATTTGTCTATTTTTATTTAGATTTTTCAATGTGTGGATTCATGAATTTTTTCAGGTACATTATAATCCATTACTGGCATTCTTTATTTTTGTTTTTATTGTATTAGATTTAATTACATATTTGTGGCTTTCCATGTACTCAGAATAAAACATTGAAGAAAGAAATTGAAGAAGATACAAATAAATGGAAGCATGTACTTTGCTCATGGAGAGAAAGAATTAACATCATGAAAATATTCATAAGATCCAAAGCAATCTATAGATTCAATGCAATTCCTACCAAAATACCAATGACATATTTCACAGAACTAGAAGAAACACAATCTTGAGAAAGAAGAACAAAGTAGGAGAAATCACACTACCTAATATCAAGCTTTACCACAAGGCCACAGTAATCAAAACAGCATGGTACTTGCATAGAAAAAAAAAGACATAATGGTCAATGGAACAAAGGAGGGATGAGAAATAAACCCACATGTGTACTAGTATGGTGAATTAATGTTTGACAAAGGAGGCAAGAACATACAATGAGATAAAGGCAGTCTATTCAATAAATGGTGCTGGGAAAATTGGCTGACTATATGTAAAAAATGAAACTAGACCATATTCTTACACCATATACAAAAATAAATTTAAAATGAATTAAAGACTTAAATGTAAAACTCCTAGAAGAAAACATAGGTAGTAAAAGCTCAGACATTTCTCTTAGAAATATTTTTTGTGATATATCTCCTTGGGTAAGGGAAACAAAAGAGAAAAATAAACAAATGGTACTACAACAAACTAGAAAGTTTTTGCACAGCAAAATACATCATCAACAAAATGAAAAGACAACCCACTGAATGGGAAACACATTCCCTAAGGATACATCTGATGAAGCATTAATATCCAACATTTATAAATAACTCATACAATCTAAAACAAAAAACACAAACAATCCAAGTAAAAAATGGGCAAAGAACCTAATCAGACACATATGGGTATATATTTGAAAAAAACCTGAAACACAACTTTGAAAGAATATATGCACCCCTATGTTCATTGCAGCATTATTTACAATAACCAAGATATGGAAGCAAACCAGGATCCCATCAATAGATTGGAGGATAAAAAGCAGTAGTATATACTGTTTACACACACACACACACACACACACACACACACACACACACACATATATATAAAATGGAATATTACGGAGCCATTAAAAAGTACAAAGTACAAAATCTTACTATTTGTGGCAGCATGGATGGACCTAGAGGGTATTATGCTAAGTGGAATAAGTCAGAGAAATACAAACACCATACAATTTCACTTATATGTGGAATCTAAAGAACAATATAAACAAACAAAACTGAAACAGATTCATAGATACAGAGAACAGATTAATGGTTGCCAGAGTGGAAGTGGATTGGGGGACTGGTAAAAAAATGAAGGAATTGAGAAGTACAGATTGGTAATTACAAAATAGTCATGGGGATGTAAAGTACAGCATAGGAAATATAGTCAATAATATTGTAATAACTATGTATGGTGCCAGGGGATATTGGAAATATCAAGGGGAATACTTTATAAAGTATACGATTGTCTAACCACTATGCTATATAAATGAAACTAATATAAAATAACATTGAATGTTAACTAATCAAAAAACCATGTATCTTTCTTCTTTCCTAATCAAACCCTGCTCTCTCTCAAAAAAAGTAGAGAATTGCTTTCACCGCAACACTACCAAAAGAAACACTACTAAGTGAAGTTGATTCCATTGTAGTTTTTCCATCTTTAGCTTGAGGGTAGAGTCTTGAAATTTACTGTTTTTCCCCTTATTTTATCCATTTGTGTGTATACTTCTGTGCCATTGTATCATTAATGTAAATGTTTGTAACTATCACTGCAATCAAGATATAGCATTCATATTTAAAACAATATTCTTAAAATATTATGTACAGCTTTTCTTTCTATTTTATCCTCACCCAAGGAGATTTTTTTTATTATTGATTTTAGAGAGGGGAAGGGAGAGAGAGAGAGAGAGATGTGAGAGAGAGAAAAACATACACACCCAAACTGGGGATCAAATATAAAATCTGGGAATATGCCCTGACTTGGAATGGAAGCCACCACCTTTAGGTATAGGCAGGATGCTTGAATCAACTGACCCACACTGGCTAAGGCTATCCAGCTTTCCTATCAATTTTTGCAAGTAAGATTGGTCTACTCCAGTTAGTCTATCATGGCCAGAAGCAGATGTCCTAAAATTAGCTTTATAATATTTATTTTTATACAGGGTGGGGGAAAATAGGTTTACAATTGTGAGTATGTGAAACACAGAATTTATTCTTGTATTATTATTTATTAATTAATGTATTTTTTCCAAACAGCTGTAAACCATATTTTGCCCCATCCTGTATTTACATTAGGACACTTTCTGACTCTGAGATCATAGATATTATATAACTGTTTAAAATGTAAGTTCCAGAATTCTCTTTCTTCCCCATTATGCCTAGTATGGAAATGAATATGTAGTAAGAAAGTAATAAATAATTACTAGATGATAAATAACTAAACTACTTTCTATAGTTATAGCTATAAAGTCATTATGGCAAGGCATTTGAACTAAAATCATCAGTTCTACTTAACCTACATGGCAAAGACATAACTTACTTTTATGGTTGATTCAAGCTAACAGAATCATAGGTGTTTTTTTTTTTGTTCTTAAACAACTTTATCTTTGCATATAAACACATCTAAAGTGTCCCTGTATATTTTCACTGTGGAAGAACTTAAATTTCAGGTTAAAGAATAAAGGCACTCAGTAGACAATTAATAAATATTAGTGGCTACTCAGCAGAGTAATGCTGCTGGATGAAACACACTTTAGGAAACTAATTCTGTTAGAAGTGCACATAATGGCAAAGATGCAAAAAGTGATTATTTCAAGTGGAAATGTCACAAACAGCCATGAGGTTGGCCCAGGGGATCAGAGAGTTAGAGTTTTATATCTAATAATATTACAGTTTAAGTCCATGACTTTGTATAATGGAAGGGAAATAGGGATAAGGGGGAAAGAAAGTAGAGCTAGCACAGGGAAAAAAACAGTTCAGAGGCATATAAACTATTTAAAGTACTAAGTTTTGGGCTTTCACATAATGGGAGTGTCATATAAAAACAAATCCAGACTTAGATAAAGAGAGGCTTTATAGAGAAGAAAGACTATTGCAATATGGAGTGTGCTCTGATCTCAGAAATCTGCCTGTGTCTCAAAAGCAAACAAAACAGCCTTTTTAAAAAAAAATAGGGAGGGGAAAACAGGAAATATGGGGAAGTCAGGCAAATGAGAGAAAATGATCTGCGGGGACTCATCGAATATGTGTCTCACTGTAGTCAACTGATTCTCAGGATAAGCTGATAAGGGCTTTTCAGTGCATGCTCAGGTATGAGGGCAAGCAGAGTTCAGGGACCTTTAGGGAAGAAAGAAACCTGACTCAGACAAAGCAGAGGGTACAGAAGTGGGCAATTATGAACACCTAATCAGGAGCCAACACCACATAGGGATATGTACTCTGTTATTAGAGGCATTCTAGTGGATAATTAATAGCTTCTTGTTAGGTATGCTAATGAAGAAATTTGTTATTTTTAATCTGGTGGGAATTTGGTCAAGGTGACCTTCAAAAATGTATTCTAACTTGAAGAACAATTCTTTGTATGATTCAGTGAGAGTTAGTATTTCTACTGCCAAAAAATAACCAAAACAACAAAACAGTGATCCCCTTAGTGTACATTGCCAGACAATAAGATTTGCTGCATCATCTAGTCATTTTATTTGTATCTTTCAATGAAAGATAGTAAAATCCTTTAAGCCAGCTTTGCAATCATCATTTTGTAGGCTGTATAAATGAAATATTCAGCAATAACTATTTCAAAATATCTATTATTTTAGATTGAACAGAATTGCTGTGTACAGGATATGAATTTCTTCCCTAGGAATGCAATAATAGTATGGAAAGGATGTGGAGTATTAACATTTAGACAGGAATCATGGGAAAGGCAAAGCTTAAAATTTACCTAGTGTGGAGAGAAAAAGAAGAAAGTTTTTGGTTAAATCTTATCACATTCACCACTAGTCCATCAATTCAAAGTCAGCTTGGGGAATGATGTTGCCTTTTAGGCTCTCATGAAAAGCCTTCCTGATTTGAAAAAGAGGCAAATTTATTTATGTAAATTGACTATTTTGCAGTACTTCTGCTTCTTTTAGTGTTGACTAGTCCCACTTCTGATAAAACAGATCTAATTTTATTTCCATTAAAATGCAATGAAAGTACTTTTATGAATTTAATAGTTTCTTGCCTGAGTTTGATAGGAGCATTAAAATTGTTAGCTATAGAGTGTTGTTAATAAATATTGCTTTTTTAATTAAAAGACTTAAGAAACACCTAGCTGGTCAAGGATTTTTTTCTATAGATTATGAAAAAAAAAAGAGTTGGTAAAAGAAATAGTAATATGCTCAAGGATTTGCTTAATTGGACCCTCTTGCTTATCTCACTGTCAAATTATTTTCAAACCTAAGCTTTTCTATGTGATTTAAATATTGGCATACTCTGTTTTGCATAACTTATTCATCTTCTTGAAGGGAACATGCAACAAATACAAACAAATATAAATTTAGACTTTTGACAAAGCATGAAAAGAAAACTGACATCATGAATTGTTCTAAATTTTTTTTCAGAAGGTTCTCTTAAAATTTTACTTTCACTCATGCTTTCTACACTTTTCTATAAACTACCTATGTAAATATCCTTATTTCCGATAACTTAGTAGGCCTCCTTGATCCACAGTCTTCCTGATGTAGTAACATTTAGCTGAAGTTCTGCATAATCTGCATAGTCAACAGCCATTTACTCTTTAACAACAAAAAAAAGAAATATGCCTGGCCAGTGTGGCTCAGTATCGACCTATGAACCAAGACATCACGGTTTGATTCCTGGTCAGGGCACATGCCAGGGTTGCGGGCTCTGTCCCCAGTAGGGTGTGTGCATGAGGCAGCTGGTCAATGATTCTCTCCCTCTCCTTCCTTTCTGAAATCAATAAAAATATTTTTTTAAAAAAGGAAATATGTATGAAAAAATAAAAAATGCAAAAGGCTTTTAAAGATTATGAGAATCACTGGTAGCAGAGCTGATTCTGATTACCTGCCTAATCTAAGTTTCTGGACTTCCTCTTCCAAAATCAGGGGGTGAGGGAAAGTTTATTTACCTTTTATCACTTAAAAATTACATATTTAATTGGTCAGATAAGACAAACAACTTTCTTGATATCATGAGACATATACACAGAGTGGCCAGATTATTATGATCTCTGAACGCACAATAATCTGACCACTCAGTATATATATTAGAGGCCCAGTGCATGAATTTGTGCATGGGTGGGGTCTGGCCAGCCTGGCCAGGGGGAGGGGACATGGGCAGTTGGCCAGCCTGCTGGCCTGCCTGCTGGTCAAACTCCTGGTCGAGGGGACAATTTGCATATTAGCATTTTATTATATAGGATATACACTGAGTGGCCAGATTATTATGCATTCAGAGATCATGCCACTCAATGTATATTGGGAAAAAATATTGTGGGAAACTATATACAAAGTAGAAACAGTAGTTTACATGGATTCAGAGTGCTGAAACAATGTAGCTACAACTTAGAGTTTCTTATGCACAATTGCTTAAAATTAATAAATGCTGAATTTACAAACTTTAGATTTTCTTGACAGAGCGCTGTACACCTTTCAGTCAATTCCAGCCTATACCTTTTTAAATAGTAAATAAAAAGGTCTGGATTAGATTGTAACATATTGTCCGATATCAAATAATTCTAGCTGACTTATGTCTAGAACTTTCAGTTTAGTAAAAATATTCTAGATGTATTAATTAGTAGATCTGTACTAGCTTCCCTTTTCTTATTTTATATAGTAACTAGTAGCCCGGTGCATGAAATTCGTGCACATTGAAAGGGAATTAATTAGATGAAATATTTTAATATTGCTATTTGCCCTTTCTCTATAATAAAAGTGTGAGAGATAAAAGGAAATGAGTACAATGTATATGAAAATAATACATAAATTTATTAATAAGTAAACAATAACAAACTGATATAACAATAACAAACTCGTAATATAAAAACAACATTGATGCAAATAATGATTGATAAAGTGATTAAACTTATTCTAATATTTTCCTGTATACCACATTAAGAGTAAAAACACTTTCAGAGTGCTTGACTAATTTCCCTTGAGATAAAGTATTTACAGCTTTAACTTTAACGTAACATGCTCTTTGAACTCAAGAGAAAGCAACAGCCGTAACTGGTTTGGCTCAGTGGATAGAGCATCGCCCTGTGGACTGAAAGATTCCAGATTCGATTCCGGTCAAGGGCATGTACCTTGGTTGCGGGCACATCCCCCGTAGGAGGTGTGCAGGAGGCAGCTGATCGATATTTCTCTCTCATTGATGTTCCTAACTATCTATCCCTCTCTCTTCTTCTCTGTAAAAAAAAAATCAATAAAATATTTTTTAAAAATGCTTTAAAAAAAAGCAAGAGAGAAAGCAACATATAACTGACCATGTCCAAAAATGGGTTCAGGTAGGAATATCCCTACTCTGTCTAGAGTTTGTCCTTGTGATTTATTAATAGTCATCACAAATGCTGGCATAACGGGAAAATATCTTCGAATTAATTTAAATGGGTGGCCAGTGTCAAATGGGGACAAATCAATTCTTGGAATCAGAACAATCTCTCCCTCTGCAGATCCTGTTAATATTTCAGCCTTGATAATGTTAGGTTGCAATCTTTTGATAATAAATCTGGTACCATTACAAAGACCCCATTTACTATTAAGATTTCTCAATAGCATGATGATTGCACCCACTTTCAATTTTAATTTATGATACGGCATTCCAGAAGGAGTAATACTATTAAGAAATTCAATAGGAAAATTTTCCTTTTCAGCATCATCTGTTGAGTCAATGGAATCACCACTCAAATAGGCGTGAAAATCTCCATCAAGTATATCCAAAATTTCTTCATTTAATTTTTGAACGTGCTCATTTTTTGAACAAAGAATTGCATGTTTAGATATATTTTTAATATTATCTATAGATATACTATTTCCAAAGATGGCTTAAATAATAGATCCATTAAAAATCATTTCATGGGGAATTTCAATAATATCCATTCCTAAATGAAAATTGCTATCAAGTTTGCCATCTCCAAGTTTTACTAACCATTCACTGTAAGCAGAATCCTCTGATCTCATATTTGTTTTAAGAGACAACTGTCTGAAACATCCCCAAACACTACAGTACTTTAAAACTTATTTGTACTATGGCCAATCGTATAGCATGGCAACACAAAAATCCCCTCTGAAAAGAACTTTCCCACCAAATGCAACATTCAAATTAGCGCCAGCGAGAGCTTTATATGTATGGCACGTGTGCGAGTCAAAGTTTATTTTTATATTTCCAGTGCGTCATATGTACCAGTTGGTCGGACGGATGGACAAATGTCGGTCACTTAGCCTATTATCTATACAGATTATAAGTCATGATTTTAACTTTTTTAAAAATTATCTTTTAATACCTCCAAAGCACAATGAGTAAGAATCTGAAGGTTTATGTGGCTTCTATTTGGTTTCTAGGACAAAGTTCTTTCCTTTACCCACCACTCACTTCTCTCCTTTTACTCTTGAATGTTAATTCCAACATAATTTTTGTAACACCTCTTGAAAAGGATCCAACCAAGTTTTTGATAGTCCACATGATAAAACTTACAGAAAAATACAGCATGAGACTTTCATTCTCTCACTAAGTTCTTCATATAACTGTAATTCCTCAGCCTCTAAAGAATGAAAAAGAAGAATAAAAGTGCCTTCTCTCATTCCAAGGCCTTTCTCAGTCAGGCAACCACAAAAAGAAAGAATGAGCCTACAATTCATGCCATGTAATCTCTATCAGGCATAATTCAAATCAAATCCCATCATGCAAAGTCTGGGATAATTAAAATGTATAAGAGAATAGTGGTGACCTGGGGGAGAACTTATGAAACCTTGTCTCCTGCTTTTGCTGACTATTCTTTTCGTTATGCTAGACTCCAAGTCCTTATCGGGGACCTGGTCAGATGGCTGTGGGTGCTAACCCACACCACCTGGATCCGCGATCGGGGACCTGGGCAGGCAGCTGCGGGTGCTAACCCATGCCGCCTGCCCTGGTCCATGATCCGTGATCGTGGACCTGGGCAGGCGGCTGTGGGTGCTAACCCACGCCACCTGGATCCGTGATCGTGGACCTGGGCAGCCTGCTGCAGGCATTAACCCACGCTGCCTGCCCTGGTCCATGATCCCTGATAGGGGCTTTGAGTCAGCTGCCACTGGCGATGGCTGACTTGAAGCCCTTATCCGGGACCTGGGCAGGCGGCTGCGGGCCTTAACCCACACCGCCTGCCCTGGTCCGAGATCGGTGATGGCGGACCTGGGCAGCCGGCTGCGGGCATTAACCCATGCTGCCTGCCCTGGTCCATGATCGGTGATGGACCTGGGCAGGCAGCTGCCCTGGTCCGTGATCCCTGATCGTGGACCTGGGCAGGCGGCTGCAGGCCTTAACCCACACTGCCTGCCCTGGTCCGAGATCGGTGATGGCGGACCTGGGCAGCCGGCTGCGGGCTTCAACCCACGCCGCCTGCCCTGGTCCGTGATCGGTGATGGTGGACCTGGGCAGGCGGCTGCGGGCTTCAACCCACGCTGCCTGCCTCGGTTCGGGATCGGTGATGGCAGACCTGGTCAGCTGGCTGCCAGCGCTAACCGCCTGCCCCAGTCCACCATCATGGCTTGGATCTCACTGGCATGGGTGCTGCCCTCTCCCCCGCCATCTTTGCTGGTTTAACGTGTATATTTGCTTCTGATTGGCTGGTGGGCGTGGCTGGTGGGCGTGGCTGGTGGGCATGGCTTGTGGGTGTAGCGAAGGTGCGGTCAATTTGCATATTACTGTTTTATTATGTAAGATTAAAAATTAAAATATTTTATCATTGTAATCCAAATTTACCATGCTATTACAATTCATAACCAGTATATGTCCTTATGAATATTAAAATTCATAGAAAATTAAGAAATAACATCATTGATTTGATAATGTGTCAAAATTATAAATCCAAAACAAAAATCATAATTAATAGCAAAATATTAATTATTTATCCAAAGTCAGGAAAAACACAATCAAGAAGTGTGATGCTTCCAGTTCTGTTTTGTCTTTTCTTTTCTTTTTTATCCCTCACCCCAGGATATGTATGAGAGAGAGAGATACATCAATTGAGAGATAAACATTGGTTTGTTACCTCCCAAACTCATCAAAAGAGGGATAAAATCCCTAACCCAGGTATTTGCTCTGACAGGGAATTGAACCCACAGCTTTTTTTTTTTTGTGTGTGTGTGTGTGTGTGTGTGTGTGTGTGTAAGGAATGACACTCCAACCAACTGAGTCACCCAGCCAGGGCTTAAGTTGCCTTTTTTGATTCACAGTTTGGTTGCTGTGAACCTTTGACTATTTTCTAGAATTACAACAAAGTTGGTTCTGGCAGTGCTTATTTTTTGGAGTTTCTTGTAGGGGGATGAGAGTTTGGAGCTGTCTATGCTGCCATTTTGCTTATGTCACTCCTACATAATTAAAAAATAATGGGAACATGTTCACAAGTTTCCTAAAAATTTACCCTTTAGTTCTCATTAACTGATTTGAACTAGTTCTAGCATACTTCTGAGTTTAAACTCATTTAAAGGTTTATTATCTAAACTTTGAATTACATCATGCTATTCAACAAAACTATGACCCGTGACCTCAGAATTTCCATTCTAAAGAAAGTTACTTCAGGTAGGGTACTCTGATACATGATCCCATCTTTATGTTTTTAGTTTTTATTTATTTACTAGAGGCCCGGTGCATGGAATTCATTCATTTCCAAGAGGGTGTGTGTGTGTGTCCCTCAGCCCAGCCTGCACCCTCTCCAATCTGGGACCCCTCAAGGGATGTCTGACTGCCCATTTAGGCACGATCCTGGTAGGATTGGACCTAAATGGGCAGTTGGATATTCCTCTCACAATCTAGGACTGCTGGCTCCCAACTGCTTGCCTGCCTGCCTGCCTGATTGCCCCTAACCGCTTCTGCCTGCCAGCCTGATCACCCCCTAACCACTCCCCTGCCAGCCTGATTGACACCTAACTGCTCCCCTGCCAGCCCAATTGCCCCTAACTGCCCTCCCCTGCTGGCCTGGTCACCCCTAACTGCCCTCCTCTGCTGGCCTGGTCACCCCTAACTGTCATCCCCTGCCATCCTGGTTCCCCCCAACTGCCCTCCCTTGCAGGCCTGGTTGCCCCCAACTGCCCTCCTTTGCCAGTCCGGTCACCCCTAACTGCCTTCCTCTGCAGGCCTGGTCCCTCCAAACTTCCCTCCCTTGCTGGCCTGATTGCCCACAACTGCCTTCCCCTGCCAGCCATCTTGTGTCCACATGTGGGTAGCCATCTTTGACCACATTAGATGGCCATCTTGTGTGTTGGAGTGATGGTCTATTTGCATATTACCTCTTTATTATATAGGACTAGAAGCCTGATGCATGAAGATTCATGCAAGAATAGGCCTTCCTTCCTCTGGCTGCTGGCATGTGGTGGGCTCGCTATAGCAGCCTGTGAAGCGGCGGTGGCAGTGGCAAGCCCTGCACACTCTGGTGCCACTTCCTCCTCGCCCTCCTTCTCCAGAGAGTTTCTCTGTGCAGCACTGGTGCTCCCAGGGAGGCGTGGAGGGGAAGAGGTGGGGAGAGCGAGGCAGACTGGAGAGGTTGGGTGCGCTAGTGTGTTTCACTTTCCTATTGTGAAAGTGGGATGCAACTGGCCCCCTTACTCATCCTCTTCCTCCTCCTCCGCCTCCTGCCTGCCCTCCCTCCCTCCACACCCATCACCCCTCCCCTCTTGATTTGGTGAGATAGGGAGATCTGATAATTTGGGTTACTGTGTAGGTGGCCTCTTTCATCTATTCAAAACAAAGCTGAGCTGCCTGCTGCTGCCACCATGGCCACCACCAGCACCCCTTGGCTCTCCTGGGGCTCCTGGGACATGCTAACTGCACCAAGTGAGCTCCCATGAGCACCAATGCCTGCAGGGCTGCTCTAACACTAGGGTTTTGTTTACCAGAGCAGCGGGGCAGGGGTGGGGTAGAGGGAGTCGCCAGATACTGGGAGCTACGACCTCAGGCGACAGGCAGTTGCCTCTGAGGCCGGGGGCTGGGCCACAGGGAGTCTGCAAGGATGGTTAACAACTGTGGAGCATGGCAGGGAGGCCCTGAGGAGAAGCACTGACTAGAGGCCTAGAGCAACCGGGGGGGTGGGGCTGCTGCCATCTTTGTTGGGTTAATTTGCATACTCACTCCTGATTGTCTGTGGGCATCATGAAGTGATGGTCAATTTACGTATTTCTCTTTTATTAGATAAGATTGTGTGTGTGTGTGTGTAATGGTTCTGTCATTTCTTTCTAATCCTGACTTTGTCTCTCCATTCTAAGAATTTAAATGGTTCCTGGATTCTGCAACACTTAGCTAAAAGGGGCGAATCTTCTGGTCAAATTACACAAACTTTCTTAGCATAGGAGTGACCTTTTTTACAATTTTTGTATCATTACTGGAATCCAATAGCACTGGTATTATATCACCTCTAAAATTAATCATTCTTAAATAACTGAAAATATATCCTAGTGCAATTTTCAATTAACAAGAAGGTTTAATAAAGTTTGCTATATATTTTAAGAATTTGTGTCTGATCATGCCAAAATACTAATTGCTCATAGTGGGGGATTTATAAGGTTAATTTATATATTGTTGGTTGAAATACAAAATTGTTTGAATTTAAAAATAGACACTTCCCATCTGTTTTATGAATTTCTCAACAACTTACAGGAAAAAGCAAAGTTCTCCCTCCTATACTATTCATATTCCAATGCTACATGTTAAATAACAGGAGGAAATGACTCCTGAGCTGGGTTTGAATCAGATGTGATCGATCATCCATTGAATATGTAAAGCTTGGTTATGTACTATTTTTAATTTCCCAGGTAATTAGACATTACAATAGGAAAAATAAGATAACATACAAGCATAGCTACTTACTATATGACCTAGTTTAGGTTTTTAATCTTGATTTCAAAGTTTATATGCTATAAGTTGACTTATATAATATATATATAATACATGTAAAATACATATATGACTAAAAATAACTTTAATTATTCCCTTCCATTATCTAATCTCTCCTGTCATTATTATTTTGATTCAGAGTTTTCCAAAATTTACCCATTGGCATAAGCTTTATTTTTAGATGTATTCTCTCAACTAAAAATTATTGATGCATAGAAATTTTCCATTTATTCACTGATTTAAAAATAATAATGCATGGTACTTTAGCAGCATGTCAAAGGAGCATACAATGCAGTCATTTTCTAAGCTGTAATTACAGGCAGTGCTTTAGTGTAAAGCAATTTGCTTTTAAACACGAGAAAGCATATGGCTTGATTAGAGAGTGCTAGAAAAGTATTATTTCTATTATTTATTCTGAAATCTCTTAAAAATCTTATCTATAACTTAAAACTAACAAGATATTGATCACAAAATGACCATAGACCAATATATCCAGGTTTACAGTATCACCTTAAAATGCATTGGAAAATATAAATTGTTTATAGTATCAGGTAGTTGTAAAAACAAACAAAGAATATTTTGGATCAGTGGAGATTGATTACTTGCTCCAATGCTTTAGTTAATAACTGCTCCTATTAAGAAGTCTCCCCAAAAAAATTTGTTCAAGGGTGGGGTTGCCAATGTAATGATCCTTTCACCCTGTGGTCTGAAGTTTTGTAGAATTATAGAAATGACCAAGGTTAACCATAAAATATGCATAGCCATCAATTTCTATGGCACAAAGTGGGTCTAGTGCAGTTTGGGTTAATTCCAGGTAACCAATTATGTTATAGTCATAAGAGTTTAAACAAAATAGTAAATATATGAGCAGTGGCTTTTTACCCTATGTAAATGAAGATTTTATTAAAGCATATTCTGTTTCAATGACCAAAGAATTATTGACATTGCTTTTCTTTATCTCCCACTATGTTTTGGAGTTATTTATCTCAAAGATGTCTCCAAATAAAGGAGGGAAGATTGGGGATAGAAAATAATTTTATGTGAAGATACTTTATAGAACAGTTTGTTCGTGTCATCATATCACCCTCTAACTAAGCTGGAACAGCATATCTCCTTTTCAGCTAGGCTCAAAGTAAAACATAACCATTTCATTCAAGTAATAAAATTATAAATATCACTCTGTTGTATGAAAATTATCAGATTGCCTGACTGATTTAGCTTTTTTCTTTTTCTATTACTTGTTAAGGTATGTTAGTGATATTACTCAAAACAAGCTAGAAGAAATGGGCCACAATTACCCAAAGCATTGTTTACATGATAGTGGGAAAATACTTTGCAATTGAAATTTTGATGGAATTTGTACTTTGGTGATGGACAGGAAGCCCAAAACACTTGCACTGAAGATGCAGGGTTCCATATCACAAAGGCAGTGCAAAGAGTAGGCAATACAACTGTAAAAAGAGTTTGAACTTCTGTTTAGAGATGCTACCACTATGAATTTGCTCACAGCTGTTGATCACTTTCCACTGTACTCTAAAATCAATGAATTGTGGGATTATGATGACAGATCTCAGGCACTTTTATGTAACTAAAAGCATTTCTGCCTAAAAAGGTGAAGGAATTAAGCAAAGAAAAAAAAAAAAAACACCTGATAGACACAGACAACAGTATGGTGATCGCCAGACGGAAAGGGAGTTGGAGGAATAGAAGAGGGTAAAGGGGGGATAAATTGTGATGGAAGGTGATTTGATTTGGGGTGGTGAACACACAACACAATATACAGATGATGTATTATTTAATTATACACATGAAATCTGTATAATAATAATAAGAAAAAAACATCTCTGTATGAGAATGTTCCACTTGTGCTTTGATCCTAAACAACTAGTTTTCAAACCACAAATGAACCCATTTATCATTCAAACCACAAATGAACCCTTGTTCTTTCACTTACCTTTCTTTGTACATTATAGATGGAGGCAAATTTTGTTTGAATTCCTTTGTTTGAATTGTGGTCTGTATATAGCCTGCTTCTTACTCTGAAAAGGGCATTTTCTTCACTGTTATAAGAAATGTCACAGTTCATACAAATGATGACTATTTAGAAAGTGTTGAAAGCATTTGACCTTAGCTAGATCCTTATTATATACTGTATCTTCAAACGTCTCTCCTAAGGTGTCAAATACATTAGCATTAAATTGACTAAGATGCTTTATTTTTCAGCTTCTATGACATAACCTTTAAGTAGAATAGTGTTTGTTTTAGAAATAAATTAATAACTATTTCAGTTATTTATAATATGCACTGAATGTTTTATATTTTTCAAGCACTTTCTAAATCCTTTCACATTCATCATTTTCTAATTCTCACAAAGCTCTTTTTCTTAAAGAGGTAACTAAGACATACAGCGGTTCTATAACCTAATTAAAGTCACATATCTAGTACAAGGCAAAGCAATTATGTGAACCTATTATTTGAATTTTTAAGTCTGAATATTTGCCACTATTTTCTTCATTATAAAAATCCATCCCAACTAAATTATAGTATTTTAAATGTACCATTAGTTATGAAGAAGTAAACAGACTACAGAAAGCTCTAAACCAGGGTTTCTCAACCTAATAACTCATTATATTTTTGGCTAGATAATTTGGGGGGCATCATTAGATTAGGGCTATAGTATGCAAGGTAATAAGTTAAGCAGTATCCCTGGTTCTAACTTTTAGATGCCATTGGCAAACCCCACCCACTCCTAGTGGTGATAACCAAAAATGTCTCCAGACAGTGTTAAATGTCCTTATGGGGAGTTCATAAAATAACCCCTTCCTTCTGGGAACTGCTACCCTAAAGAAAACAATACAATTTTTCCTCTTTGGTCATTAAATTTATTATCTAGTTTTATAATTTTCAATAACTTGCTAGAATCAGAAGTCTATTAAAAATAGCTAAATTTATTTTCTTTGATGTTATTTCCATGGAATTTAGGAAGTCAGTCATCTTTTATTGCTGTAGTCTACTAGCTGAAGTTTTAAGCTAAACTAGTCCTGTGTAATTATAACTATTTTTAAAACTTAAGATCAATTTAATTACATTACCTTGTTATTGTGACAAAATCTAAGCTCCTTTTGAGAAAGAGTAAATACAGTCATGTTCTTGTAAGTTTTTAAGTACAGTTTTGGTTGACAATTATGACATTGCTAAAATTTTCTTCAAAGATGAGATTTGAAGAGAAGTCTGTAAAAATGGCTTTAGAGCATTCTTGAAGTTCCTGATATAATCTAAATGATAATATTAAAATGGTGCCACATTTAGTTATTATACAGACCTCATAATCTTGATTTAACCTTAAAAACTCTCAATTTTTAATCTATATAATAAAACCCTAGTATGCAAATTGACCAAACAGCAGAACAACCAGTTGCTATGATGCACACTGACCACAAGGGAGCAGATGCTCAACGCAGGAGCTTCCCCCTGGTGGTCAGTGTGCTCACACAGGGGGAGCGCTACTCAGCCAGAAGTTGGGCTCACAACTGACGAGCTTAGCAGCGGTGGCGAGAGCCTCTCCCACCTCCGCTGTAGGCTGGCAGTAAGGAGAGAGGGGTCCCGGACTGTGAGAGCCCTGGACTGTGAGAGGGATCGGGCCTAAGCTGGCAGGAGCACATCCGCCAAGGGGTCCCGGACTGCGAGAGGGTGCAGGCTGGGCTGAGGGACACCCTCTCCCCCAGTGCATGATTCTCATGTACCGGGCCTCTAGTATGATAATATTATGGGATTTCAATAGGTTCAACTTATATACATAGAGATATAAGTAAATGTGTATATAAGAAAGCTACCCATCCTTGTAACTAGAATAGTTTCTTCTCCCTCAAAATGTGCATATTTTCTTTAGGCATTACCAACTTTTAATAGTATGCCAAATCCATATGGTAGTTTAGCTTCTTTCATCATGTGACATTTCTTTCATCTTCACTTTGACAGTTATTCCTTAGTCTCAACACTCATCAACTATCTCTCTGTCCCAGGGAGGACAGCCTGCTCATGATTCTCACAAATCGCTTCATGAAAATTCCCCCAAAAAGTTTTAAAATGACACAAATTGGTGGACTAATATACTAAGTGACAATTAATCTCTAGCAAAGTATAATACATAGTTTGTTCAAAGACCAGATACTCCATTTTTAGTGATATATGTGCATTTCTAGTTTTATGGTACCCATTTGCTTGGCTAACTTATACATTGAGGGGGAAAAAGGTAAAATATTGTGTTTCTAAAATAAGTTGGCATCAATAAAGCATTTTTGAGCCATTAGCTTTGTCTAAAATAGTTTTAATCCCTACTCATTTCTGTAGAAATATCTGCCTTTGTTGCTACTTCTGCATGGAAGATTTGTTTGTATTTCATAGTTAGTGAAATTTGTACCAAAGGAAAATTTCTAGAAACATAAACTCTTTTTTAAAATTTCTTTCTTGATTAAGGTATTACATATGTGTCCTTATTCCCACATTAGCCCCCACCCCCCATTCATGCCCCCACCCCCCTGTTGTCTGTGTCCATTGATTAGGCTTATATGCATGCATATAAGTCCTTTGGTTGATCTCTCCCCCTTACCCCCACTGTCCCCTACCTTCCCTGAGGTTTGACATTCTGATTGATGTTTCTCTGTCTCTGGATCTGTTTTTGTTCATCAGCTTATGCTGTTCATTATATTCCACAAATGAGTGAGATCATGTGATATTTATCTTTCTCTGCCTGGCTTATTTCACTTAGCATAATGCTCTCCATCTCCATCCATGTTTTAAAATGGGTAGTGTCCAAGAGGTGGCTGGACATTACTGATGAGTTGCTCTCACCCAAATGATCCCCCATTTCCTTTGACTGAAATTTATAATTATATGCTACAAAGGAATGTATGTAGCCATATCCTTCCTTACTAGCCATTCTCAGGAAGGCTCCATTTTATTGTTCTAGCAGTGCTAATTGCTCCCTATTACTCTGCCATTATGCTCCCCTTCCAAAATAAATAATATTTATGAAACATTGAAACAATAAATAAACTGTGTGTTTATTCAACAATGAAGCTTCCTTTCCAAATTGCATGGCTCAGCTCTGACTGCTGTTCAAGCAGAACCATCATGCTTTCCAAACAGACCTGCCAACTTATTTGTCTTTGCATACACAATTTTTTTTCTTTGATACTTGGAGAATAGCAATTAGAAAATTCCAGGTGGTGTGTTACCAGGAGATAATCACATTTTGGAGCATTAGATGCTTTACACACACTGAGGCTTTGAATTCTCAGAGGTATGATTATCTCATTCCTGCTCTTCTTCATGCTATTTCACTATACCCTTTCATTTTCACAGTACTAACCATCCATTATCTAGAGTGATCAGTATTTTGGCAGGCTTTGGTCATATCTCATTTTTCTATGTATTCCCAACTCTTCCTATTCCACCCCTCCGCTAACTTTTAGCACAGAACATAGAGTACATATACAATAATTGCCTCACCTTTCAAGTGTTTTCATCACTTAATAAAATATGGCAATGCTTAAAATAGTAATTCTAAGCTTAAATGTCAATTATCTTTAGAAATATTTGCAAATGAATCTCCATTTTTAAATGACTGTTTCCTAAACTGCATTCCATAGTAATATATTGTGCCATAAAATGTTAATAGATAGATTACAAAAAGTAAAGCTCCATGGTTACTCAATTTTTAGAATGTTGAGGTTAGCCCTAACCGGTTTCACTCACTGGATAGAGCATCGGCCTGCGGACTGAAGGGTCCCAGGTTAGATTCTGGTCAAGGGCAGGTACCTTGGTTGCGGGCATATTTCCAATAGGGGGTGTGCAGGAGGCAGCTTTTCGATATTTCTCTCTCATTGATGTTTCTAACTCTCTATCCATCTCCCTTCCTCTCTGTAAAAAATCAATAAAATATATTTTAAAAAAGATTGTCAAGGTTAAATCGATCCCATTAATTTTTCTGAGAAGTCCTGTAACTCTACACATTGGAACTTTCAGAGGGATTTTTTTCCATGAAAGGTTGCTTAAATTTATTTTACTTTTTAATATACCGATGAAATAATGGAGTAGACATACCAAATGTTTTAAAAGCAAATGAAATTCAATATCTGAACTAAAAAAAGCTTACTAGTAGTTTAGATATTTATAGCGTGAGTCAGGGGATCAATGTTCACATCCATATATTTCTGGGTGAAATTTGAATTATTGGTCATTGTTTTTTTGTGTTTGTACTCCAATCCTATCTAATAAAACAGTAATATGCAAATTGACCATCACTCCAACATACAAGATGGCTGCCCCCATGTGGTCAAAGATGGCTGCCCCCATGTGGACACAAATGGCCACCACAAGATGGTCAGCAGGGGAGGGCAGGTGGGAGAGACCAGGCCTGCAAGGGAGGGCATTTGTGGGCAATCAGGCCAGCAGGGGAGGGCAGTTGGGAGGGACCAGGCCTGCAAGGGAGGGCAGTTGGGGGTGATCAGGCCAGGAGGGGAGAGCAGTTGTGGGGGACCAGGCTTGCAAGGGAGGGCAGTTGGGGGTGATCAAGGCTGCAGGGGAGGGCAGTTAGGGGTGACCAGGCCAGCAGAGGAGGGAAGTTGGGGGCGACCGGGCCTGCAGGGAAGTGCTGTTGGGAGGGACCCAGGCCTGCAGGGGAGGGAAGCTGGGGGGGACCAGGCCTACAGGGGAGGGCAGTTAGGGGTGACCAGTTCTTCAGAGGAGGGCAGTTAGGGGCAACCAGGCCAGCAGGTGAGGGCAGTTAGGGGCAATCAGGCTGGCAGGGGAGCAGTTAGGCATCAATCAGGCTGGCAGGGGAGTGGTTAGGGGGTGATCAGACTGGAAGGCAGAAGCAGTTAGGGGCAATCAGGAAGGCAGGCAGGCGAGAAGTTGGGAGCCAGCAGTCCTGGATTGGAGAGGGTGCAGAGGGTGCAGGCTGGGCTGAGGGACACCCTCCCCCATGCACGAATTTCGTGCACCGGGCCTCTAGTAGATTATATAAAACAGATTAGTTAGAAATTGATTTCAGCTGGATGAGAAAGATATTGGAAGGCCTAGTTATAGAAGGTAACATTTATGTTTGTCTTTGATGATTTCAAAAGTCAGAGATGATAAAGAAAGAACATTCTATCAAAAGCAGATGACTTAAATGCATAGGAACAGTAAAATGCTGGGCACGTTTAAAGTATGGTGAGAGATCCCATTAGGTTTGAGGTTAGGACATATGAGTGATATAATGAGAAATAATGTTGAAAAAGTAGGTTGGAATCAAATTAAGAAGACTTTGAGTCCAATAAAAATTTTGGATTTTGACCATTACATTTATCCATTCATTGCTATTCAATGGTCTCCCTTTTTCTATGTAACTTTCCCATTTTATAATGCAATTTAGTCTGATAAGTGGGGGAAGAAGAAAATGATGACAGAATGACCAATTCAATAAACTCAGTTTAGGTGTTAACTTAGTAAGGGCCCCAACTTTTATTGTGGTAGTAGACAAGGAAAGAATGGTTTAGCTTTAGCTTTTGTAATAATTGCCTATTGAGGGTTCATATAACATTCCATTTCCCCATCTTGGCACACACACTATCTAGACCTGTGCTATGTAATATGGTAACCAGTAGCCACATGTGACAATTTACATTTAAATTAATTAAAATTAAGAAAATTAGAAATTCTGTTCCTCAATGGCACTAGGCATATTTCAAGTGCTTGGATATTCACGTGGCAAGTGGCTACCATATTGGACAGTATAGATGGTAACTATTTCTGTATTTGGAGACAGTTCTGTTGGGAAATATTGATCTAGGCTATAAATCTAATGCAGGAATGTTGCAGTCTGACATGAGTGATTATGAATAGCACAGTTTCCGCCAGTACTTGCCATCATTGAATTCTGAAGCAGGAAAATCTGGTATTTAGTGTCTTTGCCTATACTTTCTGCCAATTCAGTGCTTGTTTTTTTTTTACTCATGCTCTCATGCTAATGTCTCTCTACCTTGTGTTACTGCAGCATTTTGTGCCTATCTCTATTGGAGCACTTATGACACAGTTGAAACATTGATTTCCTTGTCTTTCTCATCCATATATTGTATCTCCAGCATCTAACACAATGAGTGATACAAAGGAACTTACAGAGAAGTTGATTAGTGAATTTTTGTGAATGAATGAATGAAGTATCTAAGCAGCACCCTAGTAGGTCACTACCAGGGGCATGACATGGGATATTTTTGATTAAAGTAGTCTGTTAAGTCTGTTCTCAAATATCAACATATTTCATGAATGACTTCTTTTTTTAAAATTTCTTTATTGATTAAGGTATTGCATATGTATTCTTATTCTCCCTTTGCCCCCCGCCACTCATTCCCTCATCCCCCAGTTGTCTGTGTCTCTTGGTTAGGCTTATATGCGTGCATACAAGTCCTTTGGTTGATCACTCCCCCCACTCCCCCCTATCTTCCCTCTGAGGTTTGACGGTCTAATCAATGCTTCACTGTCTCTGGATCTGTTTTTGTTCATCAGTTTATGTTGTTCATTATATTCCATAAATGAGTGAGATCATGTGATATTTATATTTCTCTGACTAGCTTATTTCACTTAGCATAATGCTCTCCAGTTCCACCCATGCTGTTGCAAATGGTAAGAATTCCTTTTTTTTTTTTTTTTTACCACAGTGTAGTATCATGAACAACTTCTTATACCAAAGTTTTCTTTGCTGAAATGCCTTCATGATTAGGTTTGAGTGAAGTGTCATACTAGAGATGAAGCTTTTCTGGAAGTCTGACAGACAAGTACAGAAGTGGAGAAGTGCAACTGATTTAGCATCTAGAGGGGGAAAGGCATTGCCCAATCTATTGTGGCTAAGCATCCACATTGATTTTTGTTAATTAATTTCTCAGGATGATCATTTTGATTTTCATAATGAAATAATAAATGTCCAGAGACCAACTGAGTTGGGAAATAGAGTGATCACAAGCTTGGTCCCAGTGACATCTTTTGCCTCTCCATAAAAGTAGAACAGGCTGACAAGTGTAGAGTCTGGGACACCTGGGATTTAGATTAAGCAGCACAGCAAGTATGTAGACAAGGTAACTGCTTTTGGTAATTAAAGCTGGCCTGCTTAGTACTGGGAGGTAACAAAGATGGCCTGCTTAGTTCTTTCATGTTTTCCTAAAACATTAAAAGCTCTTAACTTTTTTCTCCCTGTAATCGTATAGGTTCTAATAAATGAGATTGTCTCTAAATAAAGCCTCAGTGTGGCTTTAAAATCTTATAGAATAATGGTTCACCATCTTACCAGTCTGTTTCCTGAAATGGTTTCTAATTTAAAATCTCCAATTCTTGCATTTTCATTCCCCTTGGGAGAGCTCAATTCTCACTGTTGTCAGCAGAAGCAGTTGCTCAGTGTGGTGCAACAAGCCTGATGGATGGCTTTAATTCGCTAGTTCCAGACTGCCTTTACAATTGCTCAGGTCCTGGAAAGAGGTGGCCACCCAAGGCAGTAATCACTGCCTCTATGTTTCAACACCTGCTTTAACAATCCAAGTGCATGGCAATTGCTGCCAAGAAGGAGATATGGAAACAGATATTTCTCATGATTTCTACAATGCTAGGGGCTGGCAGAACATTTGAGAAAGTCTTGACATTATATCACAACATCCATAGTCTCCCATGTGTTACCATTTCAAGCTCAGGATGAAATAGGTTTTATCCCCTTGTCACAAGAATGACATCACACAGAAAATATAGATAACTCTTTTCCAAATTTAAGTTTAGGACAAAATTTAATTTGTATATACATTTAATTTGGGATATCTCCTTGAAAGAAATCTCAGATACATATATCTTCTATTCTGTGACTAGTTTAAATTCTTTCTTCTCATTTCTCTTTATTAATTAATTTTACTTACTTGTGTTACATTATTTCTTGCTACAATACTCTTATTGCTACAGACAAAGATGCCAGGAAAGTGAACAATTGACTATAACCAGTGTGATATTGGATAGTACACTTCCACTCCCTCAGTTTGTACTTAAGTGATTAGAATAGTTAAAAGGGATATTTATTTAAGGTGAATTTATTAAACTACCTTCTTGTTGTCTAACTGAGTGATAAAATTTAGCTTTGCAACAGGTTAGAGTTTTCTTATTTAAGAAGAGTGGGGCCATGAAAGAAATTCATGAGTAAACCATTGCTTACCATAAATTTGATAATCATAACCAGGCTATGTAGAGTACTTTCTAGCTTACAAAGACTGTATACATCTATGATTTTGTTGAATCCTCATAAGAACATTATAAGAAAGATTGGGCTCAGAGATTAATATTATCCTCAATTTAGAGTGCAGCATATTGATTTTTAAAGATAAAAGTTTTGAAATCAGTATTTATATGATTTTTTTTCTCTTTAGCATTTCCAGCAGTTACACTATACTTTCCTAAGGGACAAATTTATATATGTGGCTATACTGGCACTAAGCAAAATCTGGACAAAAAGTAAATTTAAGAATTCAGACAGCTATTGTAGGCTCTTTCTAGTAGAACTTGTCTGGTTCAAAGTATTTGCTTCCTCCATCCAACTGCTATGACTCCTGACTTTGTAAAACTGCAAGCTCAGCATTACCCCAAACTCTGGAATCTATCTGACCACAGGACAAAAGCGTTTCCATAGCTACAGACCAATATTTTGGGACTATCATGTTGCCTTGTTGCTGTGTCAGCCTTTATCTCAGGCCACACTTATGATAACTGGGCCTTGTTCCTCAGACTCAGCTACTCCCATCATTCTCCAGTTTAGATTACCACATCCTTACCTCTTATTTTAAGTTACTATTGCATAAGCTGCCATGCATTTTCAAGACCTCTAAGACAACAGGTAGCTTACTTTCATGAATAAAGTTTTTGGAAATATAGCTATGCTCATTCTTTATGTATTGCCTATGTAACTAAGCAGGCCAGCCCCTATGTATTGAGTAGTTGCAACAGAAAACATGACCTGGAGAGCTTAAAGTATTTACTGTCTGGCCCTTTATAGAAAACTAGAGGCCCAGTGCATGAATTCATGCACAGGTGGGGTCTGGCCAGCCCACCCTGATCGGGGAGATCGCAGCAAGCGAGGGGGAGGGGACCCAGGAGGTTGGCCAGCTGACCCCACCCCCAATAGGGGTTGGGGGGTAATAAGGGGAAGGGCTGGCCAGGGGGCAGGGCCATGGGCAGTTGGCTGGCTGGCCCTACCCCCTGATTGAACTCCCAGTCAACTCCTGGTCTAGGGGACAATTTGAATATTAGCCTTTTATTATATAGGACTAGAGGCCCAGTGAATGAATGTGTGCACAGGTGGGGTCTGGCTGGCCCGCCCTAATGGGGCCAATCTGGAGTGGGGCTGGTGGGGGGGCGGAGGGGACACAGGCAGTTGGCTGGCCAGCCCCACCTTGGATCGGGTTGGGGGAGCCAATTGGGGGTGGAGCTGGCTGGAGGGAGGGGCCTTGGGAGGTTGGAGGAGTCCAATCAGGTCCGGATCAGGCTGGTAGGCCACTACAGTGCGCATTATAGAGACCGGTCGTTCCAGTCATTCCACCATTTGGTCACTGGGCTTTTATATATATAGATGTTTGCAGACCCCTGCCCTAGGATTATACTCATGCTTTGCTTTTCCAGTTTACATTCTCTGCACTTAAGTCTTTTTCTCCATGGAATTTATTGGGATGACAGTGGTTAACAAATTTATACAGGTTTCAGGTGAACAATTCATCTGTACACTATATTGTGTGTTCACCACCCCAAGTCAAGCTCCTTCCATCACCATTTATCCCTGACAACAGGGTGGTACTTTATTCTTAGCTTAAGCCTAGCATAGTGGCTGGGATACTGCAGCCGAAAAAGAGATTTCCCCTTATGTCTGTCTGTATGCTGGCTTGCCTGCTATAACTTATAAGTATTATCTATTCCAGTATTAACTGTATTGTCCCTGCCATTTGCAGGGTACCTCATCACCTTACGTTATTTTCCCTCTTACCATGCTCACTGCTTGTCTGGGATACCATCTGCATTTTAAACTAACTTTAAAATGAGTTCTGCCTGTAGAATTAGGCTTCCTCCCATGCACTTCATCTGTGTCCATTCTATTCTCTCAGACCACACTATTCAGTGTCCTACATGTCTCAACAGATAGATCTATTTCCAAGCACTGTATCCTTCTGGTCTGTTCATTCCAACTGAAGGCACCTTTGTTCAAATTTATCTGAGCCACTCTTCCTAGTCCTTTCTTGAAAAGAGCAGAAGAAATTGAAATTAGTTTAGATAAATTTCTCTTTGAGTTGGTACACTAGAGACTCTCCATGTGCTTTAAAAGAATCCAGTTAAAATTGAGATCTAGCCCAGCTGGTGTGCCTCAATAGTTGAGCATTGACCCATGAACCAAGAAGTCACAGTTCAATTCCTGGTCAGGGCACATGCTCAGGTTTTGGCTCGATCCCCAGTCAGAGATATGCAGAAGGCAGCCAATCAATGATTCTCTGTCATCATTAATGTTTCTATCTCTTTCTCCCTCTTCTTCTCTTAAATAAATAAAATATATTTTAAAATTTGAGATCTAGCCCTAGCCGGTTTGGTTCAGTGGATAGAGTGTTGGCCTGCGGACTGAAGGGTTCTGGGTTCTATTCCGGTCAAGGGCACATGCCTGGGTTGTGGGCTTGGTCTCCAGTGGGGGGCATGCAGGAAGCGGCCAATCAATAATTCCCTCTCATCATTGATGTTTCTATCTCTCTCTTTCTCTCCCTTCCTCTCTGAAATCAATAAAAAAATATTTAAAAAGTAAATAAATAATATTTGAGATCTAAAAACATAGGGGCATGATTAAAATAGGAGCTAGTTAGTCATACATAGGAGCTAGTATTCTTTCTTGGCCTATTATAGATGAGTATCAATTTCTACACTCCATCCTTCCCCTCCTTATTCCTAGGAATGAAACTTGATACTTATTGCACCAGAATAACCAATAGCAAATCTGAGTCCCTCGATTAAAATAAACAGAAGCTCCAAAGCTTATAATTCAAAGCATGATTTGAGTTTTATGAGATTTTTACAACCTCAAACATTTTAGTAATTCTGTGATGAAACATATTTGTAATTTAGTAGAGCTTCTAACAATGAGCTGATTGTATAGTTTCCATGGTAGACAATATTGCATTTATCTGAAGTAAACAATATCCCCAGTACCCTCAAATCAAAGGAGGTGATTTAAAAACTAGTGTGTTTACCCCATCATCCCATTGAAGAAAACTATATAGGTGACTACCATCGTGTCAAATTTGACACTATAATTATTTTCCCTGCTTTTAGCAGCACATGAATCAATGATGTTCCTCAGTGTGGAAAGTAGTTTCACTAAGGTAAGTATAATCTCTTTGTCTTTCTTGTGTATTTAGTTGTCTGGTGCCCTGGTAAAGAGATTCAGATTAGTGGCTTTGTTCTCCTTATCATTTAGCTGTGATTCAAGCTAACAGTATTTCTAAACATCCTTATTAACCAAAGAACTTATATGTATAACCCATGGACACAGACAGTAGTGCTGTGAAGAACTGGGAGGGGCCCTGAGTGGGGTGGAGGGGGACAATAGGGGAAACAGGGAGATATCTGTAATAATTTCAACAGTAAACATACATTTTTTAAAAAGAATTTAGAAGCATCTCCTCCTTGCATGTAAGTTGGGTGTTTTTGTTTGTTTGTTTGTTTCTTGGTAAAGAAAATATTGCTGCTTTATAAAACAGAATAATATGTTATCTAAGTGAAAGTGATATAGCATTTCTATTTCCCCATTTTATGGAAAATTTAGACAAATTGAAAGTTGGTTAAAATATCATTTGTGAAGAATTGACCAGAATGATTGGCATTTTAAAGATTACCAAAGGTTTCTTTGACCATCAGATCATACTGAGGTGGGTCTGGGCTGAGAGAAAACTTGAAAAAAAGCTCTGAAGATTTGTATTTTGCACAGATATATTTCTGAACTGCTAAACATACATTTCTCCTTCCTATAGCATATTTTTGAAATATTGAATGAATATAGGGAGGAAAATGGCAGGAATCAGGGTTGGCTACTCATCAAAAACTTCTATAAGGTTGGCTCTGAGTTGTAATAACAGCACAAAATTTGATCTATGATTTTGTCCACAGTGAGATGTTTTCCCTTAGGCAGAAGCTGAGAGCAATTGTCCATTTAACACATGCAGAAGATTATTTTATAGTCAGACTTTGGTTCTTGACAAATTTGTATTTGTTTGGAGATATCTAGATAGGAGAATTAGTAACACACACTTAAGTTCTTTTCCTTAATCAGATTGTAGAATGTTATTAGATATGGGAAGAAATTTAGAGGTTAAGTATTCATACGCCTTCATTTTGGAGATGAGGGAATCAAGGCCCAGAGACAAAAAATTACTTGCCTAAGACATACAGTTATTTGGTAGTACAGCCAAGAATTGAGCCCCATTTAATAGCCTTTTTTGGTACCATTTTACTTCACTTCTCTTTTGGCCAATATATTTTATTTTGAGAAGGAGACATGACAAATGAGAAAACCTCTACAGACTGTGTACCCCATCTGAATATTGACTTCAAGATGGTGAAATTACCCTAGTCTACACAGATACTTGCCACATCCCTTTCCATGTTATGCTGGTCTTTCAATAACTTCTTTGTTCTAGTCTAAAAAGTATTAAACATTGGAATTCTTATAAGTATTCTAAATCAAGATGTACTTTGTAACTTCACCTTTGCTGGAATGCAAATCAGTGTAAAATGACTCACTTAATTTACGTTTCTGTCAAGAGTGTGTTTTTCCTGATTACCTGCCCAGACTATGTGAGGAGACTATTAAGATGCCTCATCATCCTTATTTGTGTTGAAGAGGCCATTGGTATTTGGATAGATGTCTTCCTCTACCAGCAATCTTAGTACATCACCTGAGAAGATAAATTCTAACATTATGGTTTGTGGGTTTCCAATACAATCATTTTTTACTGTTTTATTTGTGAGAGTGGGCTACATGAACATTTTCTTTGTTTCTATTTTGTGTCTAAAACATGTATCTTTTTATTTATTTTTCCTTCATTATGGCACTGGCTAGGACCTTAATACAATGTTGAACTTGGTAGAGAGAGCAGACATTACCTGTTTTATAATATTAGAAGAAAGGCAGTCAGTCTTTCACTATTCAGTGTGATGTAAAATGTTTTATTACAGATTACTTTATCAAGGTGAACTCCCCTTCTATTTATTTTAATGTATTTTTATTGGTTTCAGAGAGGAAGTGAGAGAGATAGAACATCAATAATGAGAGAGAACCATTGATCGGCTGCCTCCTGCCCACCTGCTACTGGGGATCAAGCCCACAACCTGGGCATGTGCCCTTGACAGGAATTGAACCAGGGACCCTCTATCCACTGAGCCAAACCGAGCTAGGGCCCTTTTTATTTCTGATATGCTCAGAATTTTTAATATGAATGCATGTTGAATTTTGTCAAATGTTTTTTCTCCTCTCTTTAAGACAATTGCATGTTTTTCTTCTCTAGCCTGTTGATATGGTAAATTACATTGATTGATTTATGAGTGTCAAGGGAGCTTGCATTCATTGGAAACCCCCTACTGATCATGGTGTATTATTGATTTTATATACTGTTGGATTACATATGCTAAACTATTATTTAAAATATTTGCATTAATGTTTATGGGGGAATAATGATCTGTAGTTATATTTTCTTGTAATGCATTTGATTGTTAATGCTGGCTTCATAGGAGTTTGGAAGACTAGTCTCTTCTTCAGTTTTTAGAATTTGTAGAATTTTTTTTTGATGTTTGATAGAACTCCACATGAAATCATCTTAACTTTGAGATGTGTGTGTGTTAATTTTAAACGAAAAATTGAATTTTTCTATAGATATAGTACAATGCATATTATTTGATTATTTTTGCCTTTTACAGAATGTCAATTCTACCTTATTTAACTGCAATTGCATAATTTTACAATATTTTTATCATGAACTTGAAATTTTATTCACTTATAACATTTGTATTTAGAATCTGTAGTGATATCCCCTTTCTCATTGTTGATGTTGATAATTTGTGATTTTCTTTTTTTTTACTAATTATCCTAGAAAGGCTTTATCAATTTTATTGATCTTCTCAAATAACCAGTTATTGTTGTTGTTTTTTAAATTTTATGTACTAGAGGCCCGGTGCATGAAATTCATTCACGGGGGGGGGGGGGGTTGTCCCTCAGCCCAGCCTGCACCCTCTCCAATCTGGGACCTCTCCAGGGATGTCTGACTGCCCGTTAAGGCCCGATCCTACTGCACCCTCTCACAATCCAGGACTGCTGGCTCCCAATAGCTCACCTGCCTGCCTTCCTGATTGTCCCTAACTGCTTCTGCTACCAGCCTGATCATCCACTAACCACTCCCCTGCCAGCCTGATTGATGCCTAACTGCTCCAGCCTGTTTGCCCCTAACTGCCCTCCCTTGCAGGCCTGGCCACACCTAACTGCCCTCCCCTGCAGGCCTGGTCCCACTCAATTGCTCTCACCTGCAGGCCTGGGTCCCCCCCAACTTCCCTTCCCTACAGGCCCGGTCACCCCCAACTTCCCTCTTCTGCTGATCTGGTCACCTCTAACTACTCTCCCCTGCAGGTTTGATCGCCTCCAACTGCCCTCCCTTGCAGGCCTGGTCCCTCCCAACTGCTCTCCCCTGCTGGCCATCTTGTCACGGCCATCTTGTGTCCACATGGGGCACCCATCTTTGACCACATGGGGGTAGGCATCTTGTGTGTTGGAGTGATGGTCAATTTGCATATTACTCTTTTATTAGGTAGGATAGAGGCCTGGTGCATGGGTGGGGGCCAGCTGGTTTGCCCTGAAGGGTGTCCCGGATCAGGGTGGGGATTCCCTTGGGGTGTGGGGCAGCCTGGCCAAGGGGCCTGTGGTGGTTTGCAGGCCGGCCACACCCCCCAGTGACCCAAGCGGAGGCCCTGGTATCTGAGATTTATTTATCTGCTATAATTGAAACTTTGTAGCCATGAGTGGAGTCCAGGGCTTGCCAGGGTGTGGGGAAAGCTTGGTTTCCTCCATTGCCAGGGAAATCCAAGCCCCCTGCTTGCTCTGTGGCTGCAGCCATCTTGGTTGGGTTAATTTGCATACTTGCTCCTGATCGGCTGGTGGGTGTAGTGGAGGTACGGTCAATTTGCATATTGATCTTTTATTAGATAGGTTGGTTTTGTGTTTTCTATTTCACTGTTTTTCACTCTTATCTTTGCTATATCCTTTTGAGTTTCATTTGCTTTTCTATTTTAGTTTTTTATTTCTAGTTTTGAAAACTTACTTTCCTACTAATATAGGTATAGGTTTTGCCCACTATCCAAAAGTAGAGCATTCCTATGAAACCTTTTGTAAGCCAAAGTGGTGTAAAACAAAGAAACAATTACTATTAATTTATATGAAAAGATTTTGAGTGTTTCCAAACCCCCAAAGTAACCTACCAAATCATACTAACACATAAAACCTAAAATAACATTATTATATAATAAAATCAGAAATTCAGAAAATAAATCAAGATAAATACTGGATGCTGACAGACACAATTCAAAGCTATGGTGGCCTGATTCCTCATGAGTGTAGTCCCAGGGAAGGAACTTGGAAGTACCCCTGTCACTGATTAGGGAGCATACTGCCTGTGTAACAGCTTGCTGCAAAATAAATGTTGAATGCTAATGTCACTTTTTGCTTTTTTTTGGTAAAAGTGAAAATCTTTAGATTTACTTCAGTTAGCAAAAATGGATACTAATCTAGGTCTTTCCTAAAGGTGAAGGGATGGTACACAAACTTTCAAAAAGTGGAGAGTACCTGTACATAGTAGTACTATAATCTTTCCTCTCAACATTGCTTTCGATGCATTGCATAAATTTGATATGCTATGTTTTCATTTTCATTCCATTAAAAATGTATTCTAATCCTCTTTGTGATTACTTCTTTGACTCATGGATTACTTAGAAATGTTATTTATAAGTGACTCCTTCGTCTCTAAATATTTAGGAATTTTCTGGATATTTGGATATAGGTTTCTAATGTAAATTTGTTATCGTCAGATAACATGATTGGAGGTGTCTCCCTTTTCCCTGCCCTTTGCCCTCTTCCCCTCACTCCTACCTCCCCTTCCCTTGGCCTTCAACAAACTATTGTCCCTATCCTTGGGGTATGCATATATGTTCTTTAATCCCTTCACCTTCTTTATCCAATTACCCATACCCTATCCCCCTGGGCACCAGCCAGTCTGTCCCATGTATCCATGCTTATGGCTCCATTAAAAAAATAACTTTATTGTTGAAAGTATTAAAGATGTCCCTTTATTTTGCCCCATTGACCTCTGCTCCAGTCCTGCCCCTTCCACAGGCTTTCACTGCACTATTCTCTGTCCATGGATTATGCATATATGCATACAAATTTATTCCCCCACCTTCTTTGCTCAATGCATCCATGTCTTTGGATCTATTTTGTTCATCAGTTTATTTTGTTTGTTAGATTCCACATATATGTGAGGTCATGTGATATTTATATTTCTCTGACTGGCTTATTTTGCTTAGCATAATATTCTCCAGGTCCTCCATGCTGTCTCAAAGGGTAATAGATCCTTCTTTTTAAAAAAATATATTTTTATTGATTTCAAAGTGTAAGGGAGAGAGGGGGGATATAGAAACATCAATGATGAGAGAGAATAATTGATTAACTGCCTCCTGCATGACCCACACTGGGGATCGAACCCGTAACCCAGGCATGTGCCCTTGATCTGAATCAAACCTAGGACCCTTCAGTCTACAGGCTGATGCTCTATCCACTGAGCTAAACCAGCTAGGGTGATCCTTCGTTTTTATAGCTTCATACTATTCCACCATGTATATGTACCACATCATTTTTATCCACTCATCTACTGATGGGTACTTGAGCTGTTTCCAGATCTTAAGCTATTATAAATAGTGCTGCTATGAATATAGGAGTACATATATTCTTTCTGATTGGTGTTTCTGAATTCTTATGATATATTCCTAGAAGTGGGATCACTGGATCAAATGGCAGTTCCATTTTTAATTTTTCAAGGAAACTCCACACTGTTTCCATAGTGGTTGTACCAGTCTGCATTCCCAACAGCAGTGCACTAGGGTTCTCTTTTTTCCACATCCTCACTAGCACTTGTTATTTGTTGACTTGCTAATAGTAGCCATTCTGGGAGGTGTGAGGCAATTCCTCATTGTCATTTTAATTTGCATCTCCCTGATGATTAATGACTTTGAGCATTTTTTTCATATGTCTCTTGGCCAACTGTATGTTCTCTTTGGAAAAGTGTCTATTTGCACCTCTTGCCCATTTTTCAAATGGATTGTTCGTCTTCCTTTTGTTAAGTTGTACAAGTTCTTTATGTATTTCACCCCTTATCAGATGGATCATGGGCAAATATCTTCTCCTATACAGTGGGATCCCTTATCCTAGTTCAATTTTGTTCATCAGTTTAATTTGTTCATTAAATATCACATATTAGTGAGATTATATGGTATTTGTCTTTCTTTGATTGAACTATTTCACTTAGTGTAATACTCTCCAGGTCCATCCATGCTGTTGCAAAGGGTAAAAATTCCTTCTGTAATACAGCCACGTAGTAATCTATTGTGTAAATGTATATATGTTTTTCACTGCCTGATTTTAAGAATTTTTTTCTTTATCACATAAAAAAATTTTGATTTGACTTCGTGTAGTTTTGTTCAAATTTGTGTTCCTTGTATTCTTTGAACTTGCTTGATCTGTGGGTTTATAATTATAATTAAATTTGATACATTTATTGTTTATTGTTCCAAATGTTATTTTTACTTATTTTTTTATTTCTATTATTTCTCTATTCTCTTTCAGTAGCTTCAATGACATATACATTAGGTCACTTGAAATTGTTCCATAGGTCACTGATGCTCAGATCATTTTTTTCATCTATTTTTCATATTGTTTTATTTTTAATCATTTCTATTACCTTACTTTAAATTTCAGTAATTTTTTATTCTGAAATATATAATCAAGTATTAATCCCATTTTAAGAAATTTTCTTCTCATACTTTGTACTTTTCATGTCTAAAAATTCAGTTGAGGTTTTTAAAATATAATTTGTATGACTTTACCTTTTTGTGTTCTCTCTGAATTCTTAAATATGTTGACTCCTATCTAATAAAGAGGGAATATGCTAATTGACCCTCAAGCCATCACAAAGATGGCGGCACCCACAGCCAATAAGGAGGGGATATGCTAATTGACTGTCACACCCTCAAAGGTGGCAGCTCCCACAGCCAATAAGGAGGAAATATACTAATTGACTGCCATACCCTCAAAGTTGGCGGCGCCCACAGCAACAAGATGGTGGCACCCAGTCCTCTCCGCCAGGCCAGAGGCGTGGGGCTGCTTCCAGAGTCCCCCAGTTCCTTCAGCCCTCCAGCCACTCAGAGCCGGCCTGAGGCACAGGAAAGCCTGGGATGGCAGCAGCCCAGTGCCCAGGGCCACCCGAGGCTCAGGTAACTAGGGCTGGCCAAGGCTTGCACTGCCAGCAGTGGCAGCAGCAGAGGTGTGATGGGGCGTTGCCTTCCCCTGATCGCCATGTTGCCTCCCACCCCTGTGGACTCCCGGACTGTGAGAGGGGGCAAGCCAGGCTGAGGGACCTCCCTCCAGTGCATGAATTTTTATACACCGGGCCTCTAGTATAATTATATTAATTGGTTTAATGTCCCTATTTACTATTTTTTTATCTTTTTCATTTCTATGTTTATTTTATACTAGTAGGTTGGTTAATTTTTCTCTTATTATATGCCATATTTTCCTTCTTTATTGAATACATTATAATATTAGATGCCAGACATTCTGACTCTCAGCTTATTGCAAGCTGAATATTATTTCATTTCCTTAACTACAGTTTGATTATTTTGAGAAATGAAGGAACTAAGGCCTCTGTCCTGACAATATTGATTCTTTTTTCTTTGTTTCTTGCATTTTTATTTCTTATTGTCTTCATAGTTACATGTGATAGTTCTGCTTTTCTTTGTGTTCTTATCACATTTTTTCAAACCATATATGGGACTTCTTGATGCTGTATTAATTATGAATGCCAGAAACTCCAACTTAGTAACTCCATTTAAAATAGAAAGCTATTTTCACCCAGTGTATTTATATCAATCATAGGAAGGATTCTGATTTGTCTTCTTAAGACATGTAACCATTATTTTAACCAATTGTTGCTACAAAAATAAAATGTTATGTTTTGCCTGACCTAATGACAAGAAGTGGGGTAGGAAATAGTATTGAGTAAATAACATAACAGAAAAAAATACAATAGTTTTTAAAATGTACTACATCAGAGTAAGATGAATATGCTTACCCATTACTGGGAGATAATTAAGTTATAAACTTTCTGGAAAGCAATTTTTCAATAAGTATCAAGAACCTTATAAGTATTTATATTTATGACCTAGAAATTATATTTATTGTTATTCATCTTAAAAAATAATCAGACAGGTATACAAAGGTTTATGTAAAAGTATGTTTAGTACAGTATAACAGCTAACAAAAAAAAATTGTTAGCAATCTTATTGCCTAAGATTAGGACAATGTCCAAATAAGGTATGGAATCTATATATATATATAAAAGCCTAACCAACCATTATTACCCAAAGACTGGAATGACCAGAACAACAGGTCGACCGTTGCTATGATGCACACTGACCACCAGGAGGCAGACACTCAACACAGGAGTGGCCCCTGGTGGTCAGTGTGCTCCCACAGTCAACTTCCTGTGGCACCTCCCTCTGGCCAGCCAACCTCTTATGGCCCCTCTCCCCCTGCCCAGCTGGCCCCACTGATTGGGCCCAATGGGAGGGCCAGCCAGCCAACCTCCCGGGGTCCCTTCCCCCAGCCAGCCAGCCCCCCGATAGGCCTTGATCACCTGCCAGGCTGAGGGACCCTACCTGTGCATGAATTCATGAACCAGACCTCTAGTAGAATATGTCATTAAATAGGTTTACAATTTAAAATGTAATTGAAAAACTGTAATTTAAAAGTATTTGTATTTAATCATTTTTAATTTATTCATATTACTAGTACATAAAAAATTGGACTTCAAAAGTAAAACTGTATCTACACTATGATACCTTATGTAAGTTTAATATATATGTGGCTGTTGTATATCCTATATAATAAAGAACTAATATGCAAATGGTCGTCACACTCTTGCACCCTAGCACCCTTGCTCCAGGGCTGGGGGATCTGAGGCTGGGCTGGGGGACCTGAGGCTGAGCCCCCTGCCCCAGCGCTGGGGCTGGGGGACCTGAGGCTGCACCCCCTGCCCAGTGGGGCCTGACAGGGAGCTTGAAGCTGTGTCCCCAGCCCCGGTGTCAAGGACGGGGGACCTGAGGCAAGGTTGGGGGACCTGAGGTTGCGCCCCCTGCCCTGGTGTCAGGGCCGTGGGACCGGAGGCCATGCCCCCCACCCAGCTCTGGGGCTAGGGGACCTGAGGCTGTTCCCCCTGCCTGGTGGGGCTTGACAAGGGACCTGAGGCTGCACCTCCCACCAGGGCGCCGGGGCCAAGGGACCTGAGGCCATATATCCTGCCCCGATGCCAGGGCTGGGGGACATGAGGCCAGGCTGAGGGACCTGAGACTGTGCCCCCTGCCCCAGTGCTGTGCTGGGGGACCTGAAACTGTGCCAGGTGACCTGAGGCTGCATCCCCCACCCGGCGGGACTTGACAGGGGACCTGAGTCTGCGCCCCCCCCACCCGGTGGGGCTTGACTGGGGACCTGAGGCTACTCCCCCCTCCTGGCACCGGGCCAGGGGACCTGAGGCTGCACCCCCCCCCCCACCCTGCAGGGCTTGACAGGGGTGGGGCCGGCCACTTCTGGGTCTTGCGCAATTTGGAGGTGTGTGCGAGTGGGCGGGGACTTGACTCTGGGTCCTGCAGCGTGCCTCAAACTCTGACAGGAGGGAGATTTTCATATACATTTTACTAACTTCCTTTCATCTCTGACACTTCAATTATAGAGAAAGGGCAAATAGCAATATTAAAATATTTCCTCTAATTAATTCCCTTTAATGTCCAGAATTTTGTGCACTGGGCCACTAGTATAGACATAAAAAACTTAAACAAGACTAAATGGCAATACACTGACAGATTAACAGCAATAGACTTATGGGGGGGATTTTATTTTTTCCTATAGTACTTTGTAATTTCCAAATTTTTTAACAATGAACATCCATTACTTTTAAGTTGCTTTTCCCTTGATTTATACAAAAAATATCTCTGACTCAATATCTATTATTTCTGTTGTTAAGAACAGATAACAGAATATAAAAGGCACTCATCCCCTTGGCAACACTGATTGGTTTAAGGAACACATTATATAAGCAGGTCCAATCAGACTCTTTACTTGGCATTGATATATGGCCTATAGACTTTCATTCTACTCAGTTCTAAATTTCTATTCCTGACTAACATTTCTGCACATGTTTTTCACTGGTCATCAGGAATACTTGGAGAAAATTGGGTTGATTCAGCATAATCTTTTTTTTTAAGTTTATATATAACTTCAAAAAAAAAAGAAAACAGTTCATATGTTGATGATCACTTTAGATATATTTTTCTTAAAATATGACTATATGCTTATTTAGTTACTATTCTCATGCATTGCACATTACATAAAGTATTTCTTTTTAGATTTAAAGAGATTTCAAACATACACAAATATAGAGACTACTAAAATGTGCCTCCAGATACCCAATGTCCACATTATAGAATTATCAAATTTTGATACTCATGCTTTATCTACAACCCCCCTGCCTTATTTTAGAGAATTATTTTAAATAAAATTCCAGGCATCTTGTAATTTCACTTCAATATACTTTAGTATACATCTTTAAAACCATGGATTTTTTTTACACAAGCACAATGCTATCACACATTTGAAGACTGACAAACTTCCTTATTTCACACCCAGGGTACTGGCAGAAAACAAATTATACCTTCAAAAGGCTTAAGCAAACTGTAAAAGAATGACTATTTATGAAGGTGTGGGCAAAATTAGGAAAACCAGCAAGGAATAGAGCAGTACTCTGGGGCTGACATCCTGAGGGACCCATTACCAATACTAGCCCTAAATGACCAAGAAAAGAGGAGCAATTTTCAGAATCTTGAGAATCTACCTAAATCTTGATTTTTCTAGGGCTGAGGAGTTTCTTGGCATGTGGGACTCTCAGTGTTAAAACTAGGAAAGTTTTAGGGAAACTGAAATGATCTTTTCCCCCCAGGTCCACCAAACAGGAGCTATTTTTGGTAGAGGGATGCAGCCAACATGGCCAATCCTCAGGTCTCCTGTTATCACATTCCATTGGACAATTCAAAGTGGAATCTGAGAGCAATGTTGCCCTTTTATGTAAGCCACAGAGGTCAAGCTCCAGGTCAGAGAATGAGTAAAGATTGGATTAGGAGAGGTAAATAAAATAAATTATCATAATTGTATTCACTTTACATTATTCAAATATAGCTGACTGCCTAAAATAATACCTTTTTGAATTTGTTTTGTTGAATCAAAATCCAACACATTATATTTGGTTGATTGTCTTTTTCATTTTTAATGCAGTGCATTCTTCTCATTTTTTTCTTCATACTAGTTACTTGAAGAATCAAATTCAGTGGTCTTGTAATATATTTCATAATCTAGATGGTTTGCTTCCCCATGGTATATTTTTTAATTTAAGTTCTTTATTGTTTAATGTATTACATAAGTCTTCTTCTCCCCGCTCCCCCCCTCCCCAATTACCTCTTCCCAGCATGCAGACTGGTACAGCCACTGTGGAAAACAGTATGGAGTTTCCTCAAAACATTAAAAATTAAAAATGGAACTCCCATATGACCCAGTAATACCACTTCTAGGAATATATACCCAGAAAACAGAAACACCAATCAGAAAGGATATATGCACTGCTATGTTCATAGCAGCAAAATTTGCAATAACTAAATTTTGGAAACAGCTTAAGTGCCCATCAGCAGATGAGTGGATTAGAAAACTGTGGTACATCTACACAATGGAATACTACACTGCTGTAAAAAAGAAGGAATTCTTACCATTTGCAACAGCATGGATGGAAATGGAGAGCATTGTGCTAAGCAAAATAACCCCATGATATTTTTAAACTTGTACCTCTGCCCTTTAATTTTCTATAAATAAGAAATAATCTATTAATGATTGATTAGCTCCAGATTCAACTTGTTTTGGTAAGAATATGTCACAGGGGGTGGTTTACAATTCATATTGCATCACATCAAGAGACACATAATATGTTGTTTTCCTACACTTACAAATATCCAGTATTTACTGGGTTTAGATGATAAAGATATTAATACAATTCCTCTATTTTGGAATTATCCCCACATTTTTCATCTAATGATTTCATTCATTGATTATTATTGCTTGAATAAATTAATTCACTGGGAATTGCAACATAATGATTTTTCTAATTCTAGCATTTCTTCCACATATTAGCCAGAAATCTAGTGAGAACTTTTACTCATAAATGAGGGCTATTTAGTTGACTTGAAAGACAGTTTATACTGTTATGTCTGATTTTTTCTTTAATTATTTATCTTAAAAGTAAAGTTTTAGACCTCTACCTGCAATGATAACAGATTTCCCTTTTTTGAGTATCATTAGGATTGTGGTTTTTAAAAAATATATGCAATATATTTTTTTACTCTTAATGAGTTTTAATATGCTCAGTGTGTTTAGCTGCATTGGATATTACAGATGGTACATCATAATGTCTATATTACATCATACATAAAAACCATATAACCTGGCTTGTCTAAGAAAATTTTAGTTTTTCAACCTTAATTATCAATAGCACCTTCTTTTTTCTTAAATATCGGTATATCCTGATTTGAACTATATGGTCACTTTATATAATGGTCAGCACTACTTTAGTTTTATATCTTAAAGTTCTCCAATAGAATTCCAGAAATAGTTTATATAAATTAGACAAACTCTAAAACAGACAGCTAAAGAGGGAGAGGTAGAAAACCCTTTATTGTTTTTCCAGGCAGGTTCTCTAAGATCCTTTCAGCCTCTAGACTCAAACAATATTAGGTCTGCTTTGATAGTCATTCATCAGATAGAGGAAAAGATTTGTTGATACTGTATCTTTGATTTGTGCTATTCGATGTGCTGCATTTTTCAAATGCCCAGCTACTCATTAAGTATAGTTCATTTTGTTCTTGCTCTACTGCTATCATAATGATCAGTGTGTGCCTGTTGAAAGACAATTCAATTGCCTCAGTGCATAACAAGGGCGAAGATAGGCACAGTGTTCTTTTCTTTAAATTATAGGCCATTTTAATACCTTATCTCCAGAAAGGAAGAAAGTTCAGAAGTGGTAAACAGCAACTTACATAATGATTAAATTGTTAAGGAATATTTTACTGAGATTCAGGCTTCTGAGAACTGATTTTAAAAATATTTAGAATTTTTGAAATTCTCTAGGGATGTTGAGTTACTGTCAAATATTTTCAATATATGACAATGTTAATAGAAGATTTGGGGCCTAGTAAAGATAGCAGCTCACTTTTCTTACATTTTTGTACTCTTTCCATAAAAAAAAATTTTCAAGTGACCCTTTAATGCAACCTCCATCATACATGGAGGGACTACTTTTCAGTGTCATGAAAAGGGAAATAGCATAATGAAATGAGCCAAGATCTTAAGAAGATGTAAAACAATATTCCTATAATTGGAATCTTTTTAAAAGGAAGTCAATAGAAGTAAAAATATATATTAATTAGCTAATTAATGAATTCAACAAATATATATTGATAATTCACTATTTGCTAAGTACTGTTCTTGGCACTGGAAAGTCAGCAATAAATATGAGCATATACATGAAAATTCCATTTTAATAGGAGAAGATAGGAAATAATAAGTAAAACTGAATGAATACCATAAAGAAGATAGTAAGACTTCTGGTGCTGGCTAAGATTAAGTCACTACAGTTTATTTTCACAATTGATTACTGTTAAAACTACTGGGCAGAATACAAAAATCAACTGCCTGAAGATACTGAAAAGTAAACAGTGGCAGTAAGGTTGTGGGTGTTTTTGTTGTTGTTGTTGTTTGTTTGTTTACTGTTTTTTAAAATAAAATTTTCTTCTTTATTGCCTGGTTTTCATCCAAGCATAAACCAAGGCACAGAACTGCACTTTAAGTGCAGAGAGCAAAACCTCTGAGAGAAACCATCTCTTTCTAGCAAGAGAACTAATAAAAGGGGACCCTGTAAGTCAGAGTCTGTGAAGAATCCCTGAGTTGATTTTCTTTCCATTTTCCCCTCTTATTTCTCCCTTGGCCTTTCCCTGAGATAAGTTCCAAACAAGAAGTGATATAGCTGCTGTGGCAGTAGAGGAGGCAATATGGACACCTGAAGTCCTGAGAGAAAACCTGTCTCTGATTAAAGGAAACTGGAAAAGGAGCCCCTGTGATCTAAAGAAGTGGGAGGGGTATGGATAAAAGATAGAACTAAAGAAGGGCTCTGTTAATACTATATATGAATCAGTTAAGCCCCAGGCTTATCCTTAAACTATGCCTACATAGAACAGAACCAAAGAAACATAACACAGGTTTTTAAAATGAACTGCAAGAGGGTAAAAGAGCTAAAATATATGGTTATGGCAGGAAATGAAACTCTGGTTGATGAACACACCATGAGATAAACAGATGATGCATTATAATATTGTAAACTTGAAACTTACATAATCATATTAACCAATATCATCCTAATACATTTAATAAAACTAATTAATTTGTTTTAATGTTTTTATTGATTTTAGTGATTGAGGGGTAGAGAGAAACATCAATGAGAGAGATACATCAATTGGCTGTGTCCTGCACGCCCCCTACTGGGGATAGAGCCTGCAACCCAGGCATGTGCCCTGACCTAGAATCTAACCAGTGACCTCTTGGTTCATGGGAGGATGCTCAACCACTGAGCAACATTGGCTGGGTTAATTAATTAATTTTAAAAAGAATGGAACTGCAGTACACAATGCCACTGAAGTCCCAGACTGACCGCTGAGAGATTCATGTGCAGGATAGATCTGAAGAGTATAGCAAAGGCTTTGAAAACTGAACAGACATTGAAATCATTGCATACATAAAGTGAGAAACAATTTGCAGTCTGAACATAACCAGGTTGATTGCTTGCTAAAACAAAAGAAAAATCAATATTCTGCAGTGAATTTTAAAAGGACACAGAATCTTACAACATAAGATTCAAAACCTAAGACATAGTACAAATATTTTTTCCAAGAGCCAGGAAAATGTGTTAAGTTCTCAAAAGAAAATAAAATCAACAGATGCTAACCCTAAAGTGACCCAGATGATAGAATTTTAAAGCCTTGAGAGCAGCTATTATAACCATAATCAATGAGGTAAAAGTGAATTCTCTTTGAATGAGTGGAAAGAGAGTAGTTCTCATCAAAGAAATATAAACTATGAAAAATTAGAAATTTCACAGCTGAAAACAGATCTGCTGCTTACTATAATAAAAATGACTTTCTTGGCAGTATCCTTAGAAAAAAATAATTTCTTGTAAATCCCATTTTCAAAGTTTTCAGTGTTTGTAGAAGAACATCATAGTTATTTAGCCATCAACATGGTGGAGGTGAACAGTGAGAAGAAAGATAAGGCAGATTTGAGAGAACTGCTTTACATTAGGCTTCAGTTTTAGACAAATTAACTTGTAGTGGTTTATTAAGCATTGGACTAGAGATGTCAATCATGAAGTGTCATGTAAACCTATGGTGTTCAGGGATAAAGATATAAAAGGAAGTGTCCTTGGTATATAGTGGTATTTAGAGCCATTGGATTTGATGAACTCACATATTATGTAAGTACTAGAGGCCTGTTGCACGAAATTCGTGCACTTGGGTGGGGGGTATCCCTCAGCCCAGATTGCGAGAGGGCGGAGGCTAGGCCAAGGGACCCTGCCAGTGCAGGCTCAGGGCCAGGGAGGGACACAGGAGGTTGGCCAGCCAGGGAGGGACTGTGAGAGGGCTCCAGAGCATGTCCGGCCCTTCTTGCTCAGTCTTAATCGGCCAGACCCCAGCAGCAAGCTAACCTACAGGTTGGAGTGTCTGCCCCCTGGTGGTCAGTGCACATCATAGCTACTGGTTGACCAGTCGACTGTCTGCCCCCTGGTGATCAGTGCATGCCATAGTGAGTGGTTGAGTAGCCTTAGCATATCATTAGCATATTATGCTTTGATTGGTTGAATGGCCTACCAGACGACTGGACACTTAACATATTAGACTTTTATAATATAGGATAAACATTAATGAGCAGGTATTCCAGGAATGCATACAGAGCACTCAATTAGAGGAGGCAGGACAAGGAATCTGGGGAGGAGAAGCCAGAAAACCAGGAAGAAAGCCAAAGAGTACAGTGTCATGGAGAACAACTGACTGAATTTTGATCAACTCTTTAATGCTTTAAAAGATGAGGATAGAGAGGTAGCCATTGGATTTAATAATATGAAAGTCATCATTGATCTTGACAAGAGTAGATTCAGTGGAGTGGTGGGAAGAAAACCTCAATGGAAGTGGATTAGTGAAAGACTGGGAGTTAAGAGATATTAGTTACTATTTTATGAAAGTAGGGAATATTAACCTGGTTTTGAGAAAATTGCAGGGAAATAAGGAACTACCTTGAGGAGAACTTGCAGTCAAAGGAAGGATCACAGGATGCTTGAACTGTATAGACCCAAGTGTACCAACTGAGGTCAAGGTAGGGAAAATGACTGGCTCAAAATTGGATGGTAGTAGTTGACTTTACTATTGATTTTCTTCTTAATTATTTTTTAAACAAAATTTGAAAAGGCAATATATTGAGTTGTTTAGTTTTTTGCACATTCAAATAAACTCAGAAGATTCAGGCTACACCACAGATACTTGTATCACTTTAAAGAACATAACAGCCTTCCATGAACTTCTCTTATGAACACACAATTAGAGTGCAGTTTATAATCCAATAAATATTTATTAGCAACCAACTATGTGAAAAGCACTGTTGAAAATCCAAAATAAGTACAATACCCATGAAGGGTGTAAATTATAATTCTGTGTGGGATAAATAAGATATACATAAATGACTACTACAAAAGAGAAGTTAATCCCATGTCATGTTTTTTATTTTTTTATAGCTTTTCTTTAAATCTGTTTCTTATTATTTTGAGTTGATTGTCTCTTCCAATAGACTATGAGCTTTTGGAAAATAGGAGCTGTTTTACCATCTCTGTTCCTTTTGTTTCACTCACTCTCAGTACTCAGTATATATTTGTACATAATAGGAACTTATTACATTCTTATTGACTTGAGTTTAATTGGTGAGATAACATAATAATGAACATAAAATGAAACTGTGTTGATGGTCAGATTAATATAATGTTCTTACACAAACACTTTTCATTATGAATATTGAATTTACTATTAAATATTTTTTCTTAGAATGCTAATAAGTAATACATAATTTTTTAGCTAGTAGCAAATCTGTAACTAAAATCCAACACTTTTGACTCCAGTGATAGATAAGATATAATACAGTTTAAGAATATATTTTCTATTGTGGAGTGAAAAAAATTGGTATAAATCTATATTATAGCATGGTCACATTTATGGAATTTTTATGTACACATATTGGCATAGATAAATAGATAATGTTTTGAAGGAAATTTTCAAAATATTAATCACGAATATCTTTGGGTTGAGAGATTTGAAAAGAAGGTATTCCTTTTGCTTTACTCAAACCATTTTTGTAACATTTCAACTGCTTCCAATTAGTCAACTCAGATTTCTCACATATTTGTTTCCTAAAACACAGAGATTCTTTTATCATTATTTACTAATGAATAGATAGAAAATAATAGCATTGAATATTAAAATAATCAGTGAATTTTTCTATTTTTGGCCAATTGAAGCGGTGTCACATGAAAATAGCTTATAGTCCATCTCTGACTTTAACAAATTTTTTTGGTGCAGGAAGAAATTGGAAGTTTATAATCAGGCTCTGCCTTAAGGAATGAGACTGAACTTAGTAAAATTTTCTTATTCTGAGCTATGCATTAAGAACATTACAAGTACAAATAAGGTTAAAATAAATATAAATAAAATAAATATTTAGCCCTGCCCAGTGTAGCTCAGTTGGTTGGGCATCATCCCAGGCACTGAAAAGTTGCTGGTTCAATTCCAGGTCAGGGTACATGCCTGAATTTCAGCCTCAATCCCTAGTAGGGGGAGTGCAAGAGGCAGCCGATCAATGTTTTCCTCGGACAGTAATGTTTCTGTCTCTCCCTCTGCCTTCCTCTCTCTCTAAAACTCAATTTAAAAAATTAAAAAAAATAAACAAGTACTTAACCATTGTTGAAATAAATTAATAAAAGAGCAAAAAGAGTAAATTTATTTGAAAATGTGAGTCAAATCGTCCCTGTGACTTTTAAATACTCTGAGACAAAATGTGAAGATTTCCTAATCCTCTTATGCAAGTTTATCTGTGAAACAGCATGCTTACTCATGGTGCTCTCAGATAAGTAAATTTAAAGACATATGTTAGAAGGTGGGCAGGAGAATGGATTTGGACTCATAAAAATTCTGTCTCAAGATGGAATCTGATGAGATGCTATTTACATAAGTGCTTCCTGGTGCTTTTTTGAGTCTTTAGTTGGAGAAGGGTGGGAATTTAAGGACAAACTTCAAGTGCATGAGAGTTAGAAGCTAGTCTGCAGGAGGCTAGCAGAAGGATTAGGACTGAAGCAAAGGTAGTTCCAGATGGTACTACTCAGTATGAATGAATCTGCTGCTTTTATCAAGCAAAACCAGGTTGGATATTTTGTATGTCTTTCTGGGGGGATTAGTGAGTAGAGATGGCTAAGAAGATTCCTAGTTTTCCATTTAACAACTTTCATATTTAAAGATTCAAATTGAATATTGAATTGTGTTTGATATCCTTTGGATTTTTCCTTGGCTTTGAATTTTACTAAGGTTAGGAAGAGCTTAAAAACCATTTCTCCTTTTCTATCACCTAGGAGTCAGTACTTCTTCTTTCTCAAATATCCTCAACTATTCTCTGGTCAGAAATTAAACTATGCAAAGAAATGCAGCATAAATGAACCAATATGGAAACATTTTATCAAAATACCTGGGTAAGAAATGATTATAAGTTACATTGATAACAACACAATTTTTCTTCTGAATAAATCATTTCAGTTTGGCCTTGAAAGATAGTAAATTTTGAAATATCCAGAGAGCAATTAATAGGACTTTCTAGTTAACCAAATTTGAGGTGATCTTAAACTTTGAAGAGAGGAGGAAAAGCATATAAAAAAGCTCATTATAGATGGTTCCTGAACACTACTGAGCACTTGCCCAGTATTAGTGCTAACATGTACTTTTGCAAAACTATAGTCAAAGTAGAAATAGTGATATTTAATATTTTGAAAAATCAGAACTGTGATATTTTATATAAACAATCATTTAATACTGAACCTCCAAATTACTTGAGTTCCAAAAATGTGTTTGTAGTACAATAGTTAGTTTCTATGGCAAAATGAATTTTTGGTTTGGGTCCCAATGTTATAACTGCTTGATGCTTAGGTTTCTAAGCTTTAACCAACGATATGCTTGAAATGTCTACTTATAGCAATATTTCAACAATACCTAAAGGCCAGTGTGATTTATTTCTATGTGTAAAGCTAGTCTACATTGCAATTTAGAATATCATAAATGCCTGTGGCCAATTCTGAGGATGATGAATAGCTCAGCCAGACTAGTGTCATGGTTTCTGTAAGACAGTGTTAGAAAAAAAATGGACATATAGTATTGGGTGAAATTTTGGAGAGTCTTATAGCTGAGACCAAGATATTTGCTTATAAATTCATCTTCTAAACAAACAATTCAAACTCTATACATGCCAGTCAAAAACATTCTTCAGATTTTTGTAAGCAACAGGGGACAACTGTGCATATCTTCTAAATATATTGGATAAATAAGTGAGAGACTACATAGAGGGCACAAAAACATCTGGACTAGAATGATGACAGAGAGTATGACATCAGAAACAGAATGATAACACTAGACTATAAACTTCAGACCAGGATTTTGTGCATCTTTTTCACTACCAAAACCCAGTATCCAGTACAGTGTTCAGAAAATAATATAGGCAAAAATGAACTTGAGGACTGATTTAATTTGAGACTTGTTCAAATAAGAGGTGGAGAAGAGAGGATTAAAAAGTTCTGGGCCAGAATAACTTTGATTCAGTTGATAATTTGGGTCTCATTTCTGAGGATGCCTCCTACTAGGGAATATAAACTGATTTAACTGTGGCCCTTGGTTGAGAGTGACACCCACAACTAACCCTTATGAAAAAAAATAGGTTATCATATTGAGATGTCATTTGGGGAACCTGGTACTATCTTCATAACTCATGATATTCTCATATAGTGACATAATACATTACTGTTTGTAGTTTCTGTAAATCAAATATAAGATTATATAAAGTAGTTCAGATCTGTGTCTCTATGATAATATATACAGAAATTCAAATTAGCTGGTTGTTTTAATAAATTTCACATAAAATTCGATAATGTGGAATATGTGGGATGGGATAGACTAAACATTCAAGCAGATAATTAAAATTTGGTTAAAAATTAACAGGTGCTACAGAATTAAACACAATGCAGATATCTCTATTTGGAACTATTCATATAAATAAGCAAATTAGAAAGTTTTAGTGTCCTTCATGTGCTATAATAGGAAAGAAAATAAGATTGCCAAACTTTCAAGTGGAACATTTTTATTTTAATGGTAGAATCTATAAAATATTCAATTTGTGTCTCTGATATCTTATTTTATTTTACTTAATTAAATATGCTTATACACATTTATATATCTTATATTTTTGTAGCTGAAAATGCAAAAAAATATTCTAAGTCACTAAAACAGTCAGGACATTTTACTATCTCACTTAAGAAATATGAAACTTAATATCTAAAATATAAGAGGAACTTGTGCAATTCAGCATAAAAAAAACACAAAAAAAACAAAAACAACCCAATTAAAAAATGGGCTGAGTACATAACTTTACATTTCTCAAGAGAAGATATTCAGATGGCCAACAAATCTATGAAAAGATGCTCAACATCACTAATCATAAGGGAAATGCAAATACTAGTAAAATCACAATGAGATATCACTTCATGCTTGTTAGAATGACTATTATCAAAAAGGCAACACATATCAAGTGTTGGCAAAAACGTGGAGAACTCTTGTGCACTGTCATTGGGATTGTATATTAATACAGCCATTATGGAAAACAGTATAGAGATTCTTTAAAAAATTAAAAACAGAACTACCATACAACCCAGCAATTTCACTTTGCATGAATGAAGGGGGAAAGGAGAATAGAGGTACAAACTTCATGAAAACCTGGAAAGCCAAGAAGATGTAGTATGCAGCACAAGAATATAGTCAATAATATTGTAATAACATTGCACAATGACAGATGACTACTAGACTTATTGTGGTGATCACATGATAAGATACATAAATGTCAAATCACTATGTTATACAACTGAAACTAACATAATGTTGTATGCCAGCTATACTTTAATAAACATTTTAAAAGAAAAGAAATATGAAACTCTGAGATGCCAAAAAAAATGAAGAATAAAAACCACATCTTTATATATAAAAGCCTAAGAGACTGTTATGACCGGATGACTGGACAACTGGGCGACTGGCCAGTAGCTATGACATGCACTGACTACAAGGGGGCAGATGCTCAATGCAGGAGCTGCCCCCTGGTGGTCAGTGTGCTCCCAAAGCCAACCTCCCGCAGTCCCTCCCCCCGGCCAGCCAGCCCCGATCGCCCCGATAGCTGGCCAGGCCGAGAGACCCCACCCTTGCACAAATTCATGCACAGGCCTCTAGAGATAATATAAATAGATACAGAAAAAGCATTTGATAAAATCCAGCACCTATTTATGATAAAAGCTCTCAGCAAACTGGGAATAGAGAAACTATACCTCAATGTAATAAAGGCCATATATGACAAACCTACATCCAATACCATACTCAAAAACTACAAGTATTCCCCTTAAGATTGGGAGTAAGATAGGGATGTTTGCTTTCACCACTAGTATTCAACAGAGTACTGGGAGTTCTAGCCAAAGCAATCAGGAAAGAAGAAGAAATAAAAGTCATCCAAATTGGAAAGGACAAAGTAAAACTGACAATAATTGCAGAAGACATATAGGGTGTATAGAAAACCCTAAAGATTTCACCAAAAATCTACTGGAACTATTAATTAAATTCAGTAAAGTAGCAGGACATAAAATAAATATCCAGAAATCGGTTGCATTTTTATATACCAATAATGAACCATCAGAAAGGGAAACAACAACAACAACAACACCAAAAAACACCAAAAAACATTCACAATTGCTTCAAAAAGTGTAAAATACCTAGAAATAAATTAACCAAGGATGTGAAAGACCTGTACTCAGAAAATTATAAGACACTAAAGAAAGAAATTAAAGAAAATGCAAGTAAGTGGAAACATATACTGTGTTCATGGATAGGAAGAATTAACATCATTAAAATGTACATACTACCCAAAGCAATCTACCAATCCAACACAATTCCTATCAAGCTACCAATTGTGTATTTCACAGAACTAGAACAAATATTCCAAAAATGTATATGGAACCACAAAAAAACCTGAAAAAGCACAACAATATTAATAAAGAAGAACAAATTTGGATGAATCATTGTACCTGATATCAAATTATACTACAAGGCCATCATAATCAAGACAGCATGGTACTGGCATAAAAAACAAAAAACATATAGATCAATGGAACAGAATAGAAAGCCCAGAAATAAACCCATGCCTTAATTGTCAATTTCTATTTGACAAAGGAGGCAAAAGCATACAATGGGGTAAAGATAGTCTATTCAATAAATGGTGTTGAGAAAATTGGACAGATACACAAATAAAAATAAACTTAAAATGGATTAAAGACTTAAATGTTAGACTCTAAACCATAAAAATCTTAAAAGAAAACATAGGTGCCAGGGGCTGACCACCAGACCCTGAGCGATGGATGAATGGATTACTCATACATTTGCTGTGAAAGAGAAGGCTAAGGGACTGCCTGGCTAAAGGAACCAGACAGCTTCGATTGCTTGCCTTATTAGGCTTTTATTGTAGCAGCAGTTTGAGATAAAGTTTATCTTTTAGATACAATCAGTAGGGTAAGTAATATTGGAGGACACAAGTGTTTGTAGTATCCTTTAATCAAGGACACCCAAAGATTAAGCATTAAGATTCCAGTAAACTCCTAGGGGTCTGCACATGCACAGACTCATTTGGAAAGGTCAAGGAACAATTAGGGGCTCCACCTTCGGCACTCCCCTAAGTCGGAATTTTGGTAAACAGGGTGCGTGGCCTTCCACACACTTCCATTTTCTTGGAATTTCCTCCTTACAAACTTTCCAACCAAGTCTCATGCTTCCCAACACATAGGCAGTAACATCTCAGATATTTCTTGTAGCAATATTTTTTTCTGATGCATCTCTTGGGCAAGGGAAATAAAAGAAAAAATAAACAAATGGAACTACATCAAACTAAAAAGTTTTTGCACAGCAGAGGAAACCATCAACAAAATGAAAAGACAACCCACTGAATGGGAGAACATATTCGATGAGACATCTGATAAAGGGTTAATATTCAAAATTTATAAAGAACTTATAAAACTCGACACCCAAAAAAACTAAGACTCCAATTTAAAAATGAGCAAAGAACCTGAATAGGCAGTTCTCCAAAGATGACATACAGATGCCCAATAGACATATGATTAGATGCTCCTAGTCACTAATCATCAGAGAAATGCAAATTAAAACCGAAATGTGATTATCACCTCACATGTGTTAGAATGGATATCATCAATAAATCAACAAACAACATGTGTTGGCAAGGATGTGGAGAAAAGGGAACCCCTGTGCACTGTTGGTGGGAATACAGATTGGTGCAATCACTGAGGAAAGCAGTATTTAGTTACCTCAAAAATGTTTAAATGGAACTGCCTTATGATCCAGCAATTCCACTTTGGGAAATATATCTGAAGAAACCTGAAACACTAATTTGAAAGAATATATGCACCCTCTGTTCAATGCAGCATTATTTACAACAGCCAGGATTTGGAAGCAGCCCAAGTGTCCATCAGTAGATGAGTAGATAAAACATCTATGGTGCATTTACACTATGGATTACTACTCAGCCTTAAAAAGGAAGAAAAATTTGCCCTTTGAAACAGCATTGATGGATCTAGAGAATATTATGCTAAGTGAAATGAGCCAGTGAGAGAAAGAGAAATACCATATGATTTCACTAATATGTGGAATTTAATGAACACACTGAATTAACAAGCTAAATAGAGACAGATTCCTAGATATAGAGAAGGCAGATAACTCTGGTGTGGGGGTGTTGGAGGATGGAGGGATTGAGGAAAAAAAAGAGAGAAAGAACTCATGGACACTGACAAAAGTTTGGTGATTGTATGGGGCACAAGAGGGTTAGGTGAAGGTGGAAGTGGGTATGGGGGAATTAATTTTGATGGAAAAAATAAAGAAAGAAAAAGCTTTGATATGCCAAGGGTTGGTTAATTAAGAGATTGTATAATGTCACCAAGGATCCAAGTTGGTTTCTTCTATTGTACCAGTCCTAGCAATTTGGTTACCTGTGTTTGCACAATGGTTGCAACATTTTGTGATCCAGGCATCAAATTTTTATATATTTATTTTCACAAATTCTTTTTTTGTGAGGAAATAAACCTATACCACAAAGCCTACTCTCACATTTCTCTGGGAAGAAAAATGGGATTGCCTTGATTGGCTTAGACTAATCACAGTGTGTCCCATGAGACTGAAGAGAGCAGATCCCTGAAGCATTGGATCAGCCAATAAATAGCTGAAAAAAATAGGATATGGGTAGCAAGGAATAAGGAGAGAATGGTTGCTGAGTAGACAAACAATAGGATAACTAGTAGTGCATGTGATTTCAGGTTAAGTTTTCAGATGTTTTGTGTAGCCATTGGTTTTAATTGTTTTGTTCTGTTAATCCTCACCCGAGGATATTCTCCCCGTAGATTTTTAGAGAGAGTGCAAGAGTGCAAGGCAGGCAGAGAGAGAGAGAGAGAGGGAGATATATGAGGGAGAAACATTAATTCGTTGCCTCCCACATGCACCATGACCTGAGCCAGGGATGGAATCTGCAACCTAGGTATGTGCTCTTAACTGGAATCAAACCCGAGACCCTTTGGTGAAAGAGGGGGGGGGGGCGCAACACTCTAACCACTGAGAAACACTGGCTAGGGCCAATTGTTTCTATTTTTAAAGAAAGGACTCGATCCAGCATAGTATTTATATTGGTATGGGTATATGTTAAAGACTTATCAGCTATAAGTTATTAAGCAGAGTACCTATGCCCAAGAAAAAAGTAGGTAAACATCTTTACATATCTTAAGAGGAATCCTCCATTTTAATGAATGTAAATTGCTGATATTTAGAATTCATGATGGATGAAATGGAGTGGTTTCCATAACTTAATCTTAGTGATAATATATGTCAACTCCAGTGGGCATTTTTTTAGGTGTATAAACTATTTATTAACAGACATGGCTCAAACATCTAATTTACAAAAGATACAGTACAAGAATGCAGGTCTCTTTGACTCTCAGGCATTTACTGCACTTTCTTCACTGTTTGACCAAGGACTTTCTGAATACCCAATACATATTGCTATTTCAGTAGCATTTGAGCTTTTATAGAGGGGACCACTCTGTATGAAAGAGCAACAGCTGCAGGAATCTAACACCAGCAAGCAAAAACCCACTGCAGTAACAGAGCCCAGAAGGAGTCCTTTCTCTAGCAAAGTTCTTTGGCAGGCTACAAAGTTAGCTAGTGGAAATGAGTCATCAATTGACATTGGTGAAAAAAGTAATTGGCAGAGATAGATTAGATTAACTCATTATCTTTTCATAACCATAATGGCACAGTGACAGGCATATCTGCTTTATTAATGTTTTTTTTCACACCTGAAGTGTCAAGATCATCACAAATAAATTTCTGTTATTCCAAAAAAAATTTAGAAAAAATAGAAAGCAAAGATTTCAAATGAATGTCTGAATGACATGGAGATTTTATACTTTTAATCTTAAACAATTGTATTATGATTATTACAACATAAGTAGCACCACCAATGTATTTAAAATTGACAGGTGCAGGAAAAAATTCTTATATATGTTTTAAAGCAACAATAATAAACATATCTCTCATTTAATTTTTTTTCTGTAAGACATCAAACTTTTAAATTTTATTTACTTAAAATTATTAATAAAAATTTGCTTCATGAACAGATATTAGCTCTAAATTGTATTTTTATTTTACACATCATTTAACATCATTTGCCAAATCAAAGAAGCTGGCCATTTTATAGATAAGCATGCATCCTTTTTTGGGTTTTAACAGCCATTGAAACTCCAGCCCCTGAAGTTTCTATGGGGATGATGCTTATTTATAGATCCAAAATTTGCAGCATCGGTTCTCACATCCTAGAATAACCAATGTTCATATTATGCAGAATGTCTGAGAAAGTATTTTTATTATCTTTTATAAGCTATCTGAAAATTTCTAAGGTAGTTTTAGTGGGCTATATTGTAGGAGCCCATTACTTAAGCAAAATGTATGTGAAGCCATGCTGTTTAGAAAAACAAAGAAAAATAAGATAGATAACTAGTTTTTTTCACTGAGCATAATACTCTCCAGGTCCACCCCTATTGTCTCAAAAAGTAATATTTCCTTCTTTTTTTTCAGGGCTTTAATTTCTTTATTGATTAAGGTATTACATATGTGTCCTTATCCCCCCATTACCCTCCAACCCCCCACTCATGCCCTCACCCCTCTGCTGTCTGTGTCCATTTGTTAGGCTTATGTGCATGCATACAAGTCCTTTGGTTGATCTCCCCCTTACCCCCACCCTTCCCTGCCTTCCCTCTGAGGTTTGTCAGTCTGATCGATGTTTCTCTGTCTCTGGATCTGTTTTTGTTCATCAGTTTATGTTGTTCATTATATTCCATAAATGAGTGAGATCATGTGATATTTATATTTCCTTCTTTTTCACAGCCCAGTAGTATTCCATTGAGGAATTATACTACAGCTTTTGTATGCACTCATTCACTGATTGGCACTTGAGCTGCTTCAACACTTTTGCTATTGTAAGTAATGCTGCAATGAATATAGGGTGTATATATTCTTTCAAATTAGTGCTTCAGGTTTCTCCAGGTATATTCCCAGAAGTGGAATAGCTGGGTATAATGCAATTCCATTTTTAACTTTTGAGGTAAACTCCATACTGCTTCCTATCAACCAATCTGCATTCCCATCAACAGTGTAGGAGGGTGAAAAAGGTGAATGGATTAAGCAAAGAAAAAAAATTCACAGACAACAGTATTGTGATTACCCGGAAGGAAGAGAGAGTGGGGGGCGATAGAAGAGGGTAAAGCAGGGATGAATGGTGATGGAAGGAGACTTGATTTGGGGTAGTGAATACACAATGCAATAGAGTTGATATATTATTCACCTGAAATCTATATAATTTTATTAACCAATATTGTCCCAATAAATTCAATTAAAAACAAACAAAAATAATATAGATAACTAAAGGCAAACCAAAAAAGTTTAGGTAAACATAACTGAATTTTTAATGTATAAATTGTTGGAACTAGTTTAAATGTGAAACATGTTGGCAAGATTTCTATCTCATGAAATTTATAGAACAGCAAATATACTGAAATCATTTTTAAAATAATCTACACATGAATAATAAATAATTTCAGGACAAATAAGTCAGTATAGAGCCTTATGATTTGAAACTTAGTTAATACATAGCTTTCAAGAAATGGCACTGGCTGAAAATCCACATAACCCATTTTGTTAATAATTCCAATCTTTAGATTTCTGTTATTGATAAAGGCTATGAACTAACAACACATCATATCTTCTGAAACAGCTGTGTATAAAAAATAATCTGGACCAAAGGAACTATGACTCAGACTTAATATCATAAGCAAGACTTTGGTGTCATACATTAAGTCACACATAAAAATCTATGCATTGTCCAATAGCCATACCCTGCTTTAAATGACTGGATGGAGTCTGCCCAAATTCAAAGAATAATTCACTGTCACTCAAATGCTAATTTACCTCAGTTTTGATAGCAGAAAACAAAGCAATGAATGCATTAGGAGGATTACATTGGATTGTGAAACATGTGGAGTTGATTTTAAAAGGCAGGTGAACTGGTTTCATGTGGCTGTGGGTTTCTGTACTCTGCTTAGCTTGAGCCCAAGGTTAATTGTTAATCCCTTTACAATTAGCTCTCTTTTATAACGTGTTGGACACTTTGGTTAATTTTGAATGGGTCTAAATGATATTCCACATTTGTACTAACTCCTTTCGGTAATTTGTAGATAGAGATAGCTATTTGCAAATATTCAGGTATCTGCAAATAGGGCATAAAGAATAATTTCAATACATATTGAAAAGCATAGAGATACAAATTAAATGACAGGTTCTTGTACGGGAGAAAACATTTACAGTCAACAACTAGAAGGATCAGCACTTTTTAATGGGTTCCCTTCTTTGGCTCTATGGAGAGAGAGTATTACAGTCAGATATCACCAGCATTAAAATCATTACCCAGTATATAGGCAGATGGCCGGCCGATAATTGTTTATAGGGACAGATGGCAGTTCCTTGTACCCTCTTTCTAGTTTTTGTGTTTTTAAAGCTCAGCAGTTGCAATGTGAAGCCTTCATAGGATCATAAAATACAAACCACTTTAAATAACTTTGAACCAAAATTTTGACTGATGTGCTTAAAGGAGACAGTCACAGTTTGAAACAATCTGCATAGAGATGCTAGGTATGGCTCTGCAAGTTACAGTTTATAGGAAAAGCAGGCTAATTTCAGCTAGGTCTACACACAGACACACAAACTGGCATCAATAAAATATAGAATTGAATCTAGTCAAGTATTTTTTACCCTGAACTGGACAAAGGCAAAATTTTAGTAAATACTCAATAATCAATCACCAGCATGTATTGAGCACTTGGCTAGTATTCAAGAGAGGTACAAAAGAAGTACCAAGCCTTGTCTTCACCTTAGTTATCTGACAATCTAAGTGGGGACTGAAATGCTACCTAGAGAGAGATCATTTAAATACAAGGCAGACAATGCTAAATACATGTATGTAACCTAAAATCTAGAGACAATCAAACAGAATGATGACTGTGGACATATGCACTTACTAGGGATGGGTAGGCATGTACTGGCAAGGAAAGGATCAGTGATGGTTTGCATGTGGAGAGAATGGTATAAGCAAAGACAGGCAGAGAGGCATAGACCTCACCTAAAACCCTATATTCTTCTTTATTACACAGTATTTCTCCTAGTTCAGGCCCCTTTTATAATGTGACAAGGGTAAACAATACACCTCTTTAATTAATGTGAAATCTACACTAATAAAAGAGAAACATGCAAATTGACTTTGCCTCTGCTATGCCAACCAGCCAATCAGAGAAAATATGCAAATTAACCCAACAAAGATGGCGGCAGCCACGGAGCTGGAGGGAGCAGGAGGCTTGGGTTGCCCCCCGTGATGGAGGAAGCCAAGCTTCTTGTCCATTCTGGCCGGCCCTGGCCTCTGCTCAAGGCTACAAAGTTTCAAATATGGAAGATAAATAAATCCCAGATACCTGCTTCCAGCCAGTCCTGGCCTCTGCTCAAGGAGGCACTGGGAAAAAAAAAGAAAAAAAGGAGGGGCTGGGAGCTTGGGTCGCCGGGGGCTGTGGCCAGCCTGCAAACAGCCATCAGTCCCTCACCCAGGCTGGCCACACCCCCACAGCGCGGACCCTCACCCCATGGGGGCGTGGCCAGCCTGCAAACCACCACAGGCCCCTTGCCCAGGCTGCCCCATGCCCTAAAGGAACCCCCACCCTGATCCAGGACACCCTTCAGGGCAAACCAGCCTGCCCCCACCCATGCACCAGGCCTCTATCTACACTAATAAAAGGGTAATATGCTTATTAGACTGGGAGACCTTCTAGGAGACCTTCCAGATGTTCTGTACAAAGCCATGGTGGCGGGGACGAGGTAGAGGCAGTTAGAGCCCAAGAGGGGAGGGCAGTTGTGGGTGATCAGGCCAGAATGGGATGGCAGTTGTGGGTGATCAAGCTGGTGGGGGGCAGGGCCATTGGGGGTAAGCAGACCAGCAGGGGGGTCAGTTGGGGCAAGCAGGCCATCAGTGGTGGTCAGTTGGAGGTGATCAGGCCAGCAGGGGGGCAGTTTGGAGTGAGCAGGCCAGCAGGGGGGCAGTTGGGGGTGAGCAGGCCATTGGGGAGGGAAGGTGAGGGCGAGCAGGCCATCAGGGGGGGCAGTTTGGGTGAGAAGGCTGGCAGGGGAGGCAGTTGGGGGTGAGCACACTGGCATGGGGGGCAGTTGGGGGTGATCAGGCTGGCAGGGGGGGCATTTGGGGGTAAGCAGACCGGTGGCAGGTGGCAATTGGGGGCAAGCAGGCTGGCAGGCAGACTGGTTAGGGGCAATCAGGCAGGCAGGCAGGCAGGTGAGTGGTTAGGAGCCAGCAGTCCCGGATTGCAAGAGGGATGTCTGATTGCCGGTTTAGGCCTGAACCCTGTAAACCAGCAGTAGGACATCTTTCTAGGGGTCCCAGATTGGAGAGGGTGCAGGCCAGGCTGAGGGACACCCCCCAGCCCTGCTGTGCACGAATTTCGTGCACCGGGCCACTAGTAATAATAATATAAAAGAATTATAGCTCAGCCTGAATTCTGGGCTACATATTTCAGACATTGTCCTTTAAATAACAGGGAGTGCCAGTGACAGTTTTTGAGAAAATATGATGTGTGCAAATGTTGTTTTCATGTAGCATATATCTTTTGTTTGGTAGGGTTTTGTGAAGTAGATTGGAAAGGATGAGACTGAATAGAACCCATGTAGAAACTTATTGCCATACTTAAGACTAATGATGATAAAAATCTCTAAAATAGGGTAGAAACCATGGGCAAAAGAAGGTGATAGCCACTGCGAAGGAGGAGTCAACATAATATGATAATATGATGATAAGCTACATGTGAACAGACAAAATGAAGGGCAAAAGTCAGATGAAATGTTTACAATTCAAGTGATTAGAAAAATAATGTTTTCTTTACAGTAATATAAATCACAAAGACAGAGAGGAGAGGGAGGAGTCACATTTGATTTTATGCTAGACATGCTACTGATATTTCAGGGTGATGTGCAAAAGTCAGGTGGAGATGATTTGTATAAGATAGATATAGAGGTAAAAATTACAGCTTTAGTTACTAGGGTAATGGTTGAAATGGTAAAAGTGGATGAGATCAGAACATATGTTATTTTTTTACCCCTGTGCATGCATGCACATGTATGCATATGCATGTCTGTGTGTGTGTATTTTGTGGTATCTGCAGCTGAAAGCTTATATTTGCATTTTCTTAGTGAGTATAAAAGTTTACTTATTTTTTAAATTTTATTATTCTATTGTAAATAATGGCATAAAGTCTGCAGGAAAAGCATTCACTTGACTGGATGTTACATTCAGAAGAGGCTGCCAAAAACAAACAACAAACCATAGCAAATAAAAATATATGTGTATGCTTGCCTCAGCAGAAAAATGTAGTTTTGATTCAACTGAAAATTTTTTTGCATTGCAAATGAAGCAAATGCAATAGTAGTGTTATATCAAGGGGTTTATTTTCCCTAAATGGTTCTTATCAGGGACTAAGATAAGAAATTTTATAGTGATTTTGGTTTGATTCTTATTCATTTTTATCACAGTTTAATTATATTTCAAATCCCCAGAATCCCTAACATATATCAAATTCAGGGTATATAAACCTCCTCTCTCAAAAAAAAGTCACAGACAGATTTTATTTACTCTAAGCTTTGGGACTGAACACAGTGGAGGAAAAATAGCTTTATAGCACCGCAGCTTCTTGATATGGAGCTTGATGCTGCTCTTTGTTCACTGGACCCTAACCTAAAATGATATGCATTGCTTGAACTGGAGGAGGGAGGAAGAGATAGAATGGGCTCTGTGTTACTTTATTTAAATATAATCGTTATTTAGAGTTTGAAGAGGCACTAGACATCATGTATGTCAAGCTCTACATTGTATATGTTCTAAGCAAACATACACACACTTATATTTGATTATTCAAAGTGATAGAGAATTACAGTTTTACAAGTTAGCCCATTCTATTTTCAGAAGACTGAACAGGATAAAATTCTTGACTATATTGAGCTGAAGTCAGTACTTCAACTATGAGTTATGAATGATGGCTTAACCTTACAGAGAGACAAAAATATTAGACAGTTTTGTGCTTTTTCAGTTTTCATTCTAATTTGATTTGTCACTTATCTGTGCCCTCTTACCCATCAATGCTTACTGCTATAATAGACTTGCCTAACAATCAGTTAATAGGGATGGTGAGGAGGTTCATGGACAGTAGACTGTGAACTCTTTGAGTGCAGGGATTATAAATCACTACTAATTGTCATCCTGTAGATAGCAGCTAGTACAGTGTCTGGCACATAGAAAGTGCTCAGTAAATGTTTTGTTGTTGTTGTTGTTGTTGTTGTTATTGTTTTATTTGTTTTTTGTTAATCCTCACTCAAGGATATTTTTCCATTGATTTTTTTTTAAAGAGAGTGGAAGGAAGGGGGAGAGACAGAGAGAGAGAAACATCAATGTGAGAGAGACACATTAACTTATTTGCCTCCTGCATACATCCCGACCAGGGCCAGGGGTTGAGCCTGTAACCGAGGTACCAGAATCAAACCCAGGACACTTCAGTTCATGGGCCTATGCTCTATTCACTGAGCCAGAGGTGCTAGGGCACAGTAAATGTTTAATGAAAGGAGGAAGAAAGAAGTATATTAGTATAGAAGAGTGATTCATATTATTTTTGCCAATTGTGATGTTTAATATTAATTGAGTACAATGTGTCTTGGTAGACATACTGCACATATTTATACAAATGTATATATGTTTATTATGAATATATACATTTATAAATATAAATTTACTGGAATTATTCATATAAGGTTTTTAGTCTAAACTTATCTCAATCTTTTGTATGCAGAGTTGTATTTTTCTTTGAATGACAGGACTTGGTGTTAATAAAAGAATCTCCTGAAATGCCTCAAACTCACTGTTGAGGTCCTAACACTGAATCATACTGCCATTATTCTCCTAAACACATTTAATCCTAAATGTAATGACAGGAGAGAGTTGTAAGAAGCCCTAACATTCCATCATTGCTATGAACCTTTAAGGGATTAGTCTGATGTTATAAAAAGAATCATACAAACAAATAAACAAGCAAACACAAAAACATCAAAGCCCTCTGTTACAGTATAGCTGTATTATTTAGAAAGGGAAGCATGAAGATGTAATCAATGAGTAATGAACAAGCTAAAATACTGGTCCTTACTTTCAGTTTCCTAAAAATGATCTGAAGGAATATGGGGAAACTTTATTTGGGTGGTGGAACTCTGACATATCTTTGCACAGATGGAGACTTGGTAAGTGGGTAAGGAAGTTAACCCCTGCATAATTATTATGGCTGCCTTGATTTTCATTTTGATTTGATATTCATTGTTATATATAAATTTCAAGATTGTAGAAATGCTCATTAGATTTTTATCTTGATACCTTTGACATCCTGACAGAGAAAGTAACTTTAAGTCTATTGGAGAACCAGATTAGCAGTAAAAAAAAGTTATTATAAGTCCCTATTTGCTATGTGTCAGCCAACATAGTAGAAAGAGTTATCTCAAGATATTGTGCTAGTGAGACAAATCAACCAGGAAGCCAGCTACTTTTAGAAAGTTTTAAAATTTAGTACATAGACTGCCCAGCCGGCATGGCTCAGTGGTTGAGCATCTATGAACCAGGAAGTCACGGTTTGATTCCTGGTCAGGGGAAGTGCAAAAGGCAGCCCATCAATGATTCTCTCTCATCTTTGATATTTCTAACTCTCTCTCCCTCTCTTCCTCTATGAAATCAATAAAATTATATTTAAAATAAAATAAAATTGAGTATAAAGCTAATAGGGCAGTCTCATTCTAGCAAATACTTTAGGGTTACAGAAAATGATAAGTATATTAGCATATTGGGAAGGGTATTAGGAATAATCAAGGTGTTGGAATAGATTCAGCTGAATGTGCAGGTAAAGAAAATGCAAAACAAAAAATAAACAAAAAATAGAGGTTTATTAGAGCAAGAATGTTAAGGAAAACTATGCATTGTAATATTCAATTATGCCAAGTACAACATGACTTTGTTCCAAATACACACATACTTCCTTCTATACATACACCGAGTGGCCAGATTAGTATGATCTCTGAACACATAATAATCTGGCCACTCAGTGTGTGTATATATATATATATATATATATATATATATATATATAGATGAGAGAGAGAGAGAGAGAGATACATATATCAGAGATACAGATACTCAGTGTGTGTATATATATATATATATATATATATAGATATATAGAGAGAGAGAGAGAGAGAGAGAGAGATACATATATCCTACCTAATCCTACCTAATAAAAGAGTAATATACAAATTGACCCTAACTCCGCTACTCCCACAAGCCACACCCACAAGACATGCCCACCAGCCAATCAGCAGCAAATATGCAAATAAACCCAACCAAGATGGCTATAGCCACAGAGAGCAGGAGGGAGGCGTGAGTTTCCCCGGCAACAGAGGAAGCTAAGCTTTCCGCCTGCCCTTACCAGCCTAAGCCTCCACTCAAGGCTACAAAGTTTCAATTATAGAAGATACATCAATCCCAAGAGAAATGGCTGCCGGCCACAGAGAGAGCAGGAGGCTTGGATCCACTCCAAGCTATAAAGTTGCAATTGTAGAAGATAAATATATCCCAGATACCAGGGCCTCTGCTTGGGTCACCAGGGGGCATGGCTGGCCTGCAAACCACCACAGGCCCCTCGCTCAGGCCACCCCATACCCCAAGGAAACCCCCACCCTGATCCAGAACACCCTTCAGGGCAAAGCAGCTGGTCCCCACCTGTGCGCCAGGCCTCTATCCTATCTAATAAAAGAGTAATATGCAGATTGACCATCACTCCAACACACAATATGGCTGCCCCCATGTGGTCAAAGATCCTGCCCCCATGTGGACACAAGTTGGCCACCACAAGATGGCCAGCAGGTGAGGGCAGTTGGGAGGGACTAGGCCTGCAAGGGAGGACAGTTGAGAGGGACCAGGCCTGCAAGGGAGGGCAGTTGGGGGCGATCAACTCTGCAGGAGAGGGCAGTGAGGGGTGACCAGGCCAGCAGAGGAGGAAAGTTGGGGGCAAACAGGCTGGCAGGGGAGCAGTTAGGCATCAATCAGGCTGGCAGGGGAGTGGTTAGGGGGTGATCAGGCAGGCAGGCAGAAGCGGTTAGGGGCAATCAGGAAGGCAGGCAGGCGAGCAGTTGGGAGCCAGCAGTCCTGGATTGTGAAAGGGATCCCAGATTGGAGAGGATGCAGGCTGGGCTGAGGGACACCCCCCCTCCATGCACGAATTTTGTGCACTGGGCCTCTAGTATATATATTAGAGGCCTAGTGCATGAATTTGTGCAAGGGTGGGGTCCAGCCAGCCTGTCCAGGGGGAGGGGACATGGGCTGTTGGCCAGCCTGCCTGCTGGTCAAACTCCTGGTCGAGGGGACAATGTGCATATTAGCCTTTTATTATATACGATATACAGAAATCATAATAATCTGGCCACTCAGTGTATATTTATACATTAGCTCCTTCCTTTCTCATGTGTACACATGTGCACCTACACTCTCATCAACTCAACCATACTAAAATGTCTGCATGTATACATGCATAGGCAAGTGTGTGTGGGAAATATATTTAAAATCACTTCTGAGAAGAAAACCCAGTTTAAAAAATCTAATTCAACTCTGGCTGGTGTGACTCAGTTGGTAGGAATGTCATTTCATACACCAAAAGGTTGTGGGTTTGTTCCCCTGTCGGGACACATGTGAGAGACAAATGATCAATATTTCTCTCTTATCCCCCCTTCTTTCCCTTCCTCTCTCTAAAATATTTTTTTTAAAAAAGGTCTAATTCAGTCTTCAACTGGTGAAATTCCTTTTTTGTGTGTGTGTGCACAAAGAATTACAGTGCTTATTGTGTACCAGGCACACTTTCATATATGATCTCATTTAATCCTCCCATCAATTCTATGAAGTACATACTATTATGATGATTTTCCATTTAAGAGATGAACAAATATCACTGCATCTTCGTTTTTATCTTTGAGTGAGGTTCTTTTCTGCCATCCTCATACTTCAGTTACTGCAAGGGTAATTCTTGTTTAAGATGCTCTTTGGGGTACACCCTATCCGGTTTGGCTCAGTGGATAGAGCACCGACCTGCCCACTGAAGTGTCCCAGGTTCAATTCCTGTAAAGGACACATGCCCGGGTTACGGACTGGATCCCCAGTATGGGGCATGCAGGAGGCAGACAATCAATGATTCTCTCTCATCATTGATGTTTCTATCTCTCTCCTCATCCTTCCTCTCTGAAATCAATAAAAATAAATTTTTAAAAAGATGTCCTTTGGGGTCTTCCCTGGAAAAGAGGCCTACCAGTCAAAAGAGATGGGGTAAATCTAGTTATTAGGTAACCTTATCTTATTGCCCTTCACAAGTACTATTTGATTTCCATCAAATGTTCTCAAAAGTCACATTCACGTCCTATTTTAGTGACATAGAACCCGCCCATTTATCTTTCCTCTTTCTCCTTTCAAGAGTGTAGAGCATATAAAAGATGCCCTCTCTTCTGTTTTCCTGTGCAGCTGTTGTAGCATATATCGTTGCACATTGAAACACCTAAGTTAAAGTATATTTCACCATATAGTAACTTGTTTTTCTACCTGCCACATCTCAAACTGTCATCTTAGCAATGGGTCCTTCTTTAGAGAATTCTCATGGGTTTTAAGGAGGTAGTTGAACCCTACTAATATCAATGCTCATAGTAAGGTAGAAGATGACCTTTCAGATTTGGAGCTGAGGTAAACTATTCATACTATATCTCAGTTGAAACAGTACAGCACTGGAGAGGTGCCTACAGGAGCTAAAATTTTGGCAAAGGCTAACTCTGCTGCCTTTCCCATTACATTTAAGAAGTGACAAATCATTGGCAATCATAGGAAAACCTGTCCAAACAGTTGAAACACCAATACATTTGTAACATATAATAATTAAAATATATGAAACATAGAGCATGGTTGAATAAAGATTTTCTGTTTTGAAAAGAGCCTCAGAAATCACATAGTACAATGGCTTCAATTTCCTTATTTGTGTAATAATAAAAAAAGTACCATGTCTTATTTATCTTGGTCACTTGAACACGTGGTGTTCAATACATGTTTGTGCAGCAATTTTATACTGAGAATTGTGAGTGGCATGCTCAAGAATACATAGCTAGTAATGGATAAGACTGGATTAGAATCCTCATTTTATGCTTACAACCTATGTCTCTAGCTGCACATAAGTCAAATTTTGAATACCTAGAATATTATGCTATACAGCAAAAGCCTGCTTAACCCTAGATGGCTATTTAAGTGAATATCAATCATGTCCTCTGAAAACTGCAATGCTAAGAGAATTTGGGGCATTCACTGCTAGCCACTCTTCTTAACCTTTGTTTATTTTCAAAATAGAAAGGCCTCATGACTCTCTAATCCATAACTATGAGACTTAATTTCTCTTCTTCAGGGATAAGCAGTTTTAAAAATGTGTAAACTTAAGCAAATTCATCCAGGGAGGACAATATCCTCACATTCCCATTCTCTAGGAGTTCAGGCTGGGAAAATACAGCTCTTCATTTTAGCCATAATTAATTACTTTGAGAGTATTACCTATATCACCAGAGGGACCACAAAGAAAGAGTATAAAGCAGGCCAAGTTATAACAAGGCATCGTTCCCAGGATATTGCAAGCAGCAAGTGACACTTAAGGGAATAGCCACACAGCCTCAAACAGTGTGCTCTCTCAGGTTAATATTATTGGAATTATTAACTTCTGAATTGCTGCTAGGAGGAGCTACTTTGTACATGACAAGCCCCTGTGGTTAAGTGGAAAGAGAAGCCAATAAATTACCAAACAGCACACATGATTAAAGAGCAGAGCTGGGAAAGAAAATGTTTGAGGTGTTCTGAATGTGTGGTCAGCACAGAGATAAATGAAGGAATAAAAAAGATAGCCAAAGGCCCAAATGTAACAGTATTTGCCTGCCATAAGCCCTGTCAACTGCAGTCCTGAGAATTTTCCACCAACAACAGGATCATCAGTTCCCAGTCCTTGAGTCAGTTCAGACAGAAGCATCCAGAAAATCATTAATATTAGTAAGAATCTTATATGGCAGGCATAGTTCAAAACTTGTCAAGATAATTTTTTTAATCCTCACAAGAACCCCATGAGGCTTTACAGAGGAGTAAACTGATGTTAAATAATGTGCCCCAATGCCTTAGTTAAGACAATTCTAGCTGCTATAATATTAAGTCTCCCCAAAGCTCAATACTTAACAGAAGTGTATTTCTTTTATTTTTTTAAACCTTACCCTAGGACTGGGGATCAAACCTTCAATCCATGTATGTGCCCTGACCCAGAATTGAACTGTCAACTTTTTGGTGCACAGGACAATGCTCAGCTAACTGAACCACCCTGGCCAGGCAGGAGTGTATTTTTTGCGCACAAAATTTAGAACAGCTTGTAAATGGCAAGCTGTACCTTACTCAAATTCAATTGCTTCAAAATTGAATTAATTTTCCAACTCACCATCATTATTGCAAAACAGATACTTTAACTCCGATGTATTAGAGCAAAGGCAAGAACATCCCTCAAAGGATGAATACATTACCTCTAGCTATGATTGTGTTAATAACAAATGTGTTTAAATTGGTATTATACATATGTAGATTTAAAAAACTAGTTTTAGAACCAAAAATAAGACATCCCTAATATATATACTATATAATAAAGAGTAATATGCAAATTGACCATACTGCCCCTACACCCAAAGCCATGCCCACCAGCCAAGCAGGAACAAGTATGCAAATTAACATAACCAAGATGGCTGCAGCCACGGAGAGAGCAGGTGGCTTGGGTTTCCCCAGGGGGCGTGGCCTGCCTCCAAACCATCACAGGCCCCTCTCCCAGGCTGCCCCATACCCCAAGGGAACCCCCTTATCTGGGACACCCTTCAGGGCAAACCAGCCAGCCCTCACCACTGCACCAGGCCGCTATCCTATCTAATAAAATAATAATATGCAAATTGACCATCACTCCAACACACAAGATAGCTGCCCCCATGTGGTCAAAGATGACTGCCCCCATGTGGACACAAGATGGCCACCACAAAATGGCCAGCAGGGGTGGGCAGTTGGGAGGGACCAGGTCTGCAAGGGAGAGCAGTTGTGGGCAATCAGGCCATCAGGGGAAGGAAGGACCAGGTCTGCAAGGGAGGGCAGTTGAGGGTGATCAAGCCTGCAGGGGAGGGCAGTTAGGGGTGACAAGGCTGGCAGGGGAGGGCAGTTAAGGGCTACCAGGCCTGCAGGGGAGGGTAGTTAGGGGCAAATAGGCTGGCAGGGGAGCAGTTAGGCATCAATCAGGCTGGCAGGGGAGTGGTTAGGGGGTTATCAGGCTGGCAGGCAGAAGCAGTTAGGGGCAATCAGGAAGGCAGAGAGGCGAGCAGTTGGGAGCCAGCAGTCCTGGATTGTGAGAGGTATGTCCGACTACCCATTTAGGCCCAATCCTACATCCCTCAAGGGGTCCCAGATTGGAGAGGGTGCAGGCTGTGCTGAGGGACACACCCCCCCCGTGCACAAATTTCGTGCACCAGGCCTCTAGTATATATATATATGGCTAATATGCTAAGTGTCTGACCATTCGACCGGTAACTATGATGCACACTGACCACCAGGGGGAAGACACTCAACGCACAGGCATGGAAACTTGGAACAGACTGATGAATCTCAGGGGGGCGGGGGAGGGGTTGAGGGTGGGAAGGATTAACCAAAGATCTTTTTTTTTCTATTATTTTTTTTATTTTTACTCTTAAATTTTTTTATCTTTCTTTTTTTGTTTTATTTTATTGTTTAAAGTATTACAAATAGTAGTACATATGTCTCCTTTTTTCCCCATTGACCTTCCCCCGGCCTCCCCCACCCCCCGGCACATGCCCTTACCTCCCCGAACCGCCAGTGTCTTGCGTCCCTTGGTTATGCACCTATGCATGCATACAAGTCCTTCGGTTGATCTCTTACCTCCCCAGCCTTCCTGCTGCAGTTTGACAGTCTGTTCAATGCTTCTCTGCCTTTGTATCTATTTTTGTTCATGTTTATAATGTTCTTTGTTATCCATAAATTAGTGAGATCATGCGGTATTTTTCTTTCACTGACTGGCTTATTTCACTTAGCATAATGCTCTCCAGTTCCATCCATGCTATTGCAAATGGCAAGAATTCCTTCTTCTTTATGGCAGCATAGTATTCCATTGTGTACATGGACTTTCTTGGGATATATTCCTAGAAGTGGTATTACTGGGTCAAATGGCAGTTCCATTTATAATTTTTTGAGAAAATGCCATTCTGTTTTCCACAGGACTGCACCAGTCTGCATTTCCATGAGCGGGGAAGGAGGGTTCCTTTTTCTCCTCATCCTCTCCAACACTTGTCCTTTGTTGCTGATAGCCAATCTGACAGGTGTGAGGTGGTACCTAATTGTTATTTTGATTTGCATCTCTCAGAGGATTAGTGACTTTGAGCATGTTTTCATATGTCTCATGGATTTCTGAATATCCTCTTTAAAAAAGTGTATATTTAGGTCCTTTGCCCATTTTTTTATTGGATTATCTTCCTTTTGTTAAGTTGAATGAGTTCCCTGTAAATGTTGGAGATTAAACCCTTATCAGAGATAACATTGGCAAATATCTTCTTCCTTGCAGTCGGCTTTCTTGTTGTTTTTTTGATGGGTACTTTACTGTGCAGAAGCTTTTTATTTTGATGTAGTCCCATTTGTTTTTTTTCTCCTTAGTTTCCATTGTTGTATCGTTAAATATATTGCTACGACAAATGTCTGCTATTTTGCTGCCTATGGCTTCTTCTAATATTTTTATGGTTTCCCATCTTACGTTTAAGTCCTTTATCCATTTTGAGTTTATTTTTGGGTATGGTGCACATTGGTGATCTAGTTTCATTTTTTTTTTTTTTTGCAAGTATCTGTCCAGTTTTCCCAACACCATCTATTGAAGAGACTATCTTAACTCCATTGTATGGTCTTGCCTCCTTTGTCAAATATTAATTGAGCATATTGGTTTGTGTAGTTTTCTGGGTTCTCTGTTCTGTTCCACTGGTCAATATGTCTGTTCTTGTGCCAGTACCAGACAGTTTTGAGAATATTGGTTTTGTAGTATAGCTTGATATCTGGTATTGTGATCCCTCCAACATTGTTCTTCTTTCTCATGATTGCTGCAGCTATTCAGGGTCTTTTTTTAGTCCAGATTAATTTTTTGGATGATTTGTTCTAGGTCTTTGAAGTATGCCGTTGGTATTTTAAAGGGGATTGCATTGAATTTACAGATTGCTTTAGGTAATATGGACATTTTAATGATGTTGATTCTACCAATCCATGGACATGGTATATTCTTCCATTTGTTCATGTGTTACTCTATATCTTTTTTCAGCATCCTGAAATTTTCTGAGTACAGGTCCTTTATCTCCTTGGTTAAGTTTATTTCTAGGTATCTTAATTTTTTGTTGCAATCGTAAATGGGATTACTTTTTAAAATTTCTCTTTCTATGAGTTCATTGTTGGTGTTTAGAAAAGCCATAGACTTCTGGGTGTTGATTTTGTATCCTGATACATTGCCAAATTCATTTATTAAGTCTAGTAGTTTTTTGATGGAGTCTTTGGGGTTTTCCATGTACAATATCATGTCATCTATAAATAAGGAAAGTTTCACTTCTTCTTTTCCAACCTGGATGGGTTTTATTTCTTCTTCTTGTCTAATTGCAATGGCTAGTACTTCCAGTACTATGTCGAACATGAGTGGTGAGAGTGGGCATCCCTGTCTTGTTCCTGTTCTTAGGGGAAATGGTTTTAGATTTGCTCATTGAGTATGATGTTGGCTGTGGGTTTGTCATATATGGCTTTTATTATGTTGAGGTATGATCTTTCTATTCCCATCTTGCTGAGAGGTTTTATCAAGAATGGGTGTTGGATTTTGTCAAATGCTTTTTCTGCATCAATTGTTATGACTATGTGATTTTTATCTCTCAATTTGTTTATGTGATGTATCACATTTATTGATTTGCAGATATTGTATCATCCTTGCATCCTGGAATAAATCCCACTTGGTCAAGGTGTATGATCTTTCTGATGTATTGCTGGATTAGATTTGCTAGAATTTTGTTGAGAAATTTGGCGTCTATGTTCATGAGAGATATTGGCCTATAATTCTCTTTCTTTGTATTGTCTTTATCTGGTTTTGGTATTAGGGTAATGCTGGCTTCCTAGAAAGAGCTTGGAAGTGCTCCTTCCTCTTGAATTTTTTGGAATAGTCTGAGGAAGATAGGTTTTATTTCTTCTTCGAATATTTGATAAAAATCTGCTGTGAAGCCATCAGGTCCTGGGCTTTTGTTTGTTGGAAGTTTTTTGATTACTGCTTCAATTCCCGCCATAGTTATTGGCCTATTCAGATTTTTTGATTCCTCCTGGTTGAGTTTTGGAAGGTTTCCAATGGATACTAAGGAGAAAATAATTTTTTCTAGGAATATGTTCATTTCTTCTAGGTTGACCCATTGGTTGGAGTAGAGTTGCTCATAGTATTTTTTAAGATTCTTCCTATTTCTGTGGGGTCTGTTGTTACTGCACCTCTTTCATTCCTGATTTTGTTTATTTGGGTCCTCTCTCTCTGCTTCTTGGTGAGCCTGGCTAGAGGTTCATCAATATTGTTTATCCTTTCAAAGAACCAGCTCTTGGTTTCATTGATATTTTGTATTGCTTTTTGGTCTCTATGTTGTTTATTTCTGCTCTGATCTTTATTATTTCCTTCCTTCTGCTTACACTGGGCTTTTCTTTTTGCTCTCTTTCTAATTCTTCAAGTTGCAGAGTTAGATGATTTATTACCAGTTTTTCTTTTCTTCTTCTTCTTCTTTTTTTTTTTTTTTTTTTTTTTTTGAGTTAGGCCTGTAATACTATGAACTTCCCTCTCAGGATTGCTTACTCTTTGTCCCAAAGATTTTGGATTGTTGTATTTTCATTGTCGTTTGTTTCCAGGATGTTTTTGATGTCTTCTTTTATCTCTTTGGTGACCCACTCATTGTTTAATAGTATGCTATTCAGCCTCCAAGTGTTTGAATTTTTGTGATTGTTTTTACTATAGTTGATTTCTAATTTTATGCCATTGTGATCTGAGAAGGTGCTTGATATGATTTCACTCCTCTTGAATTTGGAGAACTTTTCCTGTGTCCCAATATGTGGTCTGTCTTTGTAAATGTCCCATGTGCACTTGAGAAGAATATATATTCTGTAGTTTTGTGGTGGAATTTTATGAAGATGTTGATTAAGTCCATCTGATCTAGAGAGTTGTTTAGGATTGAACTTTCTTTGCTAATTTTTTTATGGAGGATTTATCCAGTATTGTTAACGGGGTATTAAAGTCTCCTACTATGATTGTGTTGCTGTCAATCTCTTCCCTGATATCTTCTAGAAGTTCTTTTTTTTTTTTTTTTGTATTTGGGTCCTCCTGCATTGGGCACATAAATGTTTACCAGAGTTATATCCTCTTGTTGTACTGATCCCTTTAGAATTATGAAGTGGTCTTCCTTGTCTCTTGTTATGGTCTTCACTTTGAGGTCTATTTTGTCAGATATAAGTATTGCTACCCCAGCTTTTTTTTTTTCATTTCCATTTGCCTGATAGATATTTTTCCATCCCTTAACTTACAGTCTGTGTGATTCCTTTGTTCTGAGTTGAGTATCCTGTAGACAGCATATATATGGGTCATGTTTTCTTATCCATTTAGTCACTCAGAGTCTTTTGATTGGACAATTTAATCCATTTATGTTTAATGTTATTGTTGATGGGTACTCTTTTGCAGCCATTTCTCTACTTTATGCCTGTGTTCCTTCCTGCCTTTCTATTTCTTCTTTTTACAGCATTCCCTTTAGCATTTCTTGGATCGCTGGCTTGGTAGTGATAACCGCCCTTAGCCTTTTATTGTCTGTGAAGCTCCTGATTTTCCCTTCAATTTTGATTGACAGTCTTACTAGATAATGTATTCTTGGATTCAGACCTTTGCTTTGCATCACTTTGTATACTTCATTCCATTCCCTTCTGGCTTGATTCTCTGTATTTGTGTAAAATTTTTTCACTGGTCTTATGTAGGCTTCAGGTCCAAGTGCCAATTCCCAGAAAATAGTAAGTTCTAGTTTTATGTGGATTTTTATCATGATAGTTTTGAATTGTGTCAAAAGCCTTTTTTTTCATCAATTGAGAAAATGATGTTTTTTTCTTTGTTATGTAATGTAGTATATTACCTTGATTTTTAAATGTTAAACCATTTACTATTTTAAATGTTAAACCATTTGTTATGTAATGTAGTATATTACCTTGATTTTTAAATGTTAAACCACCAGTGTATGAATTCATGCACCAAGCCTCTAGTAGTAAAAATGTGGTCGCAGGTCTTTTACCCAAATGTTTCTGTTGAGAAATCATTTGATAATCTGATGTGGGATCCTTTGTAAGTAACTCTTTGTCTTTCTCTTACAGCCTTTAAGATTCTCTCTTTGTTGTTAACATTTGCCATTGTAATTATGATGTGTCTTGGTGTGGGTCTTTTGGGATTCATCTTACTTGGGATTCTCTGTATTTGTGTAAAATTTTTTCTTCCCCGTATCAGGGAAGTTTTTTGTCATTATTTCTTTAAATAGATTCTCTAAACCTTGCTCCTCTTCTTGTCCTTCTGGCACCCTTATTATAAATATGTTACTTTGTTTCGTGTTGTCCCAAAGCTCCCTTAGGCTCTCCTCCTGCTTTTTAATTTTTTTCTCCAGTTGCTGTTCAGTTTGGGCTTGTTTTTCTACCTTATCTTCTAACTCACTAATTCGGTCCTCTGCTTCTTCTAGTCTACTGTTGAAACCTTCCATGGCGTTTTTGATTGTAGCTATATCACTTTTGATTTCTTTCTGATTTTTGCATACGTTGTTGATTTTCTCATCCATCTGGTTTATGAACTGTAGAACCATTACTTTGAATTCTTTTTCTGTCATGTTGCATGCCTCAGTTTCACTTATTTCCTTTCTTGGCTATTCCTCTTTTTCTTTCCTCTGGGAATTGTTTCAGTGTTTCCCCATTCTAACTATCAACAGAAGGTCCAATTACTGAGTTGTGGGGTCCTGTGCTGTGTGCTGTGGGAGGTTCGTGCCACCTAAGTGGCACTGAAGAGCTCTGAAACCAAGACGTGTGGCTGCCATGTGTCTGTGAAAGCCCTGCTTACCCAGGATCAGAGTCACAGGTGCTCAGTGTGGCCTCGTTTGTACACCTAGAATCAGGGACCCCACCTGTGCCATGCTGAAAAAGAGACCCTGCTGTTGTGTGTTGAAAATCTGAGTCCCCCAGCACACACCTGGAGTCAGTGTGCCCCTGTGCCTGCACCGAGAATCTAGTATGGAGTTTCTGTTGCTTGGTGTGGCCTTGCAGTGAGAATCAGGCCCCTGTGTGCACATGCACTGAGTATTGGAGTCACTGTCTCTTAGTGTGTGTGTACTCATAATCACAGATCCCGTGCATGGGTGATGAGAAACACCATTAAGTCCCTGGTGCTCAGTGCTGCCTCTCGTGTGGAGAATGAGGGTCCCTGGTCTGCTTGGGGGACTGGGTTGCACAGCTGCCCTGTGTTGGTGGGAGGTCCACTCCTGCGCTGTGGGAGACAGACTTCCATGTGCCCTCACCCAGAATCAAAGTCAGGTGGCACAGCTGCCCTGAGTGGGCCTGGGGTCTGGTTGCGGGATTTCGCTGTGGGAAACAAACTCCCCATGTCTGCACACCCAGTCTCAAATTCAGCGCAGCCTCCCTGTGTGGGCAGGAGGCCTGCTTACACAGAGATGGTCTAGCAGTTCCTATGTAGCTGCAGTGGGCTGGCAGGGAGAGGGATGGGCTCCGTGACTCACAGAAATCCGCAGCCGGGGTGCCTGTAGTCTTGGTGTCCCTGGGTCTGCAGCTGTGGTCGCAGGTCTTTTACCCGAGTGTCTACAGGGTCCCAGTTTGTGTCTGAGACCAGATTGGGTGGTGGCTCAGCTACCATCTTAAGTGGGAGATTTTAAGAGTTAAGTGAAAAGAAGATGTAAAGCACTTAGATATGCTTGGCATGTCTTAAGTTCTAGTATTATTATTTTTACTACTAGAGGCTCGGTGCATGAATTCATACACCGGTGGAGTCCCTCGGCCTGGCCTGCACCCTCTCACAATCCGGGGACCCTTGGCGATGTTGGAGGCTTGGTGCATATATTTGGCTTGATCCCCACAGGCCAGGCTGAGGGACCCCACCAGTGCACAAATCGATGCACCAGGCCTCTAATATGCATATAAGATCTTTGGCTAGAAGAAAAGATGGTGACCAGCAAGAAGATAGGGAGGAAGAGTGTGTGAGAGAGTGAGGGAGAGATAGAGGAGTGTTTGGATGTGTGTGGTGTATGTGTGTGTGTGAGAGAGAGAGAGAGAGAGAGATAGGGACAGTCAGATCCTGCAGGATAAAAGCATTTCTGTTCTTCAAGATGACGTGGTTTCTGTGCCAGCAGTATCCTCCCCGGAGTGTTTGCGGTGGCAGTGAGGTTTCGTCATCTAAGACTGCCCAGTTTGGCAGCCCCCTGGAAGACCTGCAGGATCTGACTGTCCCTATCTCTCTCTCTCTCTCTCTCTCACACACACACACACACACACACACACACACACACACAACACATCCACACACTCCTCTATCTCTCCCTCACTCTCTCACACACTCATCCTCCCTATCTTCTTGCTGGTCACCATCTTTTCTTCTAACCAAAGATCTTATATGCATATTAGAGGCCCGGTGCATGGATTCGTGCACTGGTGGCATCCCTCGCCCTGGCCTGCGGGGATCAAGCCGAATCTATGCACCAAGCCTCCAACATCAGCCGAGGGTCCCCGGATTGCAAGAGGGTGCAGGCCAGGCCGAGGAACCCCACCAGTGTATGAATTCATGCACCAAGCCTCTAGTAGTAAAAATAATAATACTAGAACTTAAGACATGCCAGGCATATCTAGGTGCTTTACATCTTCTTTTCACTTAATTCTTAAAATCTCCCACTTAAGATGGTACTACTTTATTGTCATTTAAAAACTTTTGTTATTATATTTCACCAGCGACTCCAGAAGCCCTTTCATTTCCCCTGGCTAGTCAAAAACCTCTCCCTTTCCCCTCTAAAATAACTTCTATCTTAGTTTTATAGTAATCACTTCTTTGTGTTTATTTTCAGTTCTGTCCACTCTTATGAAATTTGTTGTTTTTAAAATTTCTTTATATCTACAGATTTCCCATCCTCACATTACTTTTATTAAGATTTACTCAACAAAGTATCCAAAGAATATGTTGCACAAGCATGGTATAATGCATATTCCCCTCTCCTTACTATTTTCTGGGAATTGGCACTTGGACCTGAAGCCTACATAAGACCAAAGTTTGTTATCCTTAGTAAAACTATAGGCAGAGTTCTTATGGGGCATACAAATGTTTGTTTAATATACTTTGTGGTGTTAGCAGCTATTAATGTTCACTGCCTAGTTCAAGTGACTAATTAGGGACTGAAAATGGTAAAAATTTTAGTTATATATAGAATTATTGTATAGATAGTTACTTATAAAGAGATGTATCTTTACCAATTGATTAGTGAGGGGTAAAATTCACCTAGAAGGGTCAGGAATAAGTGCTTCATCTTTCATTCTATTTACCTGTTTATAAAGAAAAGTAAACTTCCAAATGTGAATAATTCATTTATTTTTTAATATCATTATGTACTCAATGACTTAACATATTTCATAGATTTTTAGCTATTGTAATATTTTTTTGCAATTTTAATTGACATATGTACATCACATAAGATTTAGAATTTTAAGTATTTTTAGTGTACAATTGAATTCAGTGGCATTATATTCACAACACTTTGTAACACCATTATCCATGTTCTAGTTTTATGTGGATTTTTATCATGATAGTTTTGAATTGTGTCAAAAGCCTTTTTTTTCATCAATTGAGAAAATGATGTTTTTTTCTTTGTTATGTAATGTAGTATATTACCTTGATTTTTAAATGTTAAACCATTCTTGTATTCCTATGAGAAATCTATTTGCTAATGGTGTGTAATATTTTCAACATGCTGTTGAAATCAGTTTGCTAAAATTTTGTTGAAGATTTTTGCATCTATAGTCATAAGGAAGATTGATCTGTAACTTTAATTTTTTTAAAAAAATATTTATTGACGAAAGTATTACATATGTCCCCTTTGTTCTCCCATTGACCCTTCTAGCCTGCTTTCCCACTCACCCTCAGGTCTTCACCACCCTATTGTCTGTGTCCATGGGTTATGCATATACTAGTATGCATACAAGTTCTTTGGTTGATCTTTTCCTACCCATCCATCCATCCCCTGCCTTCCCTCTGAGGTTCTACAGTCTGTTCCATGCTTCTATGTCTCTGGATCTATTTTGTGAATCGGTTTATTTTGTTTGTCAGAGAAAGACAAGTATCATGTGATCATACTCATATATGGAATCTAAGGTCTAACTTTTTTTTAGTGTGATGGTTTTTTCTAGCTTTGGCATCATAAAATGAATCAGCAAGTGGTCCCTTCTCTTTTATATTTTGGAAGGGTTTGAGCAGAATTGGGATTATTTCTTCTTTATTTGGTGGAAATTACCTATAGGCCATGTGGTCCAGTTATTGTCTTTGTTGGGAGACTTTTGAGTACTGATTTAATCTCTTATTAAAGAACTGTTTATTTTTCTATTTCTTCTTGAATCAGCTTAGCTAATTTTTGTGTGTTTAGATATTCATCCATTTCATCCAGGATATTTAGTTTTGGTGTACAATGTTCACAGCATTCTCTTACAATTATTTTTATTTTGTATGGTTGTAAATAATATTCCATTTATTTTCATTTCTGATTTTGATTATTTGTGTCATCTCTCTTTTCTCTTTCCATGTCAATTTCATTGATCTTTCAAAGAACCAACTGATGTTTTCTTATTTTATTTATTTATTATTTATGTATTTATGTATTTATTTATTTATTTATTATTTTTAACAAAAATAAATATTGGTAAGTGAAACAAATTAGTATAAAGTGTTTGAGTGGCAGTATGTTTTCATTTTAACCCTCTTTCTAATACTAATGGAAACCTGTCAGAAAAACATTTCAAATTTATGACCACATAGTATCCAGATGCAATCTTTAGGTAAAGCTGAATACGTGTTGTGTTTTTTTAAGTTGGTTAACTTTTATTTTGTCAGGTCATTCTCCTATTTCTATTTCAGCCCCTTTCAACTTGCCTTATTTTTAAAATAAATTAATTGGGGTGAGATTGGTCAACATTATCATATAGGTTTCACGTGTGGGTTTCTATGTTATAAGATCTGCATATTGCACTGTGTGCTCACCACCCAAAATCAAATCTTCTCTTGTCACCTTATATTAGGACCCCCTCTACTGCCAGCCACCACTATATCTATTATCTATCTTATATCTGCTCTAATTTTTATTATTCCCTTTCTTCTGCTAGCTTTAGTTTTAAGGTACTTTGTGGTTTTTGTGTGTTGTTTTTGTTTTGTTTTGTTTTGTTTTGTTTTTTGTTTTTTTAAGATATAAAGTTAGTTTACCTATTGAGATTGTCGTTTTTTAAAAAGTTATCTTTATTGTTGAAAGTATTACAGATGTCCCTTTTTTTTCCATTGACCCCTTCTAGCCTGTCCCCACCCTCTACTCCAGGCCTTCACTACACTATTATCTGTGTCCATGGCTTATGCATATATGTTCTTTGGTTAATCTCTTCTCACCTGCCCCCGACTTACCTCTATGATTCATCAGACTGTTCCATGCTTCTACGTCTCTGAGTCTATTTTGTTCATCAGTTTATTTTGTTCTTTAGATTCCACATATGAGTGAGATAATGTGATACTTGTGTTTCTCTGATTGGCTTATTGTACTTAGCATAATACTCTCCAGGTTCCTCCATGCTGTCTCAAAGAGTAAGAGAGCCCTCTTTTTTACTGCTGCATAGTATTACATGGTATAAATATACCACAGATTTTTTTATCCACTTATCTGCTGATGGGCACTTGGGCTGTTTCCAAATCTTAGCTATTGTAAATTGTGTAGCTATGAACATAGGGGTTGCATATATTCTTTCTGATTGGTGTTTCTGATTCCTAGAAGTGGGATCACTGGGTCAAATGGGAGTTCCATTTTTAATTTTTTGAGGAAACTCCATACTGTTTTCCACAGTGGTTGCACCAGTCTGCATTCACACTAACAGTGTACTAGGGTTCCCTTTTCTCCACATCCTGGCCAACAAGTGTTGTTTGTTGATTTGTTGATGATAGCCATACTGACAGGTGTGAGGTATTACCTCATTGACATGTGTGAGGTAATACCTCATTGACTTACCTCTCTTTCCTTAATGATCTCTGTGTAGTCATTCTATCCATTATTGTACGTTTTATATTGAAGTCTTAAATTGTTATTGTAGAACTATTTCTCTCTTTAATCTATCAATGTTTGCTTCATATATTTGGGGGGTTTTGTTTGGTATATACATTGTTATAATTGTTACATATTCTATATTAATTGATCCTTTTATAAATATACTAGTGGCCCAGTGCACAAAATTCGTGCACATTAAAAGGGGATTAATTAGAGGAAATAATTTAATATTGCTATTTGCCCTTTCTCTATAATAGAAGTGTCAGAGATGAAAGAAAATTAGTAAAATGTATATGAAAACCTTCCTCCTGTCAGAGTCTGGGGCGCACCACAGGACCCAGAGTCAAGTCCCCGCCCACCCACATGCGCCTCAAAATTGCATGAGACCCAGACCTGGCCAGCCCCTGCCCCCATTGGGCTAGATCCAGACCTGGCCAGTCCCACCCTTGTCAAGCCCCGCCAAGCAGGGGATGTAGCCTCAGGTCCCCTGGCCCAGCGCCAGGATGGGGGGCATGGCCTGAGGTCCCCCAGCCCAGACCAGGGCAGGGGGTGTGCCTTGAGGTCCCTCATCAAGCCCTGCCAGGTCGGGGAAATGGCCTGAAGTCCCCTGTCAAGCCTCATATGGTGGGGGGGGGGTGGCCTGAGGTCCCCCAGCCTGGCGCTGGGGTGGGGGGAGCAGCCTGAGGTCCCCTATCCCAGCACTAGGACAGGAAGTGCACCTTGAGGTCCCCCATCAAGCCCCGCCGGGCGGGAGGCATGGCCTGAGGTCCCCCAGCCTAGTGCCAAGGTGGGAGGCATGGCTTGGGGTCCCCTGTCAAGCCCCACCAGGCAGGGGGGTGCAGCCTCAGGTACCCCATCAAGCCCTACTGGGCTGGGGGTGTGGTCCGAGGTTCTCCAACCTGGTTTCAGGGTTGGGGGCGCAGTCAGAGTTCCCCCAACCCAGCACTGGGGGTGCACCTTGAGGTCCTCTGTCAAGCCCCGCTGGGTGGGGGGCATGGCCTGAGGTCCCCTGTCAAGCCCTGCTGGGTGGGGGATGCGGCCTGAGGTCCCCTGTCAAGCCCTATGGGGCGGGGGAGGGCGTAGCCTCAGGTCCCTGCTGATTGCTCGTTAAGGCTCCTTATGGGAACTTGGCTTCAGCTGTGGGTGCAGCCATCTTAGTGACAGAGTGATGGTCAATTAGCATATTCCCTCTTTATTAGATAGGATAATGTCCTTTGTCTATTGTAACAATTTTGGACATGAAGCTATTTGTCTGATATTAGTGTAGCACCCTTGCTCTCCTTTGGTTACTACTTGCATGGCAAGAATTTTTTCTTTTTTTTCACTTTCAAGATATTTGTTTTTTTGGATATCTTATAAACAGTACATGGTTGGATCATGTTTTTTTTTTTCATTTTTCTAGTATTTATCTTTTGATGGGTGTTTAAACCATTTACATGTCTTTATGGGATATGCAGACAGTTCTAGTGGCTACCAGCCACTGTTCTGCTCCCTTTTTTATAATTTATTTACCTGGATTGCTAAATCATGCCTGCCATTTATTGGGGTCCATTATCTTAAAATTGGAGGTGTTGAGAGAGTGGGAAGCCCAAATTTAGCTTTAGGACTGAATTCAGTTTTCAAATCTAAATCTACCATAGATAAATCTATTTGAATCCCATTTGGCTTCTTGCACCCATTCTCAATCCAGAAGAATAACAAAGATTTGTCATCTGAAATGTCACCATTATCTAATATGGCATCATCAAGTTTTAATTATTGAGAAGCATCCTCTTTCTTGTCTTATCCAACCAATCCTATATAACAAAGAGCTAATATGCTAATTAGACCGGGTGGCAGAATGACCTTCTGGAATGACCTTCTGAATGACCTTCCGGAATGACCAGTGGGCAGGTCCGCAAGGCAGTTGGGGCTGTGAGGGTCAAGCCCCTTGCAAGAATTTTGTACATCGGGCCTCTAGTTATTTAATAATCAAGTGTCTGTATACCATACACAAGTTACTATCTAGCCACCTTTGAACATGTTAAATATTGGCTATATCTTGGATCTAAATTATTAGTTTTAACTTGCCAGGTATTTCTTCCTTTGGCCTGCTTTCTTAATAAATGTAGGTGTAGTATAATGTAATGTTTACGAACCTGAATATTGTATTAAACACATTTGTAACTTTGGAACCTTAGACAGATTACCTATTCTCTATTAATCTTGTGTCTGTATCATGAAAATGGTGCTAATAGTAGCTTCCTAATAATGTTCTTATGAGGTTTAAATTAGATCATATATGGAAATCTCATAGCAGTTCCCAAAGTAAGGACTCAAAAATGTGTTGATTCTCTTCAGTTTCTTGCCAGGCACTTTTACTTGGTGGGTTTTTTTTTTTATATACAGCCCTGTATGTTATATATTAATCTTCCTGTGGGCCAAGATCATCAGCATTATCTAGGAGTATATTAGAAATGCAGACTCTCAGCCCCCCACCCAGATCTACTGTATTAGAATCTGCATACTAAGAAGATTCCCAGGTGATACTTATGTACATTAAAGTTTGATAAGCACTGCTCTCAATGCCTATGATAGGTTATCTTACCCTTTAAGGAGACACCAATCTTCAACAGAATAAACTGAATCTGTGGAAGAGTCAAAGGGCCAGAGGATGATGAATAAAATAAGCAACACCTGAAGGAAAGTAATAATAGAGAAAGAAGCTGGAATGAAACAAATTGAGAAGCAACACCAGAGAAGAATATTGTAGGCTTCATTTCTGAAAGTGATGACTGCAGTGCCATGGTTATAGAAGTAGAATTATCATCAGCTCCAGGTCCAACCTAGACCAGAACACAGGCAGGATAAGAACAGAGCTATATAAAGTTACCCAGAGCTACAGCAGGCTCTGCTGCCTTGAGGGGCACCTAGGTATGTCAACTGAAATTTGACTACCTCAACTGGACATCCTCAGAAACTCCAGGATAAGGAAGAGGCTGTTTTGTGGTTGTATATTCATTTCTTTCTCACTGTCACCATGAGGCTTATTATCAGGCATCAAAGCAAAGAAGAGGAAGAAGTTCTGATAAAGTAAGAAATACCAGGTCAGAAATATGGAAAGATAAGTCTTCATACCCTGGCTTTTGGTTTCTAGGTGGCAGAAAATGAGTTATATAAATATACATTGCTTTAAATAGTGGGCCATCACTCAAGGCTTGGAAATCTTTGTTAAAAAGAAATTTCCAACCCTGGCCAGTGGCTCAGTTGCTTGGAACATCATCTTGTACACCAATAGATTGTGGGTTCAATTCGATTCCCAGTCAGGACACATATGGGAGGTAATGGATCGATGTTTCTCACATTGATGTTTCTCTCTCTCCCTCTCCCTCTCCCTCTCCCTCTCCCTCTGCCTCTGCCTCTCTTTGATATTATAAGGTCCTTAAAAAGCTCATTAGTTTGTCTAAGACTTCTTACTTTGGGAATCTCCAGATTTCTTTGGGAAGATGGAGAGAGCAGGTGCAAGCGGGACCAGCACTGGCAGTGAGTGTGAGTGGGGCCATCGCCAGCAGCGGGTGCAAGAGGGGGTTGCCATCCCCTCTCCCTCTCCTTCTCCCTCTCCCCCTCCCTCTCCTTCTCCCTCTCCTTCTCCCTCTTCCCCCCCTATCCCTCTCCCTCTCCCTCTCCCCCCACTCTCTCTCTCCCTCCCTCTTTTCCTCCCTCCTTCCTCTCCCTCTAAAATAAATAAGCATATTTTCAGGTGAGACTAAAAAAAGACATTTCTACCACAATATTAGCCAAGCTGTGGTTATGGTGACACAAGAGCTCTAATAGTTATACTTTGTGGTGATGGGCAGCACTGATGTATGGGGTATATGGGCAACTATAATTGAATCACAGTAGGCTCTGGTCTTTTAGTCTGCAATAAGTCAGATTTCCATGTAGTCTAAGTAGTCAGTTACAAATATGGTAAGTTTGCAGCTGTGCTTGGAAGGACCTTTGTACCAAAATATGTTTTGTTCATCTGCCTGCTGATGACACAATCCTTTAGGTGGAGATAAAACATTTTCTTCCTTAATGAAATACATTCTATGAAATGAATTAACAAGGAAAAAAGAAAAGAAGTAGTAGAGGTGAAAGTTAGAGAACCCAGGGTGTGGGTGTTCAGTCATAGAAAAGGGATTGAGTATTACAAGTTATTTAGGAAGAAGACCTTGCCCTAGGTTGTACATGTGAACAAACACATATACTCATACAATTTTCATCTCTTGACCTATATGCTATTATTCCATTTGTATGTCTATACAGAGTCCACTGTAATCTATCAGTAAATAAGCTTTGGGAAAACACTGAGCCAAGACCTATAGTACAAATGTTTTCTAACTTCCAACCACAAGGCATTTGCCTTTACAGACAAACCCCCACCTGTAACACAGCCTATATTCCAACATTTTAAGTGGTGTCTGACTTTTCAGGCCAGTCCACAAGAGCTGATTTGATTGCTAAGTAGTAAAACTAATATTATAAGCGTGAGAGCTGAAATCCAAGAGCAGTGGGCCATTTAGCATGGAGAAGAGAAAGGCAAAATCAAGTTCCAGGCAAAATTAGGAGTGGGAAAAAGAGGTATTCATACAAATTGTTATCCACTCTTCAGATCATAGCTTAAATGTTCTTTACCAATGTTGCCATTATTGATCCTCTACTCCTGACCATTCCAATCTAGAGTAGGACTTATTATATACACACTAGGGGCCCAGTGCACAAATTTGTGCACCTTGAAAGGAACTGTGGGCTATAAGGCTGCAGTAGTCAAAGAGGCGGGTCTCGGCCCATCTTCTGCTTCCCTGCCCAGCCCTGCCGCCATGGCCCCCAGTCCCCTGTCTGCTGGTAGCCCTGCTCCCACTGCCTCCACTGCTCCCACACGCTGACAGCACCGGCCCCACTCACACCTGCTGAAGGCAAGGAGTGATTTGGGCCAGCGCCAGCAACAGGTGCGAGCTGGGTGGTGCCATCAGTGGGTGCAAGTGGCAGCTTCTGTCCTGATTGCCCCTCCGGAACAGGGGGAGGTAGAGAAGCCCTCAGGGGTGATCAGGGCCGGCAGCCACTACTTGCACCCACTGATGGCACTGAGCAATTGGGACCCGTGTCGGGCACCAGCAGCGGGTGTGAGCTGTGGCTCTGGCACTGGCTGCAGGTGCAAGTGGGGCCGGCCAACACTGGCAGTGGGTGTGAATGGGGCCATCACTGGCAGTGGGTGCAAGAGGCAGCTGCCAGCCCCAATCTCCCCTCAGGAGCAGGGGGAGGTAGAGAAGCCCTTAGGGGTGATTGGGGCCAGGAGCCACTGCTCACACCTGCTGATGGTGCCAAACGATTGGGGCCCGCAATGGGCACCGGCAGTGGGTGTGAGCGGTGGCTCTGGCACCAGGAGTGGGTGAGAGCGGTGCTGGCACTGGCTGGGCAGAACTGCAGCATTTGGGAGCAAAGAATTTTCAGTAACCACCAGGGGCTTGCCCAATGATAGCAAATGGTGCCCCAACTAGGTCTAGTGCCCCCGCTCACCTGCTCCACCATCTCGCTGTGGCTGAAGCCCGCCATATTTCGTGCATATCCCCTGGCGGTCAGTGCACATCATAGCGACCAGTTCTTCGGTTGTTTGGTTGTTCCGCTGTTTGATCTATTTGCATATTAGCCTTTTATTACATAGGATAGAGAATCCTGTAGTTTTCCTTTGTGGTACTTAGAATTATAACCTCTTATGAATGCCTTTAATTCCTGTTTTTCCCCACTAAATTGTGGGCTGTATGAGAAGATTAACCAAGCTCTGATAATTCACTGTTGCATGCTCAGCATCTATTCTAGTACCTGGCTCAAAAATTTATAATGAATGAATGAATATAGGGACGAGAGAAGAGTTATTTACTTCCTGTTTGCTGTGTATGAATCAGGAAGTTTCTAATAAAATTTTTCAAATAATTAGCCACAAGGAAGCCTGTCATACTCCAAAAACGTCCTCTCTCAAGGTCCTAAGTACCCTCATGCTAACTTAAACCCTCCTAAATTTACCTTGTTTGCAGTTCAACACTACCACTTATGCGTTCTATATTCTGAATTATTTTTTCATTCTGTTCTTTTTTCTACTTACTGATATTATAAGGTCCTTAAAAATCCCATTAGTTTGTCTAAGACTTCTTTCTTTGGGAACCTCCATATTTCTTTGGGAAGATGGAGAGAGCAAAATAGGAGGGTAAAGGGGGAACAGAAGATACCTGAGGGGAATTTGTTTGTATGGGCCAATTTTGTGTTCATCAGTAGTTTTCAAGCCAAATATTAACATAGATCATGGTTTGAAAAACTATTTCTATAAAGACCCAGATAGTAAAAATTTTGACCATGGTAGACTATGCATTCTCTGGTACAAGTACTCAATTTTACTTTTTTTAAAAAACTGTTTTTATTAAATCTATTGGGTTGACATTGGTTAATAAGATCCTTTAGGTTTCAGGGATGGATTCTATGATACAAATTCTGTATGTTGCACTGTGTGCCCATCACCCAAAGTCATATCATCTTTTGTCACCATATATTAGGCCCTTTTCACTCCCCACCCCCTACCCCTTTCCTTTGGCAACCACCACACTGCTGTTTGTGTCCATGAATTTCAGTTTTATATCCCACATATGGATGAGTTCTTATGTTCTTAACTTTTACTGCCTGACTTATTTCACTTAGCATAATATTCTCAAGGTCCATCCATGTCTCCAATGGCAGTATTTTGTGTTACTAGTATTCCATTGTGTACATGTACCATATCTTCTTTATCCAATTATCTATTGAAGGACACTGATTGTCTCCATGTCTTGGCCACCCTTTATAATGTGCAATGAACATAGGGATGCATATATATTTGTGACTACATGTTTTTTGGTTTTTGTTCTTTTAGTTTTTCAGGTAGATACCCAGAAGAGGTATTTCTGGGTCATATAGTAGCTCTATTCTTAATTTTTTGAGGAATCTTCAGACTGTTTTCCATAGTGGCTGTACCAGTCTACATTCTCACCTGCAGTGAATGAAGGTTCATTTTTCTCCACAACCTCTCCAATACTTGTTATTACTTGTCTTGATGATAATAGCTATTTTAACAGGTGTGAGATGGTATCTCATTGTAGTTTTTTAAATTATGTTTTTACTGATTTCAGAGAGATGAGAGAAAAAGGAAAGAGAGATAGAAACATCAATGATGAGAGAGTATCATTGAATTGAACTGTGATCTCCTGGTTCATGGCTTGATGCTCAACCACTGAGCCACACCAGCCTGGCTCTCATTGTAGTTTTGGTTTGCATTTCCCTAATTGCATTTCCCTAATTGCTAGAGAAGTTGAATGTATTTTCATATATCTATTGGCTGTTTGTATATCATCTTGGGAGAAATGTCTGGTAAAGTCCTCTGTCCATTTTTTAATTGGGTTGTTTGTTCAATTCTACTTTTGTAATAACAAAGCAGTCATGATAATACCTAAATAAATAGGTGTGTCTGTGTTCCAATAAAACTTTATGTATGAAAACAGGCCCACAGGCTATAGTTTATCCACTTGTGCATCTAGAGGTCTTTTAACCAGAGTAAGGGGCCTTGCCTCATCATTTGGTACCTGATTCATATACTCTTCAGATAAGAGAGTATCCCTGGAGGAAGAATTCCTCAGTGGAAAGTTCTGATGGAACAAAGGACACTTAGAACACAGCTGTCAGTTCTTTCTTTTCTTATGACACAACTATTATAAACTCATAGCCCGGCGCATGAATCTGTGTGCCAGTAGCTCTCTGTGGGGCTTAATCACTCCACACCAGCTGCCTAGAGGCTCTCTGCAGCCCAGAGGCCCATCCGCAGCTGGGCATGGAACGCTTGCCTCATTGCTGGGGCAACATCACAAGTGTTCTGTGCCCCGACCTGGCCAGAGGCCCATCTGAGGCCAGGCACAGAATGCTTGCCTCATCACCAGGGCAACAATGCAAGCATTTACCACCCCACCCCCCCTCCGGCCTCTCCATGCCTGCTGCCCAGAGGCCCTCTGTGGCTGGCGCAGAACACTTGCCTCGTCACCACGGTAACAAAGCAAGCATTCTGCCATGCTGCTCATGCTGCCCACTCTCATCAGCTGCCCCCCTGGGACTGGGGTCTCCGGCAGGGCTGAGAGGCCTGGGCACCGCCAGCTTGTGGCTATGGGCGCCACCATCTTTGTGACAGAGTGATGGTTAATTTGCATATTACCCTTTTATTAGATAGGATGAGTAGTGTATGAGTAGGAGGAGTGGTTAATCTATTTGTATCATTTCAAACCCTGACTTTCTACAGCTTATGTTCTTATGGTAAAATGGTACTCCATTAATATATCAAGGGATGTGATCTTTTACATATCTATTTTTTGTGAATTGGATTTCTACAGAACCAAACAGTACTTAAAACCCCTCAGGCAAGTTTTGAGAACAAATATATGCAATTTAATACTGCAATTCTTTTCTGAAGAATCAAAGATGAGAGGAAAGGATATGAAATTGTTTGATTATGAGGGAGCTCTATGAGGAAAGAAAGAGCATGCTTGGGAATATTAAAGAAGAACAACCAGATCAGAAGAATCTGGAGAGTTTATATGGTGCCATGTGACATAAGTTGATATATTTCAGTCCACAATACCACTTGGGCTCTGAGCCAGTTGTTTCCCTTTCAAAATAGGCACTGGATACTTCAGGAGAAAGCCCTTTGCCAAGTAGCATTATCCATGAACAAAACCCTCTCTACTCCTCTTTGTTAAACACTGCAGTATCTTCTCATGAAGTATGATGAGCAAAACAATACAACAAATTTAAAACATGACTACAACTCCCTAATTCGGTATTTATATCCTAGTTGTATGAAGAAATCTGGAAATCCTGATTTTGAGTGCCAGAGATCAGCCTGGGATCACTTCTTATCAAATATAACAGTGCTTAACAAAGTAGAATCTGAAATCTCAGAGCCAAGGTTTAAATCCTGGTTCCCCCACTTACTATATGACTTTGGATATGTTACTTAAGTTCTCTGGACCTTGGTTTCTCAAACTTTTTAAGATAAGATAACCTGTGATAAGTGCTCGCAAATAGCACTCAACATAAGATCTATTATTATTTTCCTCTTTACCTTCCTGTGCTATTGCCAAAATGAATGTGAGAGTGTGTGGAATTTTAAAAAGAGCAGTGAGGGAATCAGATAAATATGAGTTTAAATACTGATTCAAAAACTTATTCGCTGTATGAGTATTAGGTTACATTACATACATTAGCTTAGTTAATATCACTGAAATTCACTTTCCTTGTCTGAAAAATGGGCATAATTTCATAAATATAATATGTTATAAATAAAAATAATAATTGCTGTGAATATTCAACCTTACTAAATGTTAGTTCTCTCTTAAACACTCTTTGGACCTCAAAATAATTTAAATGGTAGAATATATTTTGTTCTTTTAGGAGTTCTCTAGTTCATCCTGCATATATTACAATGCCTCCTTGTTCCTGTGGATTCCTACTGTGATGTCCTACCTTAATTTCTCCATCTACAGTTATGCATTACAGAACTCTGGAGATCTGGAACCTAAGGGAACAGAATCCAAGGATGTTGATCCACTCTCATCTTGAAATGAGAGGCTAAACTAAGGACATAGAAGGCAATCATTGTAAATAAACAGAGCTATAAAATGTGTCCACTATGATTTAGGACTGAAACAGTATTTTCTGTGGGAATTATAATGGGGGAATACACAGTCCTACATCCCTCATGGCCAGCACAGGAGATATTATCTTTCCAAACTTGTACAATTCTTGGCAGGATTTTTTTCAAGGTTTTCTCAATACCCCATTACTCTTTTTCCCTTAGTGGTTTAGAGTATAAAATATTATTTTCTTCAGCAACCCCTGACTGGGTATTTCTGAAAACAATCTAGTGTTTTCATAGGTGACCCTGAGGCCTTACCTGTAAGATCTTAAAGAACTTTTCTGAATCAGCAAAGAAAAATAATCTGATCAGAACTGAAAGAGAATTTAAGCACATAAACTTTGAGTTCTTAATCTGCATTAAGTGACTTGAGTTATACTCAAATTTTGTAAATGTTGCTAAACCTTCTGTGTTTGCATGGCAAATGTACAGAATATTCAAATAACCAAAACTGCTGGACTGCTGGAAGACCAAGAATGGGCTGATTTAGATTGTTCTACTGTAACAATCTGTTACTAAATCATTTTGGACTTGATAGCAACCTGCTGTTACAATATACTGTATACCAAACGTAAGAATTCCTTCCCTGGAACAGAAGGTGGAACACTTTTACATGTGCTATTAAAAGGATATATTTACTCAGTGGCTTTTAATATCTCTGTGGGTAAATTTAGTTTTTAAATAATGTTCTACTGAAGCTTCCCTTATAAAAAGAAGCTTCCTAAATAAGTACATACACAGGAACCTATTGTGTATTGGACCATAGATAAAATCTTGGCCCTACACTCCATTATCTGATCCCACCCTACTTCTCCAACTCAATTCCCCATGGCTACCCAATGACAAATCTAGATTTCATTAATGTTCATTCACACCACCATGTTGTGCTCACTCCTATTTATTTATTTATTTATTTATTTATTTATTTATTTGTTTGTTTAAATCTTTATTGTTCAGACTATTATAGATGTCCCTCTTTTCCCACCATAGCTCCCCTCCACCCAGTTCCCACCCCACCCCAGGCCCTCGCCACCACACAGTCAACGTCCATAAGTACTGCATACATGCATAAAAGATCTTTGTCCAGTCTCTTCCCAAACCCCCCCATACCCCCTTCCCCCTGAGAATTGTCAGTCTGCTCCATTTCCATGCCCCTGATTCTATTACATTTACCAGTTTATTCTGTTCATCAGATTTCTTATTCATTTGATTTTTAGATTCACTTGTTGATAGATATGTATTTGTTGTCACTTTGTTGTTCATAATTTTTTATCTTTAGCTTTTTCTTCTTATTCCTCTTCTTGAAGAATATCCTTCAGCATTTCATATAATACTGGTTTGGCAGTGATGAACTCCTTTAGCTTTTTTTATTATCCATGAAGTTCTTTATCTGACCTTCAATTCTAAATGATAGCTTTGCTGGGTAGAGTAATCTTGGTTGTAGTTCCTTGCTATTCATCACTTTTAATATCTCTTGCCACTCCCTTCTAGCCTGCATAGTTTCTGTTGAGAAATCAGCTGACAGTTGTATGTGTACTCCCTTGTAGGTAACTAATTATTTTTCTCTTGCTGCTTTTAAGAGTCTCTCTTTGTCTTTTGCCCTTGGCATTTTAATTATGATGTGTCATGGTGTGGTCCTTTTTGGATTCCTCTTGTTTGGGGTTCTCTGCACTTCCTGGACTTGTAAGTCTATTTCTTTCACCAGGTAGGGGAAGTTTTCTGTCGTTATTTTTTTCAAATAGGTTTTCAATATCTTGCTCTCTCTCTTCTTCTGGCACCCCCATAATTCGGATGATGGTACGCTTGAAGTTGTCCCAGAGGCTCCTTACACTATCTTCATATTTTTGGATTCTTTTTGCTCTTCTAGTTGGGTATTTTTTGCTTCCTCATATTTCAAATCTTTGACTTGATTCTCGGGATCCTAGAGTCTACTGTTGAATTCCTGTATATTATTCTTTATTTTAGTCAGTGTATGCTTAATTTCTGACTGGTTTGTTTCCATTTTTTTTTTTTTTTTTGGCATTCTCACTAAGATCTTTGAAGGTCTCACTAAGTTCTTCAGAGGCTTCTAGAAGATTCTTGAGTAACCTTATAACTATGGTTTTGAACTCTATATCCAGTAGTGTGCTTTCTTCCATTTATTTCATTTGTGACATGTTTCTTTGTCTCCACATTTTGGTTGCTTCCCTGTGTTTGTTTCTAAGTATTGGGAAGCTGCTAAGTCTCCTTGATAGAGTGGCCTTGTGTAGTAGATGTCCTATTGGGCCCACTGACTCAGCCTTCCTAATCGCCTGAGGTGGACACTCTTGGTGCACCCCTTTGTGAGCTGTGTGCACAGTCTTGTTGTAGTTCAGCCTTGATTGCTGTTGGTATCACTGGGAGGAATTGACCTTCAAGCAAATTGGCTGTGGGGACCACCTGTGTCTATAATGGAAGAGTTGCTGTGCAGGAGGCACCCTTATGGAGTAGGACTTGCTTCAGTGGGGCTTTGGTGCTCACTGAGTCTGCCCCTTGAGTGCGTCACTTATGGATGTGAAGAGTTGTAATCTGGGATAGTCTCACACTGACCACTGGGTACACTGACTCTTGGATTGCCAAGGAGGTGCAAAGTCAGCCACTACCTGGAGCCACCCAGCAGGAGCTACAGAGAGATCTGCAGATTCCTCCTGTATCAGGTTTGGAAGTGCATAGATGAGGCCCAGCTGTGAAGCAAGGTAGGCTGGCTCTGGTGCTACCTTGGGCCTTCTTTTGATAGGTTTGGGGCTCCCTGCCCCAGCTGCAGCTTGTTTGACAGGTTTTAGGCTGAGGAAGAACAGGCCATTTATATGCAAAAGCCACTGTACACAGCTTGGGTGGGGTTGTAAATTGGGTAGGGCGGAGTCTCAGGGAATCTCCAGGGTGGAGCAAACAGCAATGACAGCCAGTCAACCCTGCACCAGGAGGTCCCAGCACAGGAACAGTGACCATTGCAAACACATCTGTCTGAAAGAAAGCCACCCTCGTGTTCCTGCCCCGATGCCAGACAGTCCAGTTTCTTCCTGTATGTGTCTGGGTCTCCCAGAGTCTTGCCCAGCACTGGAGTTCAGAGCAAGCAGGAACTTGTATCTCCCTCCCAATTAAAAAAGCAGCGCACCCAGGTGCCAACCCATTCCGCACCTCTGTGCCTCATACCACTTTCGATGAACTTTCTTCATTACCTCTCTAGTTGTAGTACTTCCACTCAGCCAGCTTTCCCGAGGTTCTGGATGATGGTTGTTATATGTATTTTAGTTGTAATTTTGATGTGGTTGTGGGAGGCAGCAAGTACAGGTGTTTACCTATGCTTCCATCTTGGTTCTTTCCTCCTATTTTTATTTATATTGATCTTTCTGCCTTTGGTATCCTTTCTTTTCTTTCCTTCTGCCCAGCCAAAGCTTAGTAATATTTTAAGGCCCATTTCAAGACTCCTCCTCCAAGAAGCCTTCCCTGACTTCTCTAGCCTTTACATATATTATTCCCTCTATATAGAACATGATTTTTTACTGCCCTTCTTCTCTGACTAATTTTTATTTCTTTAGCATACATTTTCTATCTCAGGAAGGCCTTTCTTGCCCCAGTGAACAACATCAGTTTTTCTTAAAAGTGGAGCTGTGGGTTATTTAGAATATAGTATTTAATGTACAAACATGTGTGGATTTCTCCAGCTTTCATTCTGTTATTAAATTCTAGTTTAATTTCACTGTGGTCACTGAACATATTCAGTACGATTTTAATCATTTAAAATTTGTTGAGACTTTCTTTATGGCCCAGCATATGGTCTATTTAGATAAGTGTTCCATGTGCACTTGTAAATAATGTGTATGCTACAGTTTTTCAGTTCAGTATTCTATAAATGTCAATTAGGTCATTTTTGTTAATTGTTATAACAGATGCTGTCAGTGCCTCACTCATATCCTTGGGACACTACCATGTGCTCTGGCTTACTTCAAAGTGCCAGGTACTTACTACTCCATGGCCAAATGCTTTTCCCAGAAAATTGGAAGTTCATGCTGCCATGGGCATGTTGTGTATAAGAAGTGCTGGAGAATTTATACCCCCAGAGAGTACCCATTCACTGAAGAATCTTGGGAGTAAGTGTATAAAAAAATCCAGGTCTATTATCCCTTGTTTGCAAAAATACTGAGGAAAGCTTTTTAAAAACTTTTTCCCAGAGATAACTCAGAAGAATTAGCTCCATTACCCTCAGCAGTAGCTGGCTTTCCTTTTCTTCAACAATTCCCTTGTCTACTACCAATATTTCCTGGGCCATCCCAATCCATTACTATCACTTAAATCCTGGTCTTCAGATTTGCTTCTGGGGAAGCCCAAACTAAACCCATTTTTTAATATCTTCTATATCCTCACAATTTTTTTTTTGTCTGGTTACTTTGTCACTTAGCAAGAGAGGTGTGTTAATCTGATTGTGGGTTGGTACATTTTTATTTTGGATAATGTGTGCTTTATATAGTTTTAAACTATATTATTGGGTACATGCATATTTGAAATTATTATTTCCTGTTGAGTTGACATTTTATTATAAAATTTGCCTCTCCATCTCCTCCTCTCTCTATTTTCTACCTTAAAATTTTTAATATTAATATAGTTACAGTAGCTTCCTTTGGGTTAGTTGTATGCATGATATAATTTTTCCCCCTTTACTTTCAAGTGTTATATTTTCTTATATTTAAGGTATGTCTCTAGTAAACAGCATGGGTTTGGGTTTTATTTTCAATTTTAGTCTGAAAATATTTTTCTTTTATTTGTAGTCTACACTCATTATTTTAAATGTAGTTACAGGTGTATGTGGGTTCATATCTACCAATTTTCTATGTACTTCCTTTTTTTTACTTTAAATATTTTTTTTATTTTCCAATTACAGTTGTCATACAATATTATATTAGTTTCAGGTGTACAACCCAGTGATTAGACATTATATTACTTACTAAGTGATCACCTCAATAAATTTAGTACCCATTTGGCACCAGACATAAATATTACAATGTAATTGACTGTATTTCCTAAGCTGTAACTACCAATTTGTACATCTTAATCCCTTCACCTTTTGCACCCATCCCCCAATGCTCCTCTCATCTGGCAACCATCAAAATGTTCTCTGTATCTATGAGTCTACTTCTGTCCTACTTGTTTGTTTGTCTTTTTTATATCTACTAGTATTTTGTCTGGTGTAAGTATTGCTACCCCAGCGTTTGTTTGTTTGTTTCCATGTTATATTTTTATCTTTATTCTTTAGAATATTACAGCAGGTGTCCCCCCTTTTATTCTTCCATTGCCTCACTCAACCCAGTTCCTGACCCACCCCCGGTCTTCAACACCCATTGTCTGTGTCCATGGACAATGCATATCCTATATAATAAAAGCCTAATATGCTTAGTGTCTAGTAGTCTGGTCATCCGTTCAACCAATCAAAGCATAATATGCTAATGATATGCCAAGGTTTCTCAACCACTCATTATGACGTGCACTGACCACCAGGGGGCAGACACTCTGACTGGTAGGTTAGCTTGCTGCTGGGGTCCAAGGGATTGGGACTGAGTGAGACAGGCCGAACACGCCCTGGAGCCCTCCTGTGGTCCCTCCCCGGCTGGCCAACCTCCTGTGTCCCTCCCTGGCCCCGAGTGTGCACCAGTGGTGTCCCTCAGCCTGGCCTGCACCCTCTCACAATCCAGGACCCCTCAGGGGATATTGGAGAGCCGGTTTTATGGGAGTGGGGTGGGGGGGACAATGGTAAGATATGTACACATATAATACCTTAATAAAAAAAAATTGGAAAAAAAATCAGCTATTAGCCTGGCTGGTGTCGCTCAGTAGTTCAGTGTCAACCCATAAACCAGGAGGTCATGGTTTGATTCCTGGTCATGGCACATGCCAGGGTTGCAGGCTAGATCCCCAGTTTCGTGCAATCAATGATTCTCTCTCATCACTGATGTTTCTATTTCTCTCTCCCTCTCCCTTCTTCTCTTTGAAATCAATAAAAAATATATTTTTGAAATCAGCTATTAATCTTATCGGTGTTCTTTGGAAGGTAATGGGACTTTTAAAAAACTGCCTTTGATTTCAACAACATTTGTTTTGCCTTTGATTTTCAAAAGTTTTACTTATTTTTTTATAATTTTTAAATTTATTTTGAGATGGAAAGAGAGGGAGAGAGTGAAAGAGGGAGAGAGAGGGAAAGAGGAGAGAGAGAGAGAGGGAGAGAGAGAGAGAGAAAGAAGAAACATCGACTTGTTCCACTTATTTATGCATTCATTTGGTTGCTTCTTGCATGTGCCCAGATCAGAGATCCAACCTGCAACCTTGGTTTATCTGCAATAAGCTCTAACCAACTGAGTTACCTGGCTAGGGCTGTACCTATTTTTTTTAGTTCATTCTTTCAAATAGTAAATCTCTAAATTCTAGAATTTCCATATGATTCATTTTTCTTTTCTCTTAAATTGGGGTGACACTGGTTAATAAAATTATATTGGTTTCAAGTTTACAATTCTATAATACATCATCTGTATATTGTATTGTGTGGTCCCAGCCCCAAATCAAGTCTCCTTCCATCACCATTTTTCACTCCTTTACCCTTTTCTACCTCCCCCAGCTCCCTTTCCCTTGTAATCACCATACTGTTTTTTGAGTCTATGAGTGATTTTTAGTTTCTAGCTCTCTGTCAAATTTTCTTTCATTCTTTATCTATAGTTAGTCATAATTATTCTATTGTTCTTGCCTGATAACTCTAATATATAAGTCCCCTATTTGTCTATTTGTGGTGTATATTTTAAAATTTATCTTTATTATTGAAAGTATTACAGATGTCCCCGTTCCCTCCCCCACATTGACCCACTCCACCTCATACCCACACCTCCAGACCTTCACCACACTATTGTCTGTGTCCATGGGGTATACACATATATTTTTCTTTAATGTCTCAAATCCTTTATTTGTGTGTAGTTTGTTACATTTTATTTAAATCCAAATAATTGCGCACAAAATTGTAGATAAATTTGAGGTTCTAGGTGATGTTATCTTTCTCAAGAGATGTTTTAATTTTCATTCTGACAAATAGCTAGGTAAAAGTGTTAGCAATCCCAGATTTCCTTAATCCATGAGTGGCTTTGTGAGGGTTTGTCTGCCCTTACTCTGGAGTGTAGCACTTTAAATTTCTAACTGAAAACCCTAGATGATTACTAGGAATTCTCTTCTTTTATAAACCTTGAACTACATACATACACACAGCAGGTCTTCAAATAATATTGTTTAATTCAATGCCATTTTATTATAACACTATAGGCTGGATGCACGAATTTGTGCATGGGTGGGGTCCCTCGGGGTGGCCTGCGGGGATAGGGCCAAAACCAGCAGTCCAACGCCATCTGCTGCTCCTGCCTGCTGCTCCTGCTCATCCCAGCCCTGCTGCACCTGCCATGGACTTGCACCCAGTCAATCTTGATCGGGAGAGTCTTGCACCGCCCCAGTGGTACTTGCCAGCCATGAGCCCTGTATCTGGTGCCCATACTGAGGGGGGTGGGAGGGCCAGGATGTGATCAGCCCTCCAGGCGGGCAGTGGGATGCCCTTGCCATCCTGGGATCTGGATCCATCAAGCTGAGGTTCAGGCTGGTTGTCTGGAGCCACTTGGGAGGCCGCTTTTATATCATTTCTTCCTTGCAAAGCTTCTAGGGAGGGGAAGTGGCTGTGGTGCCTGAGGCCGACTTCCAGGAGGTGGTTGACGCTATCAGGATCATGCCAGCAGTGCTGGTCTGTTGGTACCTGGCCCGTTCTCTGGAGATTAGACCTGCAGGACTATTGAGGGAGTGAGCGGCTGCCGCCAGGCTGGTGGGCCGCCAGGATGGGTCAGTCAACTGAGCAGCACTCCCACTGTGGGAGTGCACTGACCAACAGGGGGCAGCTCCTGCATTGAGCGTCTGCTCCCTGGTGGTCAGTGCACATCATAGCGACCAGTCAACTGGTTGTTCAGTCATTCGGTCACTTAGACTTTTATATATATAGATTGGTGAGATGACATAGAAACTTAACTCTTGTTTATATCAATTAACATATTATAAAAGTGGTTTTGTTTTACGTTGTTTCATTTTATGTTGTATTTAGTTCTGAAAACCTATTGATTATGATAAGTGAGGACTTACTATACACACATATAATATATAGATTATATACCCTGTGTGTATAATTTATATTATATTACATTATTTTATGTCAAAGTGTTATTTTTATGTTTTATCCAGGTCTTAGTATCTTCAATAGATGGATTGATCTGAAAAAATCTAGTCTACCATTGTCAGAAACATAAGCCTACCAAGGACTATAGAAGTAAAGCTGGATAGAGGTTGCAGAACTTATAAAGAAACCTGGACTCCAAGAAAATTTTAGGGTGAGTAAAAAAATAAATTTCACAAAGGCCTACTTATATATTATAGAACTATTTAAAATAGTCAAATATTTATAAATAAGGTAATTCATTATATAAAGGTATTTATAGTTTGAAAATATTGGTTGATGAATAGTACATATTTTAAGGAAAACACAATTTTTAAAATGTTCCTTTTTGGGTCTTTTTATATAATTACATTTTTATGTTTTCTGTGTATGTGTGCATGAGAAAATATGTGTATCCATCACTAAATTATGGAGCACCTCTTATATACAACATATAATGTTAATTGTGGCAATAAACTATTCCTATAGGATATCCTGCTATTTCAGGTATGAGCCCAAAGGCCAGGAGCCCAGCATACCGACTGGCTGATAATTAAAATACTTTGCCAAGTACCTAGGAGGGAATAAACAAATTTACAAGTACTAATATTATAAAAGGCAACCATAAAAGTAATAGTAAGTGGCATAGCTGATCAAATATTAGGATATTGTTTTATTTTCATGTTGTAGTTTGAATCAAGCTGGCTCACCTGGAGAATTGACTAATTACTATAATCTCATTAGACCAGTGCTATGGCAGTTAGCCCTTCAGATATCCTATCTAATAAAAGAGTAATATGTAAATTGACCATACCTCCACTACATCCACAAGCCACACCGACCAGCCAATCAGGAGTGAGTATGCAAATTAACCCAACCAAGATGGCTGTGGCCACGGAGAGAGCAGGAGGCTTGGGTTTCCCCGGCAATGGAGGAAGCCAAGGTTTCCACCTTCCCTGTCTGTCCCAGGCCTCCGCTCAAGGCTACAAAGTTTCAATTATAGAAGATAAATAAATCCCAACAAAAATGGCTGTGGCCACAGAGGGAGCAGGAGGCTTGGCTCCGCTGAAAGCTACAAAGTTTTAATTATAGAAGATAAATAAATCCCAGATACCAGGGACTCCACTTGTGTCGCCAGGGGGCGTGGCTGGCCTCCAAACCACCACAGGCCCCTCGCCCAGGCCACCCCACACCCCAAGGGAACCCCAACCCTGATCCGGGACACCCTTCAGGGCAAACCAGCCGGCCCCCACCTGTGCACCAGGCCTCTATCCTATCTAATCTTATCTAATAAAATAATAATATGCAAATTGACCATCACTCCAACACACAAGATGGCTGCCCCCATGTGGTCAAAGATGACTGCCCCCATGTGGCCACAAGATGGCCAGCAGGGGAGGGCAGTTGGGAGGGACCAGGCCAGCAAGGGAGGGCAGTTGGGGATGATCAAGCCTGCAGGGGAGGGCAGTTAGGGGTGACCAGGCCAGCAGAGGATGGAAGTTGGGGCCAACCGGGCCTGCAGGGAAGGGCAGTTGGGCAGGACCCAGGCCTGCAGGGGAGAGCAGTTTGGGGGGACCAGGCCTGCAGGAGAGGGTAGTTAGGGGCAAACAGGATGGCAGGGGAGTGGTTAGGGGGTGATCAGGCTGGCAGGCAGAAGCAGTTAGGGGCAATCAGGAAGGCAGGCAGGCGAGCAGTTGGGAGCCAGCAGTCCTGCATGTGAGAGGGATGTCCGACTGCCCGTTTAGGCCCTATCCTACCTGAATCAGGCCTAAATGGACAGTTGGACATCTCTCGAGGGGTCGCAGATTAGAGAGGGTGCAGACTGGGCTGAGGGACACCCCCCTCCCGTGCATGAATTTCGTGCACCGGGCCTCTAGTGATATATATATAACTCCATTTTGAGAACTAGAAGGGGAAAATTTAGTCTGTAACAATCCCCTTGTCATAATTCCCTTATTCAACATGTATGTATTGAGTACCCAGTATAACTCAGGTTTTTATGCGAGGTGCTATAGCAAAAACATGACTCTATTTTCATGTTATTTAATATATAAACATATCATAGAAACAGATGAGATTTTCATAGATAAATCTAGGTTGAATAGAAAAGATAATGAGGGCAGAAATAGTTTAATTATCTGGCAAAAAACTGGGCATCAACCAATAGAAAGTAACTATGAATGAGATGGAAGGGAAATTGGTTGGGAAGGAATAACGGGAGGAACGCTGAAATTAAAGGAGGTTTTTAGTATATAAGAGGTATTGGGGTTTTAGTTTTTAAGAGATGGAATAGTTAATAATTTGGTATTCAAAAAATGGTCATGGGCATGAATGTCCCATGTGGATTGAGTGTGGTTTTAGAGTTAAGAAAGCCTGACACCAGGCTCTTGGATGCATGAACAATGCAAATACTGAGGTTCTACAGTCCTAAAGTGAAATGTGTGGTAGTGGCTGTGATATAGGTAGGAAAGAGTAGATGAGATGACTGAATAAGTATCATAGGCCACAAAAGGACAAGGATGTTCACATGAAGATTAATGAATAATTGTCTGGACGTGTAGACTTTCAGAAGATAACAATTGACTTCTCTCATATTCTTAGTATGGAACATCCAGTTTAAGACCATGTTCAAAAGAATGTAAGAAACCAGAAGACCATTATTTTAATCTTAGGTCTGCCATCTACTACTGTGATAATTCAGGTGACCATATAATTTATAATTAAAACTGGAGAACTTTAGAAAATGAAAAGGATACTATTAAAAATTATACCAAGGCAACAGATGTAAACTTGGACTGGCCAGAGCAAAAATATATATATGGTTACCATGTAGGCAATTCACATTGCTTTGCCTATAAAATGTAGACACTATCCAATTTAAGAAAACTGTGTGAAAGTACCTAAACCCTTAATGAGAGTGCTCAATTAACATTTGTCAAATTGAAACTTTTTTGTTGTGTTTTGCTTCAGGAACTGTAAGCTTATTGAAGTTAGGGAATGCACCTATATTTTTTTCTTTCTAGCCCCACAATAATTAGTACATAACTGAGCATTTAAAATAAATCCAGTAAGTGTAACTTTTATTCTGTCTTTGTAACTTTATTTGGAGCAGACTGCAATTTATTTTCATGCCCTGATTATTTTAAAGTCAAAACTCATCATATATATATATATGTATATATATATATATATATATATATATATATATATATATATGTGTGTGTGTGTGTGTGTGTGTGTGTGTGTGTGTGTGTGTGTGTATACACATATATAAATATTAGCAAATTAGCAAACTTTCTTCTATTACTTTTTTAATAATGAATGTGTTATGAAAACAAGTTTTTGAAAATGAAATTCAGGTTTGTATTAGTGTCTCAGGATCTGGAGTTGATCCATTTCTTTTTCATTCAATCTTGTGAAGGGCTGTTCTGCCCTGTGGGCACTAAAACTGATTGGTCCCAGACAGATGGAAGTACTTTGGGCATGACTTCCATTTTTGCTGGTCCCTGGTGCTATTTAACCCAAATTCAAGGAGTCAAGGACAAGCTTAAAGTTTCTCTCTTGCATAATATAGAAATTTGGTGCAGGCAAACTTAAAGTTAATACTTGGCACTGTTCTTGTTTGGATACTTGGCATTTCAGCCACCCTGGTGACTTAAATGCTTTTCTTGAGACACAGAAGAGTAGGCATATTTTTTTGTCTTCCCTTTGGTAAATATGTAAGAATTAATTTAATGCTTGAATCACTTTACCATCCTCAGTGACTATTTCTCATTCTCTTCTAAAATGGTCTTTCTTCATCCATGGCTGATCTCTTATCCGAGGCTGCTTTAAAAGTGACTTTACAGTTTACATCACTTGTTACACTACCCTCAGATTAATTTAGGTTTCTCTTCTGCCATATGGTTCTCCTTATTTTTCTATTTAAAAATTCTTCTATTACTTTTTTGATAATGACTGGGAGATTTTCAAACTTATATTGGGTTCTTACTTAAATCAAAATATCCTGTGATCCTAATAGAAATACAAACTTTAAAAACAAAATTGGAAGGGATACTAAAGGCCATATAATCCAAAACCCATCTCTTTAAAAAATTTGAATTCCTTTATCACATTACTGATATGTCTTTACACTGAATACTTCTGATTACTTGAGGATTTTCATCAAAGTTTACTTCTAGATCTATCCTATTCCATCTTTAGGCTAGTATTTTGTGACTAGTTTTTATTTACATTGAACCAAAATCTGTAACTTTGTCTATGGATCCTGGTAAGCTCTTGGGGCTATACAAAAGAAAGTGACAGCAGTCTTTAAATATATATGAAAGAATTTATCATGTTTCCTCCAAATCTTAACCAGGGTAAATATGCTGAAACCCTTTAGCATTTCCTTGAACAACAAAGATTTGGATTCTTCCTAGGATAACCAACCTGTCTTAGTTTGTTTTCCTGGTTTTAGCACTGAAAGTCCCACATCCTGGAAACTCCCTCCATTTCCAGAAAACAGGGACATGGGCCACTTTAGTTTTCTCGCTATCCTGGTCACTCTGAACATAATCTAATGTAGTGCTACTCTTTTCTAATGCAATGCTCAGAAGTAGACATAATGCATCTCACCACAGAATAAATTTTTTTCAAAGAAGGGAAAAGCAATTTATTTGTAATGTAGTTGTCTCTGTGATGAGAAAAGAAAAGCAACATAATTTTTAAAATGTATGTTCTTGTTTTGTTTAATTGGAGGCATTCTATAAAGCTGGCAGTTATTTGGACTGCAATCATGTGGCTTATTATACAACCTTCTTTTGGGAGCTTGACTAAACATCCCAGCCAGGCATATTGAGATGGAATAAAGAAGAGAGGGCGACTCTGAAGCTTCAAATAGGATATGGCATTGGTGTTAACATCATGTCTTTTTTTTTTTTACTTATTTGAGAGACCAAGGAAGCAACAACTGCACTACCATGAACCCTAGGGTGTTTTGTTTTTGTTTTGTTTTGAAATAGTCACTGAGGAGGGAATTTCACCTTCACCTGCCAGGAAGGGTAAATTCCCTGCTGGACCTTGAAAATCCCTGTCAGAGTTCCTAATCTCACACTCTAAATTATGAGGTGATTATGTATAAAAAGTAAGTACTCATGTTCTTTCCAATTCCATTTTCAGTTCTTACTGCAGGATAGGTGAACACAACCAGTCCCCTATAGGGCTTTCTTTCACTAACTTAGGCCTGTGTGTCTTACACTCTTGCCAGAAATAGTTAAAATTTTTTCAAATATTGCATTCCATAAAATCTAAGATAAAGTGTTATTTTAAGTATCTTTAAGGCAGAAGAAAAGCAATGAAAACTAAATTAGGACATGCTATTGATCCCAATTTTAAAGACGTAATAATATGAAAATGTTGGCATCTTGGAAACTATGAACAAATTATATCTCTATATTATTGAAAAGGCAGTTTAAGACTACATATATGCATCAGGTCTTTTTATGTGCAGGCATTCTGTAAGAGAAAAAGAATATAGTAAACCATTTAAAAATTTTAAAATATTTAACTTAGAATGCATACTATGTATTTAAGCTATAGTGACACATCAACATAGGAAATCTTAGTGGTTATAATTCCAACCAATAGTTAATTATATAGTTCCTACATAAAATTATGTAATCTACCAGACTTTTAATTCCTATTATATAACATACTCACAACCACCTAGAAGAATATGGAGAAACAGTGCTGAAAAATATGACATTTCATCTCCAGTGGTAAGGGGTAAATTTTCAAATAATATAGGTTATCAGGATAATTATTGGAAAGCAAACAAAAGTAGATCCTTACCTCATATCATATATTGTCAACTAACATTATAACAATGATCTATGAATAATATAAATTAACCTAAACAAAATTTATATCATGCATTATAAAAAGGAAGGTATACCTAACATTATATTAGGTTCCAAAGGTCCTTAGGTCAGTGATATAACAGTTCAAGAAAATATCACATTTAATTGTTTCAAACTGATTTCTAATGTGCCAACTATTTATATCAAAATTTACAGGAAATAAGATAAATCTATGTATCAACACCTCAAAATAAATGATTTACCTAAAGTTCACCTTTCAAATGCATAACTACTAAAAAGCATAACTTTTTATCTTCTGTTATCATTAAGTAACTCAGATCAACTGGCTTAAAAATAAATTTAGACTCTTTCACAAAAGAAAGAGTCCAGAGGTAGAGTGACAGCTGTTTGGTCCAGTAGCTCAATAACATTGTCCAAGTCACAGGTTCTTCTAATCTTTCTCCTCTTCCATGCTAAATTATAATTCATTGTTGAACAACATAACCAGGCATTACATCCAGATAAGGAAATGTTCCACAAACGATTCCATTTCATCCTGCATGATTACTTGAATCTTTGAGGAAACCTTTTCCAGAAAGAACCTGTCAGATATCTCCTCAGTTTATGTGTCTAGAATTTGGACCTATCACCACTCTAAACCAAATTCTGGAAATGAAAAAGGGATTATAATTTTTTATTGGAACTAATCAGACTTATCTCTCATTAAAATGGAACAAATGTTAGTATTATCTGAGACATATGTCCAAAGGATTGCCAAAAGAACCTTACTATCTTTTAGTCCAAGTCCAACAAAACTCAATGATTTGTAAATTATCTTTCTTTAGCACATCAAAGTATGAGATAACAACTAAAGCCTATCTAAACAGTGAAATTTACATTTGTTTGTCATTTTTTTGTTTTGTTTTAAAGTATATTTTTATTGATTTCAGAGAGGAAGAGAAGAGAGAAAAATAGAAACATTAATGATGAAAGAGAAACAGTGACCAGCTGCCTCCTGCACACCCCCAACTATGGATTGAGCCCGCAACTCAGGCATGTGCACTGACCAGGAATCACACCATGACCTGCAAGTTCATAGATCGACCCTCAACCACTGAGTCACACAGGTTGGACTCTTCGTCATTCTTACTGAGCCTCCTAAATCTCTACTAACTTCACGCACTCTTTTTTAAAAAAAAAAAAAAATACTTTTTATTGATTTTTTTTACAGAGAGGAAGGGAGAGGGATATAGAGTTAGAAACATTGATGAGAGAGAAACATCTATCACCTGCCTCCCGCACACCTCCCACTGGGGACGTGCCCTCAACCAAGGTACATGTCCCTGACTGGAACCAAACCCGGGACCCTTCAGTTTGCAGGCTGATGCTCCATCCACTGAGCCAAACCGGTTAGGACCACACACTCTTTTTACTTCCTCATAATATTGAGAAAAATAAACCTAAGACTTTACCAAAATGGACTATTTTTAGCTGGATATTTTGTGCTTATGGGCAAAGTTACTTTTATTGACCCTCCTAATTTGTGTCTAGCCTTTTCTTTAATGATTTCTTATACTTGTCTTCCTCTAACTGGCTTATTTTGCTTACCATAATATTCTCCAGATCTTTCCATGCTGTCTCAAATGGTAATAGATTTTTCTTTTTTACTGCTGGATAGTATTCCATGGTGTAAATGTACCACAGCTTTTTTATCCACTCATCTGCTGATGGGCACTTGAGCTGTTTCCAGATCTTAACTATTGAAAATTGTGCTGCTATAAACATAGGGGTGCATACACTCTTTCTGATTGGTGTTTCGAGTTTCTTAGGCTATATTACTAGCAGTGGGATTACTGGGTCAAGTGGAAGTTCCATATTTAATTTTTTCAGGAAACTCCATACTGTTTTCCATAGTGGCTGCACCAGTCTGCATTCCCACCAGCAGTGCACGAGGGTTCCCTTTTCTACACATCCTTGCCAGCACTTGTCATTTGTTCATTTGTTGATGATAGCCAATCTGGCCGGTGTGATACCTCATTGACATTTTAATTTGCATTTATCTGATGATCAGTGACTTTGAGCATTTTTCATATATCTCTTAGCCATCTGTATGTCCACTTTAGAGAAGTGTCTATTTAGGTAATTTGTCTACTTTAAAATTGGATTGTATTCTTTTTTAAAAAGTTGTATGAGTTCCTTATATATTTTGGATATTAAAACTTTACCAGATGTATCACTGGCAAATATGTTTTCCCATACAGTGGGCTCTCTTTTCATTTTGTTGTTGGTTTCTTTTGCTGTGCAGAAACTTTATATTTTGAAATAGTCTCATTTGTTTATTTTTTAATTTTCTTTTTCATTTTTCTTTATTGATTAAGGTATTACATATGTGTCCTTATCCCCCCATTGCCCCCATCCCCCCACTCATGCCCTCACCCCCCTGGTGTCTGTGTGCATTGTTTAGGCTTATATGCATGCATTAAAATCCTTTGGTGGATCTCTCCCCCTTACCCCTGCCCTCCCCTACCTTCCCTCTGAGGTTTGGTGGTCTGATCAATGCTTCTCTGTCTCTGAATCTGTTTTTTTTTCATCAGTTTATGTTGTTCATTATATTCCACAAATGAGTGAGATCATATGATATTTATCACATGTGACTGGCTTATTTCGCTTAGCATAATGCTATCCAGCTCCATTCATGCTGTTGCAAATGGTAAAAATTCCTTCTTGTTTACCGCAATGTAGTATTCCATTGTGTAGATGTACCACAGTTTTTTAATCCATTCATCTGCTGATGGGCACTTAGGCTGTTTCCAAATCTTAGCTAGTGTAAATTGTGCTACTACGAACATAGGGGTGCATATATCCTTTCTGATTGGTGTTTCTAGTTTCTTGGGATATATTCCTAGAAGTGGGATCACTGGGTCAAATGGGAGTTCCATTTTTAGGTTTTTGAAGAAACTCCATACTGTTCTCCACAGTCTCTCATTTGTTTATTTTCTCCTTAGTTTTCTTTGCCCTAGGATATGTATCCATAAATATATTCCTTTGAGATACATCAGATATTTTGTTGTCTATGTTGTCTTTTAGGATTTTTATGGTATTACGACATAGATTTAAGTATTTTATCCATTTTGAGTATGTTCTTGTGTACGGTGTAAGTTGGTGGTCTAGTTTCATTTTTTTTTTTGCATGTTTCTGTCCAACTTTCCCAACACTATTTATTGAAGAGACTTTCTTGACTCCATTGTATGCTCTTGCCTCCTTTGCCAAATACTAATTGAGCATAATGACTTGGGTCAATTTCTGGGGTCTCTGTTCTGTTCCATTGATCTATATTCCTTATCTTGTGTCAGTACCAGGCTGTTTTGATTAAAGTGGCTTTGTCACATAACTTGATATCTGGTATTGTGATCCCTCCAACTTTATTCTTCTTTCTGAACATTGCTGTGGATATTTAGGGTCTTTTATGGTTCAATATAAAATTTTGGAGTATTTGTTCTAGATCTGTGAAATATGACATTGGTATTTTAATTAATATTGCATTTAATCTGTAGATTGGGTAGTATGGACAATTTAATGATGTTAATTCTACTAATTTATGAACATGGTATATTTTCCACTTGTTCATATCTTCCTCCATGTCTTTTTTCAATGTCCTATAGTTTTCTGAGTAAAAGTCTTTTACCTCATTGGTTAAGTTTATTCCTATTTTAATTTTTTGTTGTTGCAATGGTAAATGGGATTGTTTGTTTAGTTTAACTCCCTGAGAGTTCATTATTGATGTATAAATATATTAATGATTCCTGGGTTTTAATTTTGTATCCTACATTGCTGGATTCATTTTTTAAACCTAATAGTTTTTTGGTGGAGTCTTTAGGGTTTTATATATAAAATATCATGTCATATGCAAATAATGAGAGTTTTATTTCCTCCTCTCTGATTTGAATGCCTTTTATTGTTTTTTCTTGTCTGATTGCTGTGGCTAGGACATACAGTGTTGTGTTGAATAAGAGTGGTGAAAGTGGACATCTCTGTCTTATTCCTATTTTTAAGGAAAATGGTTTTATTTTTTACCCATTAACTATGATGTTGAATGCAGGTTTGTCATATATGGTCTTTTTTATGTTGAGATATGATCCCTATATTACCGCTTTGCTCAGAGTTTTTATAAAAAATGAGTATTGGATTTTGTTTAATGCTTTTTCTATGTCTATTGATATGGTCATGTGATTTTTGTTTTTCAATTTGTTTATGTGGTATATCATATTTATTGATTTGCAAATATTGTACCAGCCTTTCCTCCCTGAAATAAATCCCACTTGGTCATGGTGTATGAGCTTTTTAATATATTGCTGGATCTAATTTGATAATATTTTGTTGAGGGTTTTAGCATCTATGTTCATCAGGGATATTGGTCTGTAATTCTCTTTCTTTTTAGTGTCTTCATTTGGTTTTGGGATTAGGGTAATGCTGGCCTCATAAGAAGAGCTTCAAGCAAAATAGTTTTAAGGAAGTTGTATGGTACTACAAGCCTGGATTAAAAAAAAATGAGATTGTATAAAACTCAGAAAAGCACTGGGTCTTCAATATTCTTTAAGCAGGCTGCAGGCTAAAAAGTTGCTCATAAATCATATTTTCCAATGCCCTCTTTAGAAATGACCAAGCAGAATAATGAAGAGAATAATATTTCAGAGAGTACAGTTATGAGCCATGAAGAACAATGGATTATTGAGCCACTATCAGGAAGCATAATGGGATATAATTAAGAAACATTCCCCACTCCTTCTTTGTACGGTTCTGCCATATTTGTCCAGTGGGAATTGGTATTATGTATAAAAGGACGAGGCATTACCTATTTTTTCCCTTTCTTAAAAAGAATGTTTTTGTAATTATCAAGTCCCTCTATCATCATATATGGGTGATCAATAAATTGTCATTTTATTTCATTCATTTTTGGATCCCCATCTAAGGAGCAACATCAGTACTTGATCATAGATCATTAGATACTGGATTCTGGGCCTGATGATGTGACTGAATGAGTAAATAATATTTCCAAGTGTTTCAGAAGAGTCAAACTCTTGGTAAACAAGCTGTTTGCATCACTGTTCAGCCCTTTTATACAATTATGCTATCTTATCTTCAATATAAAAATAAGCAAGATATCTTATCCCTTAAATGATAGGTTCTATAAAAGAAATTCATGATAATGGGTGACTGTTGAGGTATAAAAATTGAGAGTTATTTAAAATCATGTAAGTTCATTTTTAATCAATCCTATATTTTTTGTCTGTTTCCTTAGTATCATTACACTTGCAAAATCATATGTACCACCATTACATCATATAATCTCTCTCTCTTCATATATATATATATATATATATATATATATATATACACATACATACATATATATATATATATATATATGTGTGTGTGTGTGTGTGTGATATATAAAATCATGATTTACATTTATGACTGTGTTCTAAGGTATAGTATTTGCATCACTATCATTACCATCACTTTCATGTTTGATGTTCAAGTTTTGCACCATTGATCCACTTGGCCGGTGGTGTTCAGTGGTTAGAATGTTGGCCAACACACTGATGGCCAATAGATTTTTGAAAATATTCTCAGCATCACTAATTATCAAAGACTGCAAATTAAAACCACAATCATATATCACTGTTAGAATGGCTATCTTCAATAAATCAGCAAACAACAAACACTGGTGAGGATGTGGAGAAAAGGGAACCCTAGTACACTACTGGTGGACATGTAAATTGGTGCAGCCACTGTGGAAAGCAGTATGCAGTTGCCTCAAAAAAATTAAAAATGGAATTGCCTTATGACCAGCGTTTTTACTTCTGGGAATATAGCTGAAGAAACCTGAAGCACTAATTCATAAAATACATGCAACCCTATGTTCATTGCAGCGTTATTTACAATAGCCAAGATTTGGAAGAAGCCTAAGCACCCATCAGTAGATAAGGGGATACAAAAGCTGTGATACATTTGCACAATGGAGTACTACTCAGCCATAAATAATAAGGAAATGTTACCCTTTGAGACAGGATGGATGGACCTGGAGAGTATTATGCTAAATGAAATAAGCTAGTCAGAGAAAAACAAATGGCATATGATCTCACTTATATGTGGAATCTAATGAACAAACCAATCTAACAAACAAAATAGAAACAGATTCATAGATACAGAGAATAGTTTGACAGCTATCAGTAGGAAAGAGGCTTGGGGGGGCGGGGTGAAAAAGGTGAAGAGATTAAGCAAAAAAAAAAAAAAAAAATCCCTGGTAGACCCAGATAACAGTATGGTGATTACCAGAGGGAAAAAGGTGTGAGGGTAGTTTTAAGAGGGTAAAAGGGGGATAAATTATGATGGAAGGAGACTTGACTTATGGTGGTGAACACATAATACAATATGCAAATGATGTATCATAGAATTGTACCCCTAAAACCTATATAATCTTATTAACCAATGTCACTCCAATAAAGTTAATACAAATTTTAAAAAGACAAAAAATAATAAAAATTGAAAAGGGAAATATAATAAAGGAAAATAGTAAGAAATTATTTGAATATCTTAGTTTATATGAACTGAACCATATTAAGTAAATTAGCTAAAACAATAATTTCTGTATAATTTTAACACATTTATAACCTTTAAGAATGCAAGATTTGCTAAGACTGTAGTAGTATTTCTCTGAAAATCACACATATTTTACATTTGTAAAATATATGTGTACAGCATGATATGTAGGATACAAATTAAGTTTTTCATTTATGTAAATTTGCTGTACTCAAATGTTTCATGCTAATATAGTAAAAATGTCAATAAAGATAAGAAACCACAACAGTGAATGCCCTCAAGGAGCATATAGTCCTTTGATTAAGACATATACTTCAATATGAAACAAATCACATTCAGCAATTAAATATTTTGTGATCTCCTTTCACCATCTTTGCAACATAATGGAGTTAAATTGGATCACTTGTTCTAAGAGGAATAAAACCAAACATAGCAACATCAACAGGGAAAAACATAATTCCCCCACCCCTTTTCATACCTTTCAGTAGGGAAAAGTAAGCATTGTGGTACAGTAGAAAGAACACTGAAGCAGAAATTACTCTTTGGATTTTTGGTCTGAATTTACCACTTACAGCCTGTAAAATTCAGGACAAGTCCCTTCAACTTTTTTGGAGACAATAGTTCTTCTATGTGAAGAGTGGTAGGTGAATTTGATCAGATGCACTATGTAGAGCTTAAGCTGTTTGTAATGATGTGATTTCTACATCTTTGTCTATTCCATATGGAAGTTCTTTGTACAGAGCTTCACCAACAATAACTTTTTGGCAATGAGAATTTTTCTTAGAAAATATAAAATTTCCTGTTTCTCTTAGTGTATTAATAGAAATTAACTTCCATCCTTTGAGCAATGGAGGAGGGTAAAGTTTTACCTTCTCCCTCCATTTGTTTCAGGAGGTAGCTTTTCCTCTTTAGAAAGCAAACTCATTACTTCATTGCCAGCTATGGAGGTCTTTCTGTTCCCGAGGCTTTCATCTTGTTTGAGATATGTCAACTTGTTTTTCTCTTATAAGACACTAGAGGCCCAGTGCATGAAAATTCATGCACTGGAGGGGGGGAGGGTCCCTCAGCCTGGCCTGCCCCCTCTCACAGTCCGGAAGCCCTCAGGGGCAGAAGATGCCCCAGTGATCAGGGGAAGGCAACACCCCCCATCACACCTCTGCTGCTGCCACTGCCGATAGCGCAAGACTCAGCCGACCCTGGTTACCTGAGCCTCGGGGGGCCCTGGGCAGCTGGGCAGCCACCATCTGAGGCTTGCCTGCACCTCGGGCTGGCCCTGGGTGGCTGAGGAGCTGAGGGGACTGGGTGACTTTGGAGGCAGGTGCGTGGAGCATCCAGACCTGCTTGGGGGTGGGCCCGGCTGTGCTGCGCCTGCTGCCCTGGTGGGGCTGAGGGGACTGGGTGCTGCCATCTTGTGGCTGTGGGTGCCACCATCTTTGAGGGCTTGGCAGTCAATTAGCATATTCCCTCTTTATTAGATAAACTAGAGGCCCAGTGCATGAAATTCGTGCACTGGGGAGGGTTGTCCCTCAGCCCAACCTGCACCCTCTCCAATCTGGGACCCCTCGGGGGATGTCTGACTGCCTGTTTAGGCCCAATCCCTGGGATCGGGCCTAAACTGGCAGTTGGACATCCCTTTCACAATCCCGGACTGCTGGCTCCCAACTGCTCGCCTGCCTACCTGATTGCCCCTAACCGCTTCTGCCCGCCAGCCTGATCACACCCTAACCACTCCCCTGCCAGCCTGATCGACACCTAACTGCTCCACTGCCGGTCCGATCATCCCCAACTGCCATCCCCTGACAACCCGGTCACCCCCAAATGCCCTCCCCTGCATATTCCCTCTTTATTAGATAGGGTTTTTTCTTTAACACATTGTACAGCCCTAACTGGTTTGGCTCAGTGGATGGAGTTGGCCTGCAGATTCAAGGGTCCCAGGTTCTATGCTGGTCAAGGGCATGTACCTTGTTTGGGGGCACATACCCAGTGGGGAGTGTGCAGGAGGCAGCTGATCCATGTTTCTCTCTCATAGATGTTTCTAGCTCTCTATCCCTTTCCCTTCCTCTCTGTAAAAAATCAATAATATATATATATATTTAAAAAAAAACATTTAAGATTCCTCCATATCTGCCTGGCTGGTGTGACTCAGTGGTTGAGACCCCAGGCTGCCTCTTCTGCGAGGGGATCATGCCATGGGGGTGCGTGCCCCTCCCAGGCTGAGACCCCAACCCAGGCTGCCTCCACTGCAAGGGGATTGCACCATGGGGGTGCGCGCCCCTCCCAGGCTGAGACCCCAGCCCAGGCTGCCACCGGGTGAGGGTATCGTGCCCCTCCCAGACTGAGACCCCAGCCCAGGCTGCCACCGCTGCGAGGGGATCGTGCCCTTCCCAGGCTGAGACCCCAGCCCAGGCTGCCACCGCTGCAAGGGGATCGTGCCCCTCCCAGGCTGAGACCCCAGCCCAGGCTGCCACTGCTGCGAGTGGATCGTGCCCCTCCCAGGCTGAGACCCCAGCCCAGGCTGCCACCGCTGCGAGGGCATTGTGCCCCTCCCAGGCTGAGACCCCAGCCCAGGCTGCCACCGCTGCGAGGGGATCGTGCCCTGGGGATGCGCTCCCCTCCCAGGCTGAGACCCCAACCCAGGCTGCCACTGCTGCGAGGGGATTGCGCACTGGGGGTGCGTGCCCCTCCCAGGCTGAGACCCCAGCCCAGGCTGCCACTGCTGCGAGTGGATTGTGCCCCTCCCAGGCTGAGACCCCAGCCCAGGCTGCCTCAGCTGCGAGGGGATTGCGCACTGGGGGTGCATGCCCCTCCCAGGCTGAGACCCCAGCCCAGGCTGCCACTGCTGGGAGGGGATCTCTCCATGGGGCTGTGCACCCCTCCCAGGCTGAGACCCCAGGCTGCTGCTTCTGGGAGGGGATTGCACTGTGGGGAGTGAATTTGTTTTTGCTTTTTTTTTTTTAATATATATATGGGGCGTAATATCACAGAAAGGTCACGGGTATCCTGCCACCCGTGAGGAGTAAGCCCCAGTTGCTGTTGGATGTGGTCATCACAAAGGAGCCATTCTTCAGGCGCTCTGCTCTCTCCACATCCATGTTTTTGCTTTTTATAAAGGGTCTGGAAGGCCTCTGGGCAGCATTCCACCAGGCCCCTTACTCTGCAGGTTCTCAGTGGCAGCCATCCTTGAGACTGGCAGTCTCCGGTGGGGCTGAGAGGACTGGGGGCCGCCATCTTGTGGCTATGGGCGCACCATTTTGTCACGGAGTGATGGTTAATTTGCATATTACTCTTTTATTAGATAGGATATGTCAAATAATGAGAATTGTTTCTCATTCCTAAAATTTGTGATCTAAATGATTTGCCATTTATTTCATCAGAACATTTACTTAGTTTGTAATGGGTCCCTGTGTTGAGGCTAGTGATAATGTCAGGGAATTAAAATAAAATGATCAAGAAATTACAGCTTAAGAGAAAATACCATTATGAGGTAGAAAAAATACCACATATGCATTGCATACATACATACATATATATGTAAATCTACATAGAGAGACAAAAAAGACAGTTTTAAAATTCATTTTAAAATTTTAGCTATGTATCAGGTGTAATAATGCAAAATTGTGTATCTGGCATATGCAATACATGAAGGCTACTCACTCAGATGGCTAAAGTTTTTTATTTGTTTATTTTTAAATTGTATTTATTTATTTATTTATCTATTTATTTATTTGCTGACAATATTACAGATGTGCCCCATTTTTCCCCATCTGCCCCCCTCCACCCAACCCCTACCACAGCCCCAGTCTTTATCACACTATTATCTGTGTCCATGGATTATGCATATATGCATATCAGTTCTTTGGTTAATCTCTTCCCACCCTCCTACCCACCCCTACCTTTCCTCTGAGATTCAACAGTCTGTTCCATGCTCCTTTGTCTCTGGATCTATTTTGTTCAACAGTTTATTTTGTTCATTAGATTCCACATATGAGTGAGATCATGTGATAAGTGTCTTTCTCTTATGGGCTTATTTCACTTAGCATAATACTCTCTAGGTTTATCCATGCTGTTGTAATAGTAAGAGTTCAGAAGATGGTGAGAATCACATCAGTGATTTGGAATATGAGGAAGCAAAAAACACCCAATCAGAAGAGCAAAAAGAAAAAAGAATATAAATATATGAAGATAGTGTAAGGAACCTCTGGGATAACTCCAAGCATACCAACATTCACACCATGGGGTGCCAGAAAGAGAAGAGAGAGAGCAAATTATTGAAAACCTATTTGAAGAGATAATTACAGAAAACTTCCCCTACCTGGTGAAAGAAATAGACTTACAAATCCAGGAAGTGCAGAGACCCCAAACAAGATGAACCCAAAGAGGCCCACACCAAGGCACATCATCATTAAAATGCCAAAGATTAAAAACAAAGAGAGAATTTTAAAAGCAGTTAGTTACCTACCAGGGAGTACCCATACGACTGTCAGCTGATTTCTCAACAGAAACTATGCAGGACAGAAGGGAGTGGCAAGAAATATTCATAATGATGAAGAGCAAGAACCTACAACCAAGATTACTCTACCCAGCAATGCTATCATTCAGAATTGAAGGTCAGATAAAGAGCTTCACGGACAACAAAAAATCTAAAGGAGTTCATCACCACCAAACCAGTATTGCATAAAATGTTGAAGGGTATTCTAGGAAGAGGAGGAGGAGGAGGAGGAAGCAATAAATACATATTTATCAACGATTGAATATAATAATCAAAATAAACAAACAAGGAATCTAATGAACAAAATAAACTGATGAGTAAAATAAAACCAGAGGCATGGGAACATGGAACAGACTGATGAATTTTAGAGGGAATTTGGTGTGGGGCAGGAAGAGATTAACCAAAGAACTTATATGCACATGTGCATTACCTATGAACACAGACAATAGGGTGGTAAAGGCCCGGAGTGGAGTGGGAACCAGGTGGAGGGGGAGAATAGAGGGGAAAAAGGGGATATCTGTAATACTATCAACAATAAAGATTTTTAAATAAGTAAATAAATAAATAGATAAAAATTTAATTTAAAAAAGGAAAAATGATGACATAATCGGCTCTAGAGTTTACGTAGGTGTTTGTTATAGTGTTCTCACTGTGCTTATTTGTAAGTTTAAAAACCCTATCTAATAAAAGGGTAATATGCAAATTGACTGAAAAGTGAAACAACTGGTCACTATGATGCACACTGACCACCAGGGGGCAGACGCTCAATGCAGGAGTTGCCACCTGGTGGTCAGTGCGCTCCCACAGGGGGAGCGCTGCTCAGCCAGAAGCCCTGAGCCAGGCTCACGGCTGGCAGGCACAGCAGCAGTGGTGCTAAGGATGTCTGACTGACATCTTAGGCCCACTCCCCGAGCCTCTTGTCCTATATAATAAAAGCCTAATATGCTAGGTGTCGGGTTGTCTGTCCAGTTGTCTGTTCAACCAATCAAAGCATAATTTGCTAATGATATGCTAAGGCCATTCAACCGCTCTCTATGACATGCACTGACCACCAGGGGGCAGACAGTGGACCAGTCGACCAGTTGCTATGACATGCACTGACAACCAGGGGGAAGATGCTCCAACTGGTAGTTTAGCTTGCTGCTGGGGTCCAGCCGATTGGGACTGAGCAAGATGGGCCAGACACACCCCGGATCCCTCCCAAGGTCCCTCCCCGGCTAGCCAACCTCCCGTATCCCTCCCTGGCCCCGATTGTGCACTAATGGGGTCCCTCGACCTGGCCTGCACCCTCTCGCAATCCTAGGACCCCTCAGGGGATATCAGAGAGCCAGTTTCGGCCCGATCCCACAGGCCAAGCTAAGGGACCCCACTGGTGCAGGAATTCGTGCACGGGGCTCTAGTATCATAATAAAAAGCAAGAAAAAAAGTTCTTTCTTTATTACACCTGGCAGGTGTAATGTGCTACCTCGTTGTCATTTTAATGTGCATATCTCTGATGATTAGTGACTTTGAGCATGTTTTCATATGTCTTTTGGCCATTTGTATGTCCCCTTTAGAGAAGTGTCTATTTAGGCCCTTTGCCCTTTTTAAAATTGTATGACCAATTTGTTTCCAAATAGCTCCAATATTTTCCTTGAGGTGAGTCATATCTTAAATTTGCATTTCAAAGAGATGACTCTTGGGATGTCAGGGAAGATAAGGTAGAAAATTTACAACTCTAAGGCACAGAAGAAGGATATACCTTTTCTCCAAGAAGGAGTTTGGAGCATATTTTTCTTTTATCAGAAATCTAGAGTAATTAAGTATTTTTTTTTAATTGCAGTATATTTCTGTTTGCAATGTGCTCATTTTTGTAATATCTGCAAGCATTTTGAGATTAATGGGGGAGTTTTTTGGGGGTGTAAGGTCAGCTAGTCTTTGAATTGTTTCTGAAACTACATTTCTGTTATTTTAGACTACTTGTACACCAATAACAGTTGTTTTTTCCTCGCCTGAGGATATTTTTTTTTGCATTGGTCTTCAGAAAGAGTGGAAGGGAGGGAGGGAGGGAGGGAGGGAGGGAGAGAGATTGGGTGCCTCCTGCATGAGCCCTGACCTGGGCCAAGAATAGAAACTATAACCCAGGTACGTGCCCTTGACTGGGAATTGAACCCAAGACCCTTTGGTGTGCAGGTCAATGCTCTAACCCAGTGGTTGGCAAACTCATTAGTCAACAGAGACAAATATTAACAGTACAACAATTGAAATTTCTTTTGAGAGCCAAATTTTTTAAACTTAAACTTCTTCTAACGCCACTTCTTCAAAATAGACTCGCCCAGGTCGTGGTATTTTGTGGAAAAGCCTCACTCAAGGGGCCAAAGAGCCACATGTGACTCGGAAGCTGCAGTTTGCTGACCACGGCTCTAACAAATTAGCAAACTGGCTGGGGCAAGAACATTTGTTTTTAATTCCACAAATCATTGGATCTGCAGAATATTGTAAAGAACTGAGCCACCTATCCAACTACATAATCCTCAATTTGCTTCTTTATATCAGGAAGATTTTCCACTAAGATGAAAATCAAAAGATCCCTATGTTCTAGATTTAGAACTATGTCTTCAGAATATTTAAATAAGTTGTTCCACAAAGGACTAAAGATCTTTCTTTCTGTTTGAATACATATTTCTATTTTAGCTTGGGAGAGAATACCTTAAAAATAGTCACTCTGGAGAGACATCATCAACATAGCAAAATAGGAGATCCCAGCACTCATTCCTTCTCAAAAAACAATTGGGCAGCTATCCATTGAGTTATGTAGTCAAATAAATACAGGTTTAAATTGAGCTCTGCCATTTACTAACTATGACCTTGGGTAAATCAATGATTTGTTGTGAGTTTCAAATTCAATATTTGCAAAAAGGACATGATAATGCCTGTCTTCTAGGATCACTTCAATTATTAAATGTAATTGTTTATGTAATGTTCCCAATAAATGCTACAACGTTATAAATAACTAGAAGCCTGGAGCATGAAATTCATGCATGGGTAGGTCCCTAGGCCTGGCTGGCGATCAGGGCTGATCTGTGGGGCGATCAGGGGGCCCCCACTGGCACCCGCCTTGGCTGGCCTGAGACCTGCGGGCTGGGGGCAGTTCCTGTGTTGAGCGTCTGCCCCCTGGTGGTCAGTGCACATCATAGCGACCAGTCATTCCGCTGGTTGGTTGATTTGCATATTAGGCTTTTACTATATAGAATAAATACTTATTATATCTGTTGTCATTTTTTCCTAGCCTCAAAGTGTCTACATTGAGAACCAAGTCTGCTTTTTTTGTTTCTTATGTCACCTATCACAGGTTTTACATACAGTTTGCCAACTGACTGAATCAATCCCCTAATCAATGTCCTTACCCTGTAAACTTTGGTTGAACACTTCTATAATATTTTGAGGATATTTTAAACACAAACATAGCCTATGGCCCAGAAATAACAGTTGTAAATGAAGACACCACGACTCTAACATTTACTTCTGGGATTTGCCTCTTTCTTACAATGTCGTGGCAAGTAGTTCCAAAGGAACTCAAAGGATTTACTTCTGTGTGTTGAATTTATTTGTGAGAAAAAAGAAATTGTGAGTGAATGAAGCCCTATCAAACTGAAGAAAAAATTCCACTTCTTCTTTTAAATACTAGTCCTTTCCATGCTTTAGTCTTAGATACTGAAAAAAAAATTCCCTAACGAAGAAGGGAAGATATGAAGCATATCCATATTCTCAGAAACGGTTAGCAAATGGCCAAAGTACGTGTTGTGATTCCCTGGGCTTGCAGCTTACACTTCCTGACCCTGCCAGAGAGCAACTATGCAGTGATTAGTATTCAACCATCAAAGGTATTTCTCAGTATTTATTTATATAACCCAGTAGCTGCCAAGATTCCTCTTTATTGCCTCTGACTTCTTTTCATCTTTTCTGATATCTGACCACACCTGAGATTTTAAGCCTACTTGGCACAAATTAACTTGATAAACTTTTATTCTAGCTTTGTTACTAGGGCTCTTAGTCTGTGAAATACCCTTTAAAGCATGGATTTGTTTGTCTCAGGTGTACACACTTGACTTGTTTACAGAAAAAAAATCTGTATAAGGTTGCCAAAGAGCACATGAGGCTATCTTTGAGTGTATGAGCTGTGTCCTTGAGGGAGAACACCTGCTTCAGTGCCCTCAGCAATTAGCTCTTTTCTTTCTTCTGCTATCCCTCTCCAGGAAGCATATTCTTCAGTTCCTTGTGTTCTGGAGTTTCACAGGATTATTTTCTGTGGGGAATTGTGTGAATCAGAATAATACATGGTCTTTTAAAATGTCTGTTACTCCTTGGTTACAGAAATATATGTTTTTCTATGGCACACTCTATGCAACAAAAAGGATGTGGTTTTAAAAGAAGTTTAGCTGGAGATTTTGCAAATCACTTGTTAAAACAGTAAAATTATGTGACTGATTAGAATACTTTTATAATGGAACGTTGAAATTTACCATCCTCATCCTTAATCTAGTGGGAAAATTTGATTTGAAAGTGGTAATAGATCAAAAGAGTAGTTTATTTTTCCAAAGCAGGACTTTATGGGCCCCAGGACACTAAGAGAAGATGTCACTCTGAGGGAGAAAAAAGTTCCCACTCAAGATGAACCTTCTTAATAAAGTTTCAAAGTATAGAAGAAAAAATGACATTAAAAAATAAATACAGCTACTCAAAAGTTGCAAAATGAATAATTTTACTCAGAATAAAGTACAAATTGAAATTATACCAAATCATATATTTAATATCATCTAAAATGACTTAAACTATAACTTGCTACATGTTTTTATACAGCCATAAAACTAAAAATAATTTATACATTTTCAAATGGTTAAAAGAGCAAAATAATATTTTGCTATACATGAAATTTATATGATATTCAAATGTCAGTGTCGATAAAATTTATTTAAACATAACCACAATTTTTACATATTACACATGATTGCTTTCACATTATAAAGGTAGAGTTGAATAGTTGCAGCAGAGAATAAAAAGACTCACATATTTACTGTTTGGTCCTTTACAGAATAAGCTTGCTGATCTCAGATCTAAGACATAAAGGACAAAATAAAATACAAAAACAATAAAATTAAGTTATGAAATAAAGGGATGCAACTATGGATGTACATGAAAAGTAAATAGTTGGAAACTCAATAAAACAAATATATAGTCCTTTACTAAAGTAAAAAATAATAAATGGAACTGACTGTATACTCATCAAAAGTAAAAAAAAAAATTCATTGGAAACTGATACTAGGGAATTAATCAGAACACATGGCAGAGAAAAAGATGCAAATATGAACAAAGATAACCTTTAAAAATCATGAGTTTGCAAAAAATTATAAAGAATCAACAAAAACTCCTGAAATAAATAAGTAATTATTTCAGGGGGCAGAATGTAAGGTTAATATACAAGAGTTAATAGTTTTTCTATATACCAGAAGTAAACAAGTGAAATTTAAACACAATATTATTTACATTAACACTCCCAAAAATGAAACAGTTATAAATCTAATAAAAACATGTACATTATCTATGTGAGGCAAACTAAAAAACTCAGATTAACAAAATCAAAATACTAAATAAATGGAGAGATACTCATTTTGGGGGGAATGGAAGATTCAATATTGCCAAGATATCATTTCTTCCTAACTTGATCTATCTATTAAGGGCAATCACAATAAAAATCACAGCCTTTTATTTTGTGGACATCTATAAATTCATTCTAAACTTTATATGGACATTCAAAAGACAAGAATATCCAACACAATATGGAAGGAGAAGATAAAAGGTAGAAGACTGAAACTATAAGACCTGAAGATTTACTATAAAGCTACCATAATCAGGACAGTGTGGTATTGCTGAAATAATAGACAAATGGATCAATGAAACAGGATAGAATGCTCAGAAATAGACCCATGTACATATACTCAGTTGATTTTTGATAAAGGAACAAAGGCATACAATGAAATAAAGGTATCCTTTTCAACAAATGGTGCTGGAACAACTATATATCCACAGATAAAACATATCTAATATTAAACCCTTTATAGAAATTAAATAAAATTGGATCATAGAACTAAATACAAAACAGAAATCTTAAAAGCTTATTTAAAAAGTAAGAGAAAACCGAAATGACCTTGAATTTGATGATGACATTTTGGCACAGTTTATGAAATAAATGATTTATCAGCTGAACTTTATTAAAATTATAAATTTCTGCCCTGTGAAAGACAATGTCAAAAGAATGAGAAAACAAGCCATAGACTAGGAGAAAATATTTTCAAAAGATACACTTGATAAAGGATTGTTATTCAAAATATACAAAAAAACTCTGAAAACTGAGCAATAAGAAAACAAACAACCCATATTTAAAAATGGAATAAAAATCTTAACAGATACTTCACCAAAGGAGATATACAGATGGCAAGTAAGCATATGAACATATTCTCCATATCATAGGTCATCAGGGTAATACAAATTAAAACAACAATGAGATACCAGTATCTACCGATAAGAATAGTCAAAATCCAGAAGATTCATACCAGATGCTGGCACATATGTGGAACAATAGGAACTCTCATTTATTACTGATAAGAATGCAAAATTTTATAGCCACTTTGAAATAAATTTTAGTGGTTACTTACAAAACTAAGCATACTTTACCATACAATCCAGTAACCTTGTACATTGGTATTCACCCAAAGGAGTTGAAAACATGTCCACTAAAAAAACTGCATATGATGTTTATAGCAGCTTTTTTCCTAATTGATAAAACATGGGTGCAACCAATAAATCCTTTAATAGGTGAATGAATACATAAATTGTACATTCAGACAATGTGACATATTTAGCACTAAAAAGAAATGAGCTATTAGGCCATGAAAAGACGTGGAAGACACTTTATTGCATAATACTAAGTGAAAGAAAATATGAAGTATACATAGTGTATGATTTGAACTATATGATGACTTCTGGAAAAGACAATATCCTGGAACCAGTAAACAGATTTATTGTTGCCATGTTTTAGGGAGTTGTAAGGGATGAAAAGGTAAAGCACAGAGGATTCTTAGGGCAGTGAAAGCACGTTTTATAATATTGTGATGATGGATACATGTCATTATACATTTGTCTAAACCCATAGAATATACAATACCAAGGGTGAACCCTAATATAATCTATGGATTTTGGGTGATTGTCATGTTTCCATGTAGACTCATCCATTGTAACATATGTAACATTCTATGAGGCCTGCGGGTCACCATCAAACTTATCGATATTCAAATTATGGGAGTCTGAAGAGGAGCAATTAGAAAGCAAGGAGCAGAAAGATTTCTTAAAGTATTTTATTGATTTTTAAAGAGAAAAAAGGGGGGGAGAGAAATATTGATGTGAGAGAGAAATATGGATTGGTTGCTGGTGCATGTGCCCTGACTAGGGATCAAATCCACAACCTGGGTATGTATCTTGACCAACAATTGAATCTACCACCTTTTGGTGTACAGGATGATGCTGCAACCAAGTGAGCAACACCAGCCAGGGCCAGAAATATTTTAAGAGAAATAATGGCCAATTTTTTTAAAGTTTGATGAATTTAATAAAATATGTAAATCCACAAATTTGGTAAAGTACAAAGATTTACACATCCCAGAAGTACATGAAACTCCACAAACTCTCCAAAGTAAGCTACATACAGACACACTATAATCCAACTATTGAAAGACAAAGACAAAGAAAAAAGCCTGAAAGCAGTTAAAAAAAAAAAAAAAAAAGGCATCATTTCATGCACAAAGGATCCTCAAATGAGATTAACAGCTGATTTCTCATTAGGACACTTGAGGCCAGAAGACAGTAAAATAACATATTTAAAGTGTTGGGAAACAATTACTACCAACTAAGAATGATATATTCAGCAAAGTTATCCTTAAGTCTTTCTCATATTAAAAAGAAAGTTTTGGAAGTTCATTGCCAGAAGACCTATACTACAACAAATGCTAAAAGGATTCCTTAAGACTGAAAGGAAAGGACAGTAGACAGTAATTTATCAAGTTTAACATATACACTTGAGTTCTAGAAACACTTGCTGTAATAACATACTATAAATATAAACAGTTCAATTGGTAATACTTATTGTCACCATCATCACTATTTATTATACTGTTTTTAGATTCTTTGAGTATAATATCAGATTGAAATATCTTGTTTAGTGATATGCAAAAAGCTAGAAGGATTTTTTTAAATTTCATAATAATTTGTTAGAGGTTTCCCCTAATAAACAGTCCAAGGATCTCCTTGGAAAATATGACCTTTTTAGGCAATTTCGGTAACCCAACATTTCTGTGAATACTATAGACAAATGCATGATAAATTCTACACGTAAAATCTCCTTCATGGCAGGAGCCATATTAAGCTGTGGCAAGTCCCAGTTGCTAATGTCTCCTACTGAGTGAACTGCTTTCTTCCACCAACTGACAGGAAATGGATGCAAGGAGAAGATCTGTCTGAAGACATTTTTAAAAAAATTTATCATACTTGCTCTCAAGAAACTCAATTTAGTGAGAGGGATGGATACACAATTAAATACAAGACAACAGACAAAAATCTATGACAACATATTCAAATTTAAGTTCTGGTTAGCCTTGTTCACTGCTTTCACTCTTTCCCATTTTTATCTTGAGTAATAATCAGGGTAGGAAATGAATGATGTAAGAAAAAGAGCATAGTAAACAATAGTATATGAAAAATATACTTTAGAAAAAAGGTTACTCCAGGAATTCATACATATGGCATAAGACTCAGATCCAGAATTTATGAAAAAAATTCTATAAATCATTAAGGAGGTAAACAGCCCAATTAAAAACTGACAGAGAGTTTGAATAGGCATTTTACAAAGAAGTCATAAAAATGATAAATAAGCATATTTAAAGATGATCACTATCATTCATAATTAGGTAAATACAAATTAATACTACAATATGATACCAATGCACTCCCATTCAAATGGCTAACATTTAAGAGACTGAAAATATCAAGTGTTGACAAGGATGCGGAACAACTGGAGCTCTCATACATTACTTATAGAAACGGAAAATAATACAACAAATTTTGAAAACAGTTGGGCAGTTTCTTTAGAGTGAAGTATATACTTATATGACACAGAATTTCACTCCTAGGTATTTACCTGAAAGAAATGAAAGTATATGTTTACAGTGATATATCTACAGATGTTCATATCATATTTATTCATAATAGTAAAAAAACTGGAAATAAAATAAATGATCATCAACAGATGTGATAAAATTGCGGCAAATCTTCAAAATGGAATACTAATCAGAAGTAAAAAGGAACATAATGTTGATACATGTAGCAATATGACTAAATCTCAAAAAGCACATGCTGTATGAAAGAAGTGAGATTCAAAGGAATACATACTGTATGGTTTCACTTGTAAGAAATTATCAGTGGGATATATCTAATCTATAGTGACAGGAAGAAGATTAGTTTGCCTGAGATAAGGGCTGAGGATAAGGTTTGACTGGGAGGGACACAATGGAAACTTTTAAGGGTGATGAAAATGTTCTGTCTTGATTGTGGTAGTGTTTACATGGGTGTATGAATTTACTAAAACTCATTAAACTGTACACTCATTGAGTTTGTACATTTTATGTAAATTATATCATACAAACACCTGTTCTACTCCTCTCCCTAAAGCACACCAAAATTAACAAAGAATGGAAAATAGAGAATGCTTTAATAAAATTATATAACACTTAAAACCTGAAACCAGAGATATGAAGAAAATGAGAGAGAGAGTAAAATTTGGACCAAATTGAAAAGACAATATATACTTCTATACCAGTAGGTGTCACAAAAATACTGATTCCTCTAAACTAAATTATGGATCTTGAAACAAATTGTTAATGATTCTTTAATTTATAAGCCATGAACTATGGCTATGGGATTGCTTGAAGGAAAATGGGGTCTATTCCCATAAAAATTTAGGTCCATACAGAAAGGTGGTGGGATAAAAAGGACTGATGAAGTCAAGTATCTCTATGGATACAGCATATTTATTTCCTTCAAACTCTTGTCCCTGATAAATGTCATGGGGAATCTGTGACATCTGCAGATTTACTGTGAGTTGTGTTCCCCTCCTACAGAAATACTTATTTATTCCAAAGGAGAAAATGACAAAATTTAATAGAAGATGGTTACTTACAGCTGACATGAAAATATATTATTTTGAGACAACCTACAGCAGGATAGGAACCAATAGCAGGATAGGAAATGGGAAGAGTTAAGGAAAAGGTCATAGTAAACAAAAGTAAGTGAAAACTAAACTTCACAAAAGTTAGATTAGAAAACTTAGCATGTGAAGAATATTTATGTAAAATATTGTAAGTCATTAAACAGAACATGGGAATTAATGAATAAACTCTTGGCTATTATAAATAACTAGAGACCTGGTGCAAGAAATTAGTGCATGGGTAGTGTCCCTAAGCCTGGCTGGAGATCAGGGCCAATCTGTGGGGCAACCAGCAAGGCGATCAGGGGCCCCTGCTCGCACCTGCCTTGGCTGGCCTGGTGCTGCCCGCTCCCCGGCCCCACTCCCTGCCGCTGCCGCCAGTCACCTCCCTCTGCAGCGGAGTGTTCGGTGTCACCACTCCCACCCACCTAGGCTGGCCTGGTGCTTCCCACTCGGTGGCCCCACCCTGCGCCACCACCACCAATCAGGGCCTGTGGGCTGGGGGAAGCTCCTGCATTGAGCATATGCCCCCTGGTGGTCAGTGAGCATCATAGCAACCGGTCATTCTACCGTTCAGTCGATTTGCATATTAGGATTTTATATAGATAGATGCTTGCAAAGAACATAGGCATGCATATATTTTTTCAAATGAGTGTTTTTGTTTTTTTCAGATAAATATTTAGAAGTGGCATTGCTTGGTCATATGGTAGTTTAATTATTAATTTTTTTTGAGGAATCTCCATACTGTTTTCCACAGTGGCTGCACCAATATACAATCCCACCAGCACTGCAGATTAATTCCCTTTTCTTCACATCCTCACCAGCACTTGTTATTTGTTGACTATTGCCATTCTGACAGGTGTGAGGTGATATCTCATTGTGGTTTTAATTTGCATTTTTCTGATAATTAGTGATGTTGAGCATCTTTTCACATGTCTGTTGGCTATCTGTATGTCCTCTTTGGAGAAATGTTTATTCAGGTTCTCTGCCATTTTTTTAATCAGACTGTTTTTGATGTTAAGTCGTATGAATTCCTTATACATTTATTTTAATTTAATTTCATTCTTTCAAGATAACATGCTTTGTATTTCAATACTTTGAAATATTGAGATGTGTCATATCCACTTGAAAATAATTATATTCTACAGTGTTAGGGTATAGTGTTCAAAGATTCAATTTGATCATATTAATCAATAGTGTTGATCTCTTACCTTTTGGGACAGCATGCATGGACCTGAAAGATATTATGCTAAGTGAAAGAAGCCAATATGAGAAAGACAACTATTACATGATCTCACTTTTTTGTGGAATCTAATGAACAAAATGAATTGACCAACAAAATAAGACCCGAAGCATGGAAGCATGGAACAGACTGACATATCTCGGTGTGGGGTTAGGGGGATGAGAAGAGATAAACCAAAGAACTTACATACTTATATGGACATAGGCAATAGGGTAGCAAAGATTTTGGAGGTGGGTAGAGGCTGGGAGGAGGAGGGCTAAAGAGGGGAAATGTGAGATATCTATAATACTATCAATAATAAAAAATATATTTAAAATAGTGTTGTTCAGATCATCTATGTTTTTATTGATTTTTATCTAGTTCTACCAGTTGCTGAGAGGTAGGAGTCATCCATAAGAGTATGTAACAAGCCTTAACCTCCAGGAATTATTAGGCCCCAAAAGGTCTATTTCTCAATATTTCTGGCTGAAGCAAGTGAGAAATAAGACAAAGAAACAAAGAAGATTGGGATCAAAATATAACCTTTGTTACTGAAAATTAATGTTGGAGAATATGGCTTATATCTATGAGTAAGTGGGGTTCCTAATATTATATTCCACTACAATGCAATGGCAAATGTTTCTGACCGGGGTGGGGGGGAGTTTCAGTGCTAAAGATTATAGAGCTGGGGGAGTTTCTGATGTCCTAATACTGACATACCAGTTGTGATAAGCTATTTCTTAGAGGAGCAGAAGAAAACAAGTGCTTCTTGTAAACAATTTATTTCCCAAGAGACAAAAAGAAGAAAAGAAAACTCTGTAGTCATAAGAATTTTCTTCTTATCACTGATGGTATTAAATCATTCTTGATCCCCTAAAACACATGAGTAAAGAGATGGAAAGAGGCCAGGGATGTTATGCAAATAGATGTCTCTTTACATAAATGGAAACATCAGGAATGAAAAAGCATTTCCTCCCAATTCCACTTCTAAAAGTATATTATTCCAATGCAAAAGAAAGTTGTAACTGAGTTTTGGTCTTATTTGTCTAAGCAATAGAGAAAATGAATATAGCTTAGCCAGGTAGAGAAAAATGATCTCTTAAAAGATAGTAATTTGTTGAGAAATTGAAAGGAAGTAAGAGAATGCATTTTAGACGACTTTCTCCATATTTGGCTATACAAGGGGAAAAAAGGTATAAGGGTATCTTAAAAGCATCATAAAGTAATGCTCTTTTACAATGGTGAAGATAATCATTATGGTTAGCTGAGAGGACAATATCAATGCTAAAAAAAGAATTGAAGAAATGAAAAGTGAAAGGAAATTATTGTTTGCCCCACCCATTTTCTCTTTCCTAGGATCTTGGTCTACCAATCCATATGAATAATTCTGTGTAGTTTCATTTTGGTAAGAATTTGTGCATTTATTTTCTGAAACAGGTTAAAAACAGCTAAAGAAGTATTGAGGTAAAGAGGAAAAGCATAAATCAATCTCATACATTATAGAAAACATTGTCTTCTACTTTCCTTGAAAATAGAGATTAAAAGTACTAAAAATAGTACAACTGGAGGACTTGAGGATAGCAGTGAATTTGGAAGAATTACTTTAGGGAAAACATTTTTATGATACTTTTCTGCCAGCAGCTCCATTTTCTTATAACTGACACTACCAAAATCCTCTATTAATACAGTTCCTTAGATGGGCATGTTTGTAATATTATTTGATGATCACCTACTCAGCCAAGCTAATCAACTGTGCTTTCTCTTCTCTAGGAATTTAGACTTGGGATACTGAGGTACTATTCCAGGTAGTTGCAGGACTCTGAGAGGATAATAATGTAAATAAACAAAGAAAATCACAGAAGAAATATCATGTGACCTAAGCAATAACCAGAGACAGAGATTATAAAAGAGAAAGCGAAAGTTGGTAACACAGTAACTAATGGCATCCAGTTACCAACTCTGACTCAATTTGACTCTGGGTATATTACTTTCCATGAGATCACTGTACTTCATTAATGCTCTTTCCACCCTCTATTCCTTAAACTTAATTTGAGCTATCTTAAAACCAAAAGAGTATTTTTTTAAGAAAAGGAAATCTCAGGAATGAGTGAAATAATTATTTAATGGTGCAGAGGTTCTACCTGAAAATATTGGAAATGATACATTTTCAATGGAGCCAATCATCATGTGTTGTGCAGTATTCCTTGGAATGTTCAGAAGTCCAGAAGTAGTCACAGAGGAAACAGGTAGGTTGACTAAGGGTTTTAAAATTAATCAACTAGACAGATACAGTGGGAGGAAAAATAATTCAGATTGCTGGTGAGAGTACACTTCAAGAAACTTGTAATGAGTATTTAAGCAATATAGGAAGTTATGGAAAGGAGGAATAACAGCAAATTAAAGTTTTGATGAAACAAAAAAAACTATGCTAGTTAGGATGCAAGAGTAAGAAAGGCTAAAGGATAGAAGAATGTGATGAGTGAGAAGTTTCAGTGTTAAAGATTACAGAAGTGGAATAGTTGGGTTGATGACAATTTCTACTGATTTTCATTGTGAGTGAATTATAGAAATAGAATGTGGAAGACAGTCAATTAAATAAAAGGGAATCAGGATGCTGGATGTTCTATCTATTTTTTAGTTGGAATATTTTGGGATTATTATGCAGATGAAAAAAATATATAACTAAAACTAATGCCAAAATCTTCAAAGCTTGTAGAAGAGTGACATGAACATGATTGAAATTGGGCAGGAGCAGGGTAATTTTATAGGCTTTAAAAGACTAAGGGATAGTAAACAAAGATGATGAAATCAATTCTAAAATATAATAAAGGGGATCCAGGATTATTGCAACCCAATTTCCTGACAATGTGGGAGAATGAGAAAATGTCAGTTGATAGTGCCATAGGGGAAATCAGCATCCATGAAGGAGGAGAACCAGGTTCTGGTTAAGTTAAAAAAATAAAGGGAAAATAAGATGGATAGAGCAAGAGGTCTATTAAAAACTGAATAGCCAGGCCACATGGCTCAGTGGTTGAGCATGGATCTATGAACCAGGAAGAAACAGTTCGATTCCCAGTCAGGGCACATACCCGGGTTTTGGGCTTGATCCCCAGTGTGGGGAAGGCAGCCAATCAATTATTCTCTCTCATCATTGATGTTTCTATCTCCCTCTCCTTTCCTCTCTAAAATAAATAAACATATATTAAAAATTTATATATAAACATGACTCCTTAAAAACAGAATTAGGTTAGAGGATGGAGGTGTGACAGTATTTTATTAGTGTAGTTTGAAGTACTAAAGTACTATTTGTGCCTTAAATTAAATTTATTTTGAAGAACATAGTCTTTCACTAAATCAGAGGCCTTTTCTCTCAAATTAGTCTAATTTATTGAGACTCCAGGGCACTGATCTTTCCTGTCATTCACATAGCCATGTAGCATGAAAACAAATTAAATTGACTGAAGTTAGCATCCAATTTTCTCACCAATAGATTTGGAAATAAGAAACTCATCCAACTCCAATTAAAACTCATTCAGACCACATGACTTCAACATGAATTGGAATCATACAGTCTTAAGTTCTATCGATCACAGTCATAATGTAACATTATTCAGCACCCATGACATTAGACACCTTAGAGATAATTTTCAAAATGTGTAATTTGGATTCAATTTTCTTCTGTTCCTTTAAAGAAGGTAATAGAAGCAAAAACATTTTAAAGATACTACATGTTTTTCTAATTTATAACATCATCATTACCATCATTATTTTTCTTGTCAAATGATGTATTGTAATAGAATATTGAACTGCATGCCAGAATGCTTGGATTCTACTCCCAGCTTTGTTTTCTTTGAGATAGTCCCTTCACCTATATAGAATTCAGTATTCTTATCTGTCAAATTGAGAGGTTAATCTGAATAATCTCTAAATTACTTTCCAGCATGAAATGGTATTGGGTCCTCTCACTTTGTATATCCCTCTTCTATTTTTTCAGATATAAAATAAATGCAGAATCAGTCATTGTATTAGTCAGGGTTCTCCAGAGAAACAGAACAAATAATTTTCATATATATATTACATATATATATAACATAAATTTATAAACACTATCTATACTATTAATAGAGGAATATACAAATTGGCCAAAACGCCATCATGTAATGACCAATCAGGATGGGCGTGGGGCCACAGTGGAGAGCTCTCAGCACACCTGCACCTGGGGTCCATAGGGTGCGGAAAGGGAGAATAGATAGGCAGTTAGGGGGATCAGGCCAGGAGGGGAGAGCAGATAGGCAGTTAGGGGTATCAGACAAGGAGGGGAGAGCAGATAGGCAGTTAGGGTGATCAGGCTGGCAAGGGAGAATAGTTAGGCAGTTAGGGGGATTAGGCCAGGAGGGGAGAACAGTTAAGCAGTTAGGGGGATCAGGCCAGGAGGGGAGAGCAGTTAGGGGGATTAGGCCAGCAGGGGAGCAGTTAGGGGCATCAGGCAGACAGGCAGGTGAACGATTAGGAGCCAGTGGTTCTGGACTGCATGAGGGATCCCGGATTGGAGAGGGTGCAGGCCGGGCTGAGAGACCCCGCCCCCCACCTTCATGCACAAATTTTGTGCACTGGGCCTCTAGTATATTATATATTTACTAGAGGCGCAGTGCACGAAATCCGTGCATAGGAGGTGCGGGGAGGGGGGTGTCCCTCACCCCAGTCTCTTGCCAGAGGCCCCTCCCCTTCCTCTGCACAGCCTCTGGGAAGATGCTTGTGCAGTGGCCTCCTTAGGGCCCCGGCCCACGACACCTGGCAGCTCGGGTACTCAGGTGCTTGGGCTCCCAGGTCCTGCTTCCCTGCCAGCGTGGTGTGCATCAGCTGCTGTGGGAGCCGCGCTTCAGGAGTTGCCCCTTGGACTATACTACTTGCGAGCGCGGGGGCAGGCAGCCATGGCGGCAGTGATTTGATGTCTGTAGCGCACCCGCCGGACACCCCCCTTGCCGCGGCGCCACGCTGCAGGCAGGAGGCTTCCAGTCTGTGACTGGGGCTACCGGGCTGTGACTGGGGGCTACAGGCGGAGGACCCTGGCACCCATAGGGCTCCCTCAGTGTCAGGAACTGGGAAGATCCATTTTTCTGGTTCCTCCACTCCCTCCACGCAGCTGGGGCGGGGACTCTGGACTCACGTTACTGTGAGCCCAGTGTCACTCACCCTGGCCTCAGTCCAGAGGCCCCTTCCTTCCCTCCCTCCATGCAGTAGGACAAGGATGTTGGGCTCTGGCCAGAGGATCCTCCCCTACTTCTGCACAGCTGGGGCACAGACGCTGGGCTCTGGCCAGAGGCCCTTCCCCTCCCTCAATGACCAAGGAGCAGACTCTGGGTTCGCTTTGCCAGGGCGATGCCACCAGCATCTGCCCTGGCTGCTATGGGCGCTGCCATTTTGTTGTGGAGTGATGGTTAATTTGCATATTACTTTTTTATTAGATAGGATGTATGTCTTTTATATATCATAATACACCTGCTATATTTTCATATATACATAAATATCTGCATATTTGTGAGATACAAAATGCAAATATAAAATGGTATTTACTATAGCAATTAGTTCTTCAGATTATGGAGGCTGATAAAAATCCCATGATCTGCTGTCTTTAAGCTGTAAACCCAGGAAATGAGTGCTATAAATTCTAGTTTGAGTCCTAAAGCCTGAGGACCAAGAGTGCTGATGGTATAAATCCCACTCCAAGGTCAGATGACCAGTGTTTAAGCTCAACAGTCAGGTAGAGAGACAGAAAATTCAACCTTCCTTCACTTTTTTGTTCTGTTGAGGTCCTTAGTGAAGTGGATAATGCCCACCCACATTGTGAAAGGCAATGTGCTTTACTCAGTCCACAGATTCAAATGCTAATCTCCTAAAAATACTCTACAGACACACCCAAAAATAATGTTAAACCAAATATAATCATCTCTTAGCCTAGTCAAGTTGACCCAAAAAAATTACCCATCAAAATTCCACCCCTTGTCAACTTGGCACTCATATGCATCTCCTTAAAACATACTTAATCTCCAAATAAAGGCAATAACAAGGTCATAATTCTTGCAAACATGATATAACTATTCTTCATACAACCAATAATGCACTAACCACTTTCCCAAAACAGGTGGTAAAGTTCTTAAGTGATGTTACTCTTCTCTTTGATATCCCATAACTTAAATACTATGATGTAAAATTAACAAACTTAAATACTATTATATAAAGTTAATAATATATATTATGTTACATTATGAGGGAATAAGAGAGAAAATAAAACAAAAAATGTTTGATATACACACAAATATATTTACAACAAAATTAAATTAGGAAGAAATACTCCTTATAATCATAGTCCTTGTTTCCATAACATGTCTTATGGTCATAGTTGGTATTCATACTACTGTCTTCCACTACCCATTTTGTGTTCCCTTTGACTTCATGGAGTACCTTAGCTGTTTGTGTTTTTTACCTGGTGGGGTTACCCAAACCCTCATTCCTGAAGACTCTGGAGCATTAGTTGTTTTGCCTAGATTGAGTTTGTTATAGTTTTCCATTGACTTTTATCAGAAAGCATGGTAATATTAAGAGACACCCTAAGACACCCTAAAGGGTCTTCTATACTCCAGACATACTCTTTCTTACCTCCATTGTGGAGTAGTAATCCAATTTCCCCTTGATAGTATCAATCACACCAGCTGGCACAGTAATTTCATTATTTACCTGTTGATTGAGAGGTATGATAACCCCAAAAAGGCCAGGTCGGACAATCTTAACTTCCAATTTAATAGAATTAGTGTTGTGTCACTTGGTGGAAGCATTTCTGTTTTTTAGAACTAAGACTTCTAGCTCAGCAGACCATAAGGTCTCAGAAACATAAAACAAACAATTTGCTAGTGGGTCACTAAGGGTAATAGTGAATGGTATCATCCCTTTTTTACCCCCTTCATTTCTGGACTTGTGAATCCTATTAGAGAAAGAGCACCACATATTGGCCATTTATTCAGAGCATATAGAGCTTTCTGGAGAACCTTGCCCCAGACTTCCAGAATACTGCCACATAGTTGACACAGTAGCTCAGTCTTTAAAAGGTCATTCCACAATTCTGTCAAGCCAATTGCTTCAGAATGGTGAGCAACAGAGTAAGGACCAGTGCATGCCTTGAGTATGAGTTTGTTGCTATACTTCTTTTAATGTGAAGTGATTTCCTTAATCAGAAGCAGTGCTTTGATAAATACCATGGATGTAGTTTTGTCAGAAGTATTACATTCAATGAAGGCAAATCCCTATCCACAGTAAGTGTATATTGCAGTAAGAATAAAATACTGTCTCTTCCATGATAGAAGCTGTCTAATGTAATCAACCTGACATCAGATCACTCCAAGGAATGGTGACTTATCAGGAATTCAGCGTTGATTTCTGCTTTATGCAAATTGGGTACTCAGTAGTAACTATAGGCAGGTTGGCTTTGGTGATTAAAAGTGCATGCTGTTGAACCCATAGAGGAGAGTATAGACGTGTGTGGTGTGTGTGTGTATGAGCTAGGGTTAGTTAGATTCTGCAGGTCTTCCAAGGGGCTGCCTAACCGGGCAGTCCTAGATGGCAGAGCCCCGCGCACAAAGCGGACACTTCTCGGTGGCTGGTGCAGACACGGAGACCACGCCATCTTGAGAAACAGAGCAGCTTGAGACTCGGATCCTGGCTTCTGACACAAACCAGGACCCTGCAGCCACTGGGGACAGAGAACTGCTATCACAGCTTCAGACCAACAAACCACAAGAATCCAGACTTCCCAGCAGATTTGCTTGAGTCAAAGAGCCTATCCCCCTCCCCGCAGGCACTCGGATAGTGCCATAGTAACTAGTAGACCCGCCTCTCGCCCAAGCTGCAGAGCACCCTCAGCCTCAGGATAGCACCATAGTAACTGATAGACCCACCCCTCGCCCAAGCTGCAGAGCTTTGTGCAGGGACTCGCTCCCCCTTACAGAAGTTGGCGCTCAAGACAGAAGCAGGACAGAAGCAGCTCCCCGTCGGGGAAATCTGTCAGTGCACACAGAAGGCTCCCCTTAAGGGAATTTTGGGGAATTTGTCTTGGGGGACACAGCTCCCCCTTTGGGGAATCATAGAGCGTGCACAGAGGGGCTTCCCTTTGGGGAATTTGGTGCACAGGATGGACTCCGCCCCACTTCGAGGAGTCTGGGAGAGTGCACGGAGCCAGCTCACCTTCAGGAATTTGAGAGTGTGTGCCCTAGCGGGTTTGACTCAGTAGAGAGAGCACACACAGGACGCAGCGCCACTTCAGGGAATTTGGCACACCAGACATAGCTGCCTGGGATCCCTGACTCACAGTGTATTCACACGAAGAGCCAGTGACCCCAATTGTTGGTGCATGGACACACAGGGACCCTGATTCTCAACGAGAAACCGCACAAGGCAACAGAGACTCTGACACTCGATTCTTGGTGCAGACACAGGGAAACTCTGACTCCTGGCACATGCTAAGGATCTCATTTTCGGCACATACCAACAGTGTGGTGCAGACAGGGCCCCTGAATCTAAATGTGCACATGAGACCACACAGAACACAGGGGACACTGACCCTGGGGAAGTCTGGTTCCCACCAACCAAAGGAAGCCACACGTCCTAGTGTCAGAGCACTACAGTGAAATTCGGGTGGAGCAAAGTCCCCACAGCACATGGCCCAGGTCCACGCAAACGGAAGCTTGAGCTTTCTGGTGATAGCCAGAATGGGGAAACAAAATAACTCACAGAGGAAAGAAAATGTAGAGTCACAAAGAAAGGAAATTAGTGAAACTGAAGCTTGCAACATGACCGAAAAGGAGTTCAGAGTAATGGTCGTGGAATTTATACATCGGATGGATGAGAAAATCAACAACTTATGCAAGAATCAGGAAGAAATGAAAAGTGATATAGCTACAATCAAAAACACCATGGAAAGTTTCAACAGTAGACTACAAGAAGCAGAGGACCGAATTAGTGAGTTAGAAGATCATGTACAGAAACAAGCTCAATCTGAACAGCAATTGGAGAAAAAAATTAAAAAGCAGGAGGAAAGCCTAAGGGAGCTTCGGGACAACATGAAACGAAGAAACATGCTTATAATAGGGCTGCCAGAAGGACAAGAAGAGCAGCAGGGATTAGAAAATCTATTTGAAGAAATAGTGACAGAAAACTTCCCGAATATGGGAAAGATAAAATTTATGCAAGTACAGAGAGTCCCAAGCAGGATCAACCCCAGAAGACCCACACCAAGACATGTCATAATTTCAATGGCAAATATAAATGATAAAGAGAGAATCTTAAAGGCGGCAAGAGAGAGACAGAGAGTTACCTACAAAGGAACACCCATCAGATTGTCAAATGATTACTCAACAGAAACACAACAAGCTAGAAGTGAATGGAAGGAGGTATACAAAGTGTTGCAAAGCAAAGGACTGAATCCAAGAATAATATATACAGCAAGACTATCAATCAAAATTGAAGGGGAAATCAGGAGCTTCGCAGACAAAAAAAGGCTCAGGGAGTTTATCACCACCAAACCAGCAATGCAAGAATTGCTAAAGGGAATACTGTAAAAAGAAGAAATAAACATGTAAGAAGGAATACAGACACAAAAATAGATATGACTACAAACAAATACCTTTCAGTAATAACTTTAAATGTAAATGGAATAAATGCTCCAATCAAAAGACATCGAGTGGCTGAATGGATAAAAAAAACATGACCCATATATATGCTGTCTACAAGAGACCCACCTCAGAACAAGAGACTCACACAGATTAAAAGTGAAGGGATGGAAAAATATCTTTCAGGCAAATGGAAATGAAAAAAAAAAAAAAAGCTTGGGTAGCAATACTTATATCTGACAAAATAGACCTCAAAGTAAATGCCATAACAAGAGATAAGGAAGGCCACTTCATAATACTAAAGGGAGAAATCCAACAAGAAGAAATAATTCTGGTAAACATATATGCTCCCAATATAGGAGCACCCAAATACATAAAAAAAACTCCTGGAGGATATCAAGGGAGAGATTAATAGCAATACAATCATAGTAGGAGACTTTAATACCCCACTATCACCATTGGACAAATCCGCTAAACAAAAAATCAGCAAAGAAACAGCAATCCTAAATGACTCACTAGACCAGATGGAATTAATTGACATCTTAAGAACATTTCACCCCAAAGACACAGAATATACATTCTTCTCAAGTGCACATTGGTCATTTTCAAAGATAGACCATATGCTGGGTAACAGGCAAAGTCTCTTCAAATTCAAGAAGATAGAAATTATATCAAGAAGATAGAAATTATCTCAGATCACAGTGGCATAAAACTGGAAATCAACTACAATAAATACAATCCAAAGAAATAAAACACATGGAGACTAAACAGCATGCTATTAAACAAGGACTGGGTCACCAGAGAGATCAAGGAAGAAATAAAAATCATCATGGCAACAAATGACAATGAAAACACAACAATCCAAAATCTATGGGACACAGCAAAAGCAGTCTTGAGAGGGAAGTTCATAGCTCTACAAGCCTATTGCAAAAAACAAGAAACAATGGTAATAAATTACCTAACCCTACAACTCAAAGAGCTAGAAAAAGAGCAGCAAGAAAAGCCCAGTGTAACCAGAAGGAAGGAAATAACAATGATCAGAGCGGAGATAAATGACATAGAGACCAAAGAAACAATACAAAAGATCAACAAAACCAAGAGCTGGTTCTTTGAAAGGATAAACAAGATTGATGGACCTCTAGCCAGGCTCACCAAGAAGCAAAGAGAGAGGACCCAAATAAACAAAATCAGAAAGGAAAGAGGTGAAATAACAACAGACACCACTGAGATACAAAGATTTGTTACAAAATACTATGAAAAACTCTATTCCAAAAAACTGGACAACCTGGAGGAAATGAACATATTCCTAGAAAAATATAACCTTCCAAAAATCAATCAAGAAGAATATAAACAGCTCAATAGGCCAATAACTATGGACCAAATTAAAGCGGTCATTAAAAAGCTTCTGGCAAACAAAAGCCTGGGGCCTGACGGCTTCACAGGAGAGTTTTACCAAACATTCAAGGAAGAACTAAAGCCTATCCTCCTCAGGCTATTCCAAAAAATTTAAGAGAAATTCAAGAGAAAGGAACACTTCCAAGCTCTTTCTATGAAGCCAGCATCACCCTAATACCAAAACCAGATAAAGACAACACAATGAAAGAGAATTACAGACCAATATCCCTCATGAACATAGATGCCAAAATCCTCAACACAATTCTAGCAAATTGGCTCCAGCAGTACATCAGAAAGATCATACACCATGACCAAGTAGGATTTATCCCAGGAATGCAAGGATGGTACAATATCTGCAAATCAATAAACGTGATACATCACATAAACAAATTGAGAGATAAAAATCACATAGTCATATCAATTGATGCAGAAAAAGCATTTGACAAAATCCAACACCCTTTCTTGATAAAAACTCTCAACAAGGTGGGAATAGAAGGCTCATACCTCAACATAATAAAAGCTATATATGATAAACCCACAGCAAACATCATACTCAATGGACAAAAACTAAAACCATTTCACCTAAGAACAGGAACAAGACAGGGATGCCCACTCTCACCACTCCTGTTTGACATAGTACTGGAAGTATTAGCCATTGCAATTAGACAAGAAGAAGAAATAAAAGGCATCCAAATTGGAAAAGAACAAGTAAAGCTGTCTTTATTTGCAGACGACATGATATTGTACATAAAAAATCCGAAAGACTTCGTCAAAAAACTAATAGACTTAATAAATGAATTAGGCAATGTGGCAGGATACAAAATTAACGCCAAGAAATCTATGGCCTTTCTATACACCAATAGTGAACTTACAGACAGAGAGACTAAAAAGGCAATCCCATTACCATCGCACCAAAAATATTAAGATACCTAGGAATAAACTTAACTAAGGAGGTAAAAGACCTATACACGGAAAACTAAAGGACACTGAAAAAAGAGATAGAGGACGACGTAAACAGATGGAAGAACATACCATGTTCATGGATTGGTAGAATCAACATCATTAAAATGTCCATACTACCCAAAGCAATCTATAGATTCAATGCACTCCCCATTAAAATACCAACGTCATATTTCACAGACCTTGAAAGAACTCTCCAAAAATTCATCTGGAATACAAAAAGACCCCGAATAGCCACAGCAATCCTGAGAAAGAAGAATAAAGTAGCAGGGATCTCAATACCAGATTTCAAGCTGTATTACAAAGCCACTATTCTCAAAACAGCCTGGTACTGGCACAAGAACAACAAAACAACAAGAAAGCCCACTGCATGGGAGAACATATTTGCAAATGGCATCACTGATAAAGGTTTAATCTCCAACGTCTACAGGCAGCTTATACAACTTAATAAAAGGAAGATAAATGATCCAATAAAAAAGTGGGCAACGGACCTAAATAGAATCTTTCCCAAAGAAGACAGAAGGAAGGCCAAGAGACACATGAAAACATGCTCAATGTCACTAATTATCCGAGTGATGCAAATCAAAACATCAATGCGGTACCATCTCACACCTGTCAGAATGGCTACCATCAACAAATCAACAAACGACAAGTGTTGGCGAGGATGCAGAGAAAAAGGAACCCTCGTGCACTGCTGGTGGGAATGCAGACTGGTGCAGCCACTGTGGAGAACAGTATGGAATTTCCTCAAAAACCTGAAAATGGAACTCCCATTTGACCCAGTAATCTCACTCCTAGGAATATATCCTAAGAAACTGGGAACACCAATAAGAAAGGATATATGCACCCCTATGTTCATAGAAGCACAATTTACAATAGTTAAGATCTGGAAACAGCCTAGGTGCCCATCAGCAGATGACTGTATCAGAAAACCATGGTACATCTACACAATGGAATATTATGCTGCCATAAAAAAGAAGGAATTCTTACCATTTGCAGCAACCTGGATGGAATTGGAGAACATTATGTTAAGTGAAATAAGCCAGTCAATGAAAGAAAAATACCACATGATCTCACTCATTTATGGATAATAAAGAACATTATAAACTTGAACAAAAAGATAGATGCAGAGGCAGTAACGCATCAAGCAGTCTGTCAAATTACAGCAGGAAGGTTAGGAAGAGGTGGGGAAGATAAGAGATCAATCAAAGGACTTGTATGCATGCATATAAGCATAACCAATGGACGCAAAACTCTGGGGGGTGAGGGCATATATGGGAGTGGGGTGGGGGGCCAATGGTAAGATATGTACACATATAATACCTTAATAAAAAATTGGGGAAAAAAAGAAAGACTAGGAACTAAGGGAAAATAGAAGTAAATTGAACAGAATAGTTAGAGAATACAGAGAAAATACATCACACACAAAAAAAGTGCATGCTGTTGCCCTGGCCAGTTTATCTCAGTGGTTAGAGCATTGGCCCACAAACTGAAGGGTTGGGTCACAGGTTTGATTCCTGGGCACGTACCTGGGTTGCATGTTCAATCCCCTGCCCCTGTAGGAGCGAATGTGGGAGGGAGCCAGTGGATATGTCTCTCTCACATAGATGTTTCTTTCTCTCTCTCCTCCTCCCCCTCTCCCTCCCTTCCACTCTCTCTAAAATTCAATGGAAAAAAGTATCCTCTGATGAGGATTAAAAACAACAAATGTGCATGTTGCTGAGTCTATGTAAAACCTTCATTCTTGCCACCATGTACACTTTGTTCATGAGACCATTGGACAATGACAGAGTGACTTGAGTAAAAGATTGACTGGCATGTAAAAAATGGATTATTTTATACTCTTGACTATTAAAAATCTCCTTTAATGAAATTACTCTTTGGTGAGCACTTACATTAAACACACATATTATCAAGCTGTGTGTTTTTTGCCAATTCACATAGGTCTACCTGCAAATCTCTTCCCCAAATTTCTTTGTCATCAGTTTTCTAATCTTGTTCTTTCCAAGTCCACAAACCTCCAATAAAACCATTGGCCACCTCCCATGAATTGGTATGTATGTAATTCCATATCTGGCCATTTCTCCTTCCAAGCAAAGTGTAAAACATGATGTACTGCTTACAATTATGCCCATTGGGTGAAATTCTTCCCCACTGTCCTTTAGGGATGTCCCAGAAAGGGGCTTTAGTGCTCAAGACTTTTCTTTCTCTGTCACTGGATCATAGGGAACTCCCTTGAGACCATAGGTACAGGCTGGGAGAGAAAAAGAAATGTAAGAGGAGTGGGCACCAAGGGCATTTGGGATAATTCTTCATTTTACTTGTGCTTTCATCACCTGCTTGGACTTGGTCATGTATTAACACTTTCATTTGATGATGGAGTGCTGTTTTGCATGCCAAACTTAATGTCTTAGTGAATCAGGTAACATGGAATTCATGATGTGTAGCTCAGATTGCATGTCAACTTGATGGCTTATGGTTCAGTATTCAGTCTCTTCTGAGGCCCAGTAGCCAAGAGCTGTTTCTCAAAAGGAGAGTTGTTGTTTGTGGAGGATGGCAGGATCTTGCTCTAAAATCCTAAGAGTCTGTGCTGTACTTCTCTTATAGAGACCTGCTAATAGTTCCAAATAGCATTCCTATCTGTAACTGATACTTTCAGTTCCATTGGATTGGCTGGATCATATGACTCAAACAGCAGAGCAGTTTGTATGGCAACCTTGAACTACTGCAGAGCCTTCTATTGTTCTGGGTCCCACTCAAAACTAGCAGTGTTTCAGGTAACTTGGCAAATGGTCCAGAGTAACACACCCAAATGAGGAATATGTTGCCTCCAAACTTCTAAGTTCACTAGGTGTTGTGCCTCCTTTTTGGTTATAGGAAGGGCCAGATATGATAAATTATTCTTCACCTTTGAAAGGATATCTCAACATGCCCCACACCACTGGCTGCCCCTGGAAAATTCACAGTTAGAAAGCACCTGAACTTTTGCTGGGTTTATTTTTCTACCCTCTGACACACAAATGTTTTACCAATAAGTCTAGAGTAGTTGCTACTCTTCACTCACTACGTCTAATCAGCATAATGTCACCAATGCAATGGACCAGTATGATATCTTTTGGGAGGGAAAGGTGGTTAACATCCCTGAAAACTAAATTATGGCATAGGGCAGGAAAGGTCAATAATACTGGGGATGGAGAAGTTGATACCACTAGGGTTTTGAAAGTTGTTTCTGCTGGGAGCAGAGAAGCTTCTTCCAATGGGCATGGAGAGATTTCTTCCACTGACAAAGAAAATTCATCAGAATTTAGAGGCTCATTGTATCCAGTTTCATCAGGGTGTTCCCACATGTCCCCAGTAAATAAGAAGAATTACTCATCCATTTCTTCTTGATTCTTATATGCACCCTTATGTTCATAGCAGCACAATTCACCATAGCTAAGATTTGGAAACAGCCCAAGTGCCCATCAGTAGATGAGTGAATTAAAAAATTGTGGTACATCTACACAATGGAATACTACGCTGTGGTAAAAAAGAAGTTCTTACCATTTGCACCAACATGGATGGAGATGGAGAGCATTATGCTAAGTGAAATAAGCCAGGCAGAGAAAGATAAATATCACATGATCTCACTCATTTGTGGAATATAATGAACAACATAAACTGATGAACAAAAATAGATCCAGAGACAGAGAAACATCAATCAGAATGTCAAACCTCAGGGAAGGTAGGGGACAGTGGGGGTAAGGGGGAGAGATCAACCAAAGAACTTATATGCATGTATATAAGCCTAATCAATGGACACAGACAACAGAGGGGTGGGGGCATGAATGGGGGAGGTAGGGAGTAATGGGGAAATAAGGACACATATGTAATACCTTAATCAATAAAGAAATTTTTAAAAATGTAAAAAAGAATAAAGCTTCCAGGAGATTTAAAAAAAGAATTGCTCATAATCCTTTATTTTAAAAGCATTTTGTTTTTAAGTGAAAAGAACTATCATTTTCAAAGACTTTTAGACTTTTATTATATGAAGTCAAATCTATAGATAAATAGGGAATTTGTGATTTGAATTGTGTTTTGCCTCTGTGTGTGATACCATGTAGGTATGACTTTTATCATATTCCTGGAAATATAATTCGTACTCAGGAGTGTTGTAATAAAATTCATTTGTAGTAAACATTGTAATAAAATGCATTTTGTACCACCAAAATATAAGAAATATCTTTTAGGGTATTCCAGCAGCAAAATAGTGATGCTTGGTATTACGATTCTGCAAGGAATTAGAGGGCTTTCTGAATCCTCAAAGGAACATGAAATACGTTTGGTCTATATTTAGTGTTTGTCATGTCTTCCAGAATTTTCTCATCCTTAAAACTAATGAGTTACATAGCAGATTTAAAAACTGCTTCACAAATCCCTAGTAATTACTCATAAGTATCTCATTCACCTATTTATTTTCTCATATTTATAATGATTTCAAAGAGAAAGGGAGAGGGAGAGAGAGAATCATAGGTCAATGCCCCACCACTGAGCTACACTAGCTCATTCATATTTGAATGTTTGCAATGTACCAGAAACTCTGCTATATGCAATGTAGAAGTAGACAAGGTGATGAGGAGAAAAAGTTGGATTTTGAGGACAGAAAGTTGTGTATCTGCCACTGCTTCAACCAGATCAGGTCTGCTTTAATAATTTTGTATTTTGGACTTCTAAAAAGTTTCCATGATAAAAAACCATGAAAATCACTAGTATGAATAATAATAAAGTACCAGAATATCCACTCTCTCAGCATATTATTTAGCTGAAATTTCACTGGATTTAAATACATTTTTAGTCTTTGGTGAAGTTACATTGCTTTGGATTCTTCATGTACTGTGTTATGTAAAATTCTCAGTGTCTTCCAAAGTATCTGAATTGCTATGATTACCAAATTGAGGAATGTTTCAAACCAGAGGTAATGCATTCAGTCTCTGGTACTCAGAAAAGGTCACAGACCTTTGAACAGTTACTTGTCCATTTTCATGAACCTCATACTTTTTTCTAAATATCATACATCCTACCTTATAATAGAGAAACATGCAAATTGACCGCACCTCCGCTATGCCCATGATTGGGCCGGGGAGAGGCTGGGGGGCGGGACTCCGGGTGGCCTATCCGGCCATTGAGAAGATAAAGATGGCAGAGCCCAATCCTCTTAGTTACGGGGGTCCCTGGGGAGATCACCAACCTGGGGGAGCGTGGCCGGGCCCAGTCAGCCACTCCCGGGGGTCCCCGGGGCGATCGCCAACCTGGGGGGGGCATGGCCGGGCCCAGCCAGCCGCTCCAGGGGGTCCCCGGGGAGATCGGCACCCTGGGGAGGTGAGGCGGGACTCGCCCAGCCGCTCCCAGGGTCCCTGGGAACATTGCAGGCATGTGGTTGCTGAGACCCAGACCAGGCCTCTGGCCACAGATTCATAGCATTGCGGAGACCTAGGGCAGGGATCTGCCTCATCTGCAGAGAGACAGAGGTTCTGCAGTGCCCCCAAGATGTGGGTGGGCCCAGCCAGGGATCAAGGGGCATGGAAGGACTCCTGGCAAAGGGGCAAAGACCCTCACCTCTGAGGCGGGGGTTGTGGGGTGGTGCCACCTCAGTGGAGGGGTGCTACACTGCAGGGTACTGGACTGACTGATGTGATTCAGAGAAGCTCCCAGTGCTAATGGGCCTCGCTCAGGCGGCCTTCACACTTCAGAGGCAGTGACTCCTGCTCCTGCCTTGACCCAAAAGCAAGCTCGGGACACCCTGCCCCATAGCACAGCATGCCTAGGTAGTGAGTGGGAAGCCTTCCACCTGCTTCGGAGAAGGGGGGGCAGTAAAGAATGGGGGGAGAGGAAAGAATGTGGAGCATCCGCAATGAAGAGGTGCTTGAGAAAGAGGCTCGGAAGCCTGACTGGAAGGTTTGTTCTGTTTGCTGGGCTGCTGCCCCTTAGGAAGCGCAAAGAGCATGGCTCTGAGGGCTTCCTGTGTGCTGAGTCAAGTTCCACAGCCAACTGGAATTGGCCTCAGTTTCCTAGTCTGTAAAATGGATTAAGCGTGTCCCAGTGCCTTCACTGAGCTTTGATGGCCAATTGAGATACTATATAAAGAAAATGAGGGAAGAAGTGAGAAAGAAAAGGAAGGACGAGCAACATGAAAGAAAGACGGAAAGGAACCTGTAAACCCATTGTCACTTAAATAGGGAATATAGTCAATAGTGTTGTAATGATGGTATGATGCCAGGTGGGTACTAGAAATATTGGGGAACACTTTGTAAAGTATATGATTGTCTAACCACTATTCTGTAACTAATATAAAACCTGAAACCAATGCAAAATAATGTTGAATGTAAAGAAATGAAAATTGGAGTGAAATTTTTATAAATTTCAAAGTTTAAATAAAAGCTGTAAAGGAAGGAAGGGGAGAATAAAAAGTGTTTTTCATTTTGCCACTTCATTAAAAAGACAGTTGTCTTTATATGGTGCTTTTATACTTTTCTAAGTCATTATCTCATTTTAATTTCTGGGCAACTTAAAGACAAGATAAGTATTCCCTCCACTATTCAAAGAAAGGAAATCTTGGTGTCTGGTCCTAATAATTCAATTGTCAAGCCCTTATTGTAAAGCAGGGCTAGTAAAATTTTCTGTGCAGGGTCATATCTATACTAATAAAAGCCTTGGGGTGATAAGGCCAGCAGGGGAGGGTATTTGGGGGCAATCAGGCCTGCAGAGGAGCAGTTAGGGGGCAATCAGGCCAGCAAGGGAGCAGTTAGGGGGCAATCAGGCAGGTAGGTGAGCGGTTAGGAGCCAGTGGTCCCGGATTGTGAGAGGGATGTCCAACTGCAGGATGTCCTGCAGTTGGACATCCCCCGAGGGGTCCCATATTAGAGAGGGTGCAAGCTGGGCTGAGGGACACCCTCCCCAGTGCACGAATTTCATGCACCGGGCCTCTAGTGGTAAAATAAAAGAGAATAGCTGCAAGTATCCTGGTTTCTTGTGAGACTCCTGTATTATACTAGGGCTTCATCAGCAAAGGACTCATCAGCATCTGAGCTGCCAGCATAAACAACTTAGCAAAGATTTGCAGACTATTTACATAAGTTAGCTGCTAAGTGGCTTAAACTGGCTTAAGCATTTTTTTTCAAGCTGTGGGACATTGGTTCTCACTTCTAGATGGAGAAGTGGCCAAGTGGAGACCATAGGCCTGCTGCTGGGGCTCAATACACATCACTGGAGAAAATGTATTATTTTTCTAATTGTATATTCCTGAGTTCAGCAGACATTTTCTTAAAGCATGAGGATGTAACTACTTTAAACTCTATGGCCTTTAAGACCATCATCACCATTACTGAACTTTATACTAAAGGAGCCATAGAGACTATGTAAATGTGTAGCTGTGTTCCAATAAAATGTTACTTGTGAAAACAGTCAACTGACCATATTTAGTTCACAGACTGTAGTTTGAAGACCTTTTTTTTTTCTCTTTTGTCTATTCTATACAGAGTTACTGATCTTGACATAATGCCAGCCCTTAATTTTTGCATAATTCCTAACTATATGGCTGTTAATCACTCTCTCTCTCTCTCTCTCTCTCTCTCTCTCTCTCTCTCTCTCTCACACACACACACACACACACACATACACACACACATACTCTCTCTCTTTTTCCTTATTTCCTCACCCCCTGACTGTATTATTGCTCTCAGCTCTAGTGCCTAATATTACCCCTGTGCTGTGACATGATATTTATTTAGTCGGACTAGCTCATTTTCTGTTTTTTTTTTCACCCACTGTTTCCTTTCCTTTCTCACCCTGTATTCTTCATCAAGTACATTTAGTAAGGTAGTCATTGAATCAGAGGAGCAGTCATCTCACACTAACAATAGCTGAGTAGTTCACAATCAGAAGCCTCATTCTCTTTAAATGATGCAGAGAGCCTGACTCTTTGTTTCCTAGTAATGCTGTACATAGAAGAAGTAAAGAGCATGAATGGGGGCAGGCTAAAGCCAAGGAGGCTTTGTTTCTAGAGGCATGTACACATTCCACATATATGCCTTAGGCTGAGGATCTTATCATTTGCCCCAGCGGCAGAATGAGAGTTATTTGAGTTTATAGTATTGTAGCCAGTTACTGTATATGGTAACATGTTTACTGCTTCAAGACCTATTACAGACTATTACCATAGTCTGCTCACTTCTTTTCACCATCTATAAAATGTGTGTGTGTGTCGGGGGGGGGTGGATATATTCCCTTTTTAATTATTAATCTTAAATTTTTCTTCCCCTATAACTTAATTAAAATGTGATTTTATAAAGACTCTGATTGAGTCATTAACAACCTAACAGTGAGCAGTAGTCTAAGGAAATAAGGCCCAGGACAGAGAAAATTTTATAGGAAAGGAAAATCCAGAGCATAAAACAATGCCTAAGATGGCCTGGTAAAATTATAGAAAGCTTCAGGCAGTCAAAGCTCAGAATGAGGACTCTGAGTATCTGAAGGAATAGAATAAGTCAATAGAATATTCTCTATCACATAATTGCCTGCTAGGCTATACAATTATGTTTTAAATATGAGGAATAAGAAAAGAGAGTTGGTATGTTTAACTTCAGTTTGAAAATTGATAATCAAGATAGGCTAATCCACAGTTTAAGTTTTAACTAGAATGAATATCTGTTAAATGGTAAAGCACATTTGCAAACCCTCCTATAAAAAGTCTTATTATGTTCCAGGCACTATGTCAAATGCTCAAGGCACACAGACAAAAATAAATATTCTTTCTCTATAAGGAACTTGCTATCTGTGTACCTATTTCTCTCCCAACAGACTATTAAAACAATGTGATAAGTGCTACAATATGAATAAGTACAATGTGCTATATGAACACATAGGAGGAGCACATAACTCTCATTTATAGTAAAGTAATGCTTCCAGGAATAAGCTACATTAACTTGAAACTTGAACAAAATATTTCAGATTGAGGAAACAGCACAGTGATAAGCCCTAAAGTGGAAAGAAGTATAGCACATTCCTGGAATTGAAAGAAGTTCAGTTTGACTGGAGATAGAGACAGCAGTGGTAGCTGACAGCAGTGAGGCATGGGTATGCTAAAGTAGCTATCTGTGCTGGGTAAGCTAGCAATATCAGCATTTGTGGAGTGAACACTGACCCTGACTGATTTGGAAAATGATAATTTTCACTGCCATACTAGAAGCCTCAAGAATCCCTCCATAGGATAGGTCATACAGCCAAGTGGAAGTAATGAGTCTAATCCTATCTAATAAAGAGGGAATATACTAATTTACCATAACACCCTCACAAAGATGGCAGCACTCACAGTCAAGAAGGAGGGAATATGCTAATTGACTGTCATGCCCTCAAAGATGGCGGCGCCCACAGCCACAAGATGGCAGTGCCCAGTTCCCTCAGTGTGCTGGGGCGGCAGGCGCACGGCATGGCCAGCCTGCCCCCAGGTGGGTCTGGTTGCTGCACGCGCCTGCCTCCTCAGTCCCCCAATCCCCTCAGCCCCCCAGCCACCCAGGGCCGGCCCGAGGCACAGGTAACCAGGGCAGGGCGAGGCTGCACTGCCGGCAGTGGCAGCAGCAGAGGCATGATGGGGGCATTGCCTTCCCCTAATCACTGAGTTGCCTCCCACCCCTGAGGGTTCCTGGACTGTGAGAGGGGGCAGGCTGGGCTGAGGGACCCCTCCCCTCCAGTGTATGAATTTTCATGCACCAGGCCTCTAGTTTAAGCATAATGTCAATGTGACTTTATTTGCCATTATGTTCATGAGGCCTGGGGACTTTCATTTTATATTATTGATTTCCAGCCTGGGCATTAGAGCATTTGTGGTTGATAAAAATATCTTTCACTACCCTTTGCTTATTTATAGTTGAGAGTTCAAAATATAATTAACCACTGAACAATAAGAGTGTGTTTGGGTACCAGTTGTGTGAGGGTATCTATCAAGCCCTCCAGAAAGGATAGTTCAGTTAAAGGCTTTTACATAGAATTTGTATTGATATACAACATGGTAGGGCCCTAGGAGCTCCTGGAGCTCATGGCTGATAGGTGATAGTAGCTTTTTATTCTAGCATACACTCATGGAATAAATTCTTTTTCATAATTTCAGCCATTCTAATTATTATAGTATTTGGAATCTCATATTATCCTATATAATAAATAGGTTATATGCAAATTGACCCTCATGCCATCACACAAGATGTCCACCCCCATATGGTCAAAGATAGCTGCCACAAGATGGCCAGCTGGGGATGGTAGTTATGGGCAATCAGGCCAGCAGGGGAGGGCAGTTGAGAGGGACCAGGCCTGCAGGGGAGGGCAGTTGGGGGCGACCAGGCCTGCAGGGGAGGGCAGTTGGGGAGGACCAGGCCTTCAGGGAAGGACAGTTGGGGAGAACCAGGCTGGCAGGGGAAGTAGTTGTGCGTGATTAGGCCAGCAGGGGAGGGCAGTTGGGGGGGGGGTACCAGGCCTGTAGGGGAGGGCAGTTGGGTGTGACCAGGCTGGCAGGGGAGGGCAGTTAGGGGTGACCAGGCTGGCAGGGGAGGGCAGTTGGGGGCAATCAGGCCTGCAGGGGAGGGCGTTGGGAGTAACAGGCCTACAGGGGAGGGCAGTTGGGGGTGACCAGGCTGGCAGGGGAGGGCAGTTAGGGGTGACCGGGCTGGCAGGGGAGGGCAGTTGGGGGCAATCAGGCCAGCATGGGAGCAGTTAGGTGTCAATCAGGCTGGCAGGGGAGTGGTTAGGGAGTTATCAGGCTGGCAGGCAGGCGAGTGGTAGGGAGCCAACAGTCCCAGATTGTGAAATCGGGCCTAAAACAGCAGTCGGACATCCCCCAAGGGGTCTCAGATTGGAGAGGGTGCAGGCTGGGCTGAGTGGACCCCCCCCCCCCAGTGCATGAATTTTATGAATTTTGTGCACCGGGCCTCTAGTAATTGATAAAGAATAAAGTTTACTAAGCACTAAAATTAGATTGAATTTCTTGGTCCTTTTAACTAGTTCCATTTTTTCATGCAGTTGCTCCAATGTGCGTTCTTAGGAATACTTGTTTCATTTGAATTGGGTTTGGAAACATCCTGTTAAGCAATAGATGTCTTCATTATTGTAGTTGTTCTTATTATTTGTTTGTTTCTTATTGTAGAACTTCTCAGAGGCTTCAATATGAATTCTAGATCTGCAGATGATGTCTGTATTATACATGATGTGTACTCTACATAAGCTTGAAACTTCTTTAAGAGCTGAGTTTATTTCTGTTGTTCACTGCTACATCCCCATATCCAGTGCCTTGTCTGACACCTATTAGACACTTTATGTATTTGTAAAATGAATTAATGGCCATTTTAGAAGTTGATGTTTCATGGAAAACACTTCTAATATACATATTCATATTTAACCACATTTGTAAAGCAGTGCTACCATTTTGGTAAAATGTATATTGGTAACACATTGATGCCAGAAAAATATCAAGATGTAATAAGAACTGAGAGAACAGAAAATTTTCATAGAAAAGTTAGTAGATGAGAATTATACATAAATTGACTACTTCAGCTAAGCACTGATTCTGTAATTTTTATTCTGTCTCTAGAACATTCTTCAGTTGTTATGTGGACATAAACTATGTAGTAAAAATATTGTATAATGATTAAAGAGTGATTATTTTCCAAAATTCCTCAGGGATATTGAAAAAGTAAGTTTATTTGTTTGGTTGTTTTTTTGACTTTAGTAACTTCTCAAACAAAAATAAATAAGTAAGGTCTCCTGGGAATTAAGATGTTTGATAAATAAGTTGGATATGCATTCTGGATATATATGCATTCTGGATGACAGATGCTGAGTTCAAAAACCTTTTGTCACTTTTTATTGGGAACATCATCTTGCAATTCACAATATGTTAATATGTCTTCTTATGATGAAAAGAATCACTGCCAGTTACTGATGTGAACAGACAACATCTGCTAATCCCAAAGCCCAGTTGTTTAGATGATGAAATGAAAACCCCTTAATTAAACCCCATAGCCAATTTATAATCACTCATGAACAGGCATTCCTAAAAACTTTTGTAATAAGCATGCCATAAGTCCTTGGCACATGGCCTTCTGTGATTATTCGGTTTAGGAACTCTACCACCATGAGTGAAATGGATGTGCCCTATTACTATTTTTTTTTTATTTTATTTTACAAACTAGAGAAAGAAGGTAGAGGAAAATATTCTTAATTTTTCCAAGTGTAGTGTTAATTTTGAATAGGTCTTAGCATCATATAAAATGGTGTGTCTATATGTTTTGGTCATAGGGAAGTTAATAAATTTAGTATCCTTTTTTCTTCTCTATAAATATTTTAAGATTTAGATATTGGAGTTTGTTTGTTTACTTATTTTTTAAATGAGAGACAATAAAATAATAGCAGCAATAATTGAGAAGGTGAGGTTGATATTTTTGCTGATCTTAAGATATTATAGCTGGATATGGCCTTAAAAATTTTCTGGTCCATGAAGAATAATACATGGGCTTCAACTCCGATTGTTTGTTGCTACCTGAAGGACTGTGTTGAGAAACATCCTGGAATTGTCTTGAAGTAACTGGGAAATATTGCCTTGATTGATTATGTGGAGGGGGATGGTATAGTTCAATGATTATAAGTCTATGATCTAGTTATTGCAAGTACTGCATATTGGGGGGGGGGGGATATACTAGTATACACACAGAAACACATATAAGTGTGAAACTGCTGTTAGAATTATGGGGCAGTTTATGTCTGTAAAACATCAGCCCACTGATTAAGCAAGAGTTATCTCTTTTCTACTGCTAGACTTACTGCAGGTAAATGTTCTGTGACAAGAGCAATATGTTTATGTGCATGTGGGTAATAAATGATGAGCTATAATTATGTCTTTACTACTTAATGTGTGGTGTTTGACTTCTTTCAACCACAGGGTATGCTAAGCAAGGTTCAAGAAACCTCCTTACACAGTTTTTAAAATTTCTCTTTTTAATCTTTGCTGTTGAAAGTATTACAGATGTCCCCTTTGTTTTTTCTCCCATTGATCACTTCCACCCGGCCCCTGCCCCTCCCAGGCATTCACCAAACTATTGTCTGTGTCCATGGGATATGCATATATGCATGTAAGTTCCCCCATTAATCTCTCCCCAACCACCCACCTTCACCTTCCCTCTGAAATCCTTAAGTGTGTTCCATGCTCTTATGTCTCTGGATCTATTTAATTCACCAGTTCATTTTGTTCATTAGATTCCACATATGAGTGAGATCATGTAATACTTATCTTTCTCTGACTGGCTTATTTCACTTAGCATAATACTCTCCAGGTCCACCCATGCTGTTGCAAATGGTGAGTTCCTGATTTTTATAACGGTGTAATATTTCATGGTGTAGATGTAACAAAGCTGTTTTATCCACTCATCTGTTGATGGGCACTTGGGCTATTTCCAAATCTTGAACATAGGGGTGCATACATTCTTTCTGATTGCTGTTTTGTATTTCTTAAGATATAGTCCTAGAAGTGATATCACAGGGTCTAATGGGAGTTCCATTTTAAATTTTTTGAAGAAATGCCATACTGTTTTCCACAGTGGCTACACCAGTCTGTATTCCCACCAGCACAGTACTAGGGTTCTCTTTTCTCCACATCCTTGCCATTTATTGATTTGTTGATGGTAGCCATTCTAGCTGGTGTATGGTAATACCTCATTGTTGTTTTAATTGGTATCTCTCAGATGATTAGTAAGTGAGAAATTTTACATATGTCTCTTGACTTTCTGTGTGTCCATTAAACTTTATTATGCAACTATTTGAGTAGTTCTGTGGAGGTTTGGGATTCTATGAAAGTGTCTCAAGGCTACCACAGGGACTGATAGGTAAGGTTCCATACTTCTCACCTATGCCTACGGATGTGTTTTGAAACATAAAAGATAAAGGAATGAAGTTTACAAGCACATTGTTTTTGTTCCTTTAGCACCAGAATTTGCTTAAAAAATAGTCAAACCACTGATTTAGACTATAGTTTGTTTTCTGATTATGTTTTGTGAATTATGCCCCAGGACAGACCTTGGGATTTCTTCAACTTTTTATGAGATTAGTATTTTAAATATTAATCTCTATGTGATATATCACATTTATTGATTTGCGAATATTGTATCAATCTTCCATCCCTGGAATAAATCCCACTTGGCCATAGTGTATGATCTATTTAACATATTACTGGATAAGATTTTATAACATTTTGTTGAGGCTTTTAGCATCTATGCCCTGCAATTCTCTTTTTTGTAGTGTCTTTATCTGGTTTTGGAATAGAATAATGCTGGCCTCATAAAAAGAATTTGGAAGTGTTCCTTCCTCTTGGATTTTCTGAAATAGTTTGAGGAGTATAGGTGATAGTTCTTTGAATGTTTGGTAAAACTCCCCTGTGAAGCTTTCAAATATCACACTATCTTATCAATTGATACATAAAAAGCATTTGACAAAATCCAACACCCACTTTTGATAAAAACTCTTAGCAAAGTGGTAATAGAGGAATCATACCTCAACATAATAAAGGTCTTCTATGACAAACATACAGCTAACATCATGCTCAATAGGCAAAAAATAAAACCATTTCCCCTAAGAACAGGAACAAGACAGGGATGTCCTCTTTCACCACTCTTATACAACATAGAACTGGAAGGCTTAGTCACAGTGATCAAACAAAAAGAAAAAAAGAAAAGACATTTAAATTGGAAAGGAGGAAGTAAAACTGTCATTATTCACAGATGATATAATATTATTCATAAAAAACATAAAGATTCCACCAAAACCTGCTAGATTTAATAGCAGGATATTTAATAGCTAGCAACATAGCAGGATACAAACTTAAAATCCAGAAATCATTGGCATTTTTATTCACCAACTAGAGGCTCAGTGCACAAATTCATGCATGGGTGGGGTCTGGCCGGCCCACCCTGCCCCCGAATGGGGTGGGGGACCGATGGGAAGTAGGGCCGGCCAAGGGAGGGGCCATGGGAGGTTGGCCAGCTGGCCCCAGCCCTGATTGAAGTGGGGGAGCTGATTGGGGGTGGGGACAGCCAGTGGGAGGGGCCGCCAGGATGGCCAGGGGGAGGGGCCACAGGAAGTTGCCACTGGCCCCACCACTGACCAGGGTGGGGGGGGGGGGCTGATCGTGGGCCAGGCCAGCCAGGGTGAAGGGCCAAGGGAGGTTGGCTGGCTGGCCCCACCCTCATTGGGCCAGTTGGCCGGCTGCAGTGTGCATCATAGTGACCGGTCATTCTGATCATTCCAGTCATTCTGGTCGCTTGGCTTTTACATATATTGATAATGAATGCTCAGATAAAGAAACTGAAAGAACAATCCCATTTACCATTGCAACAAAAAATTAAGATGTTTAGGAATAAACTTAACCAAGGAGGTTAAAGACTTATACTCAGAAAACTACAGAATGTTGAATAAAGAGATAGAGGAAAATATAAACAAGCAGAAGAATATACTGTGTTCATGGACTGGTAGAATTAAGATCATTAAAATGTCCATACTACCCAAAGAAATATATATATTCAATGCAATATATAGATTTAATAGTATATAAATTTAATAATATATAGATTTAATAATCCCTCTTAAAATACCAATGGCTTATTTCACAGAACTAGAACAAATATTCCAAGAATTTATATGGAACAAAAAAAGACCGAGAATAGCCACAGCAATGTTGAGAAAGAAGAACAAAGTTGGTGGGATCACAATACCAGATATCAAGTTATACTACAAAGCCACTAAACTAAAAACAGCCTGGTACTGGCACAAGAACAGGTATATAAATCAATGGAACAAAACAGAGACCCCAGAAATTGACCCAACCATTGCACTCAATTAATATTTGACAAAGGAGGCAAGAGCAAAGAACAGCATGGAGGGACCTGGAGAGTATTATGCTAAGTGAAGTAAGCCAATCAACGAAAGTATCATATGTATCAAAGTATCATATGATTTCATTCATATGTGGAACCTAAAGGACAAAATAAACTGATGAACTAAATAGATACAGAGACATAGAAGCATAGAAAAGACTGTTGAATCGAAGAGGGAAGGTGGGGGTGGGTGCATAGGTGGGAAGAGATCAACCAAAGAGATCAAAGAACTTGTATGCCTATTTGCATAATCCATGGACACATACAATAGGGTGGTGAAGGCTTGGGGTGGGGGGTTTGGGGAGCTAGAAGGCATCAATATGGGAGAAAAGAGATATATGTAATATTTTCAACAATAAAGATTTTAAAATAATATTAATCTCTAAGAAAACTTTGAGTTACCCATTCCCAAATAGTGTATCAAAACAGACTTCCCATTTGGGCTGTCTAATTCTTATTTTACTTTTTTTTCCCTGAAGCTCTCCTTACAAAATTTATAATGGGCTACCCAATATTGAGAATGAAGGAAATGGTCTTGCTAAGGAAGATTATTTATGTACTCAATACCCAAATATAATACATAATATATTTATTTAATTTCACTAACCCTGATCTATTTAATGAAAAGAGAGATGTGCTAATGCTCTCTTAAATGGATTTGAGAGAGTCTATTATTAAATTTTCATTAATTTTGCAAGCCAAGAATAAAACATATTCACTATTTTAAAATATAAATTATGTAAATTTATTATGAAATAAATATATTAAAACAAAGAAAATTCTCAAAACTCAGAACTTCCCAGTTGTTCTGCAATATTTTCATGATCTTGATGTTATGTGTTTCTTGTGCATCTGTGGGGTGGAAATGCTATGTAATATGTGCTTCTGTGAATCTCTTCCCAACTTCTTGTTCTATCTATTATATTGATAGCTTAAAAACAAAAATCAGCACATCCTACAAATTTGCAGTTATCCCCTTCCTTGCTTTCTACTTTCCATTCATTGAGACTTAATCTGTTTCCTCTCTCATGTTTACAGTGTATGTTTTTCTTTGATCCAAATGCTTCTGTGCTAAGGAGTGAAAGAAAAAAAAATCATGTGTTATTTCTCCTTACCAATAAAAATAATTGTTGAGGGTGTGTCTCCCTCCTGCCCTGATTTTCATGGGGGTAATGGGTTACACTGACACCTCTAGAGTTCTAGTTTGTGAAATGAATGTCGCAAAGAAATGGTCCACACCATAGTGCTAAATAATGGAACTAACCAAATTGAAGCTGAAATCTTGTAGTGGTTAATCAGCTCACACTTGGTATTAAATTCTGCTGATCCCTTTATTCATTCATCCTACAGTAATATCTAGTTGCTAAAATTTTATCTGAAGTTATCAATACAGCTTTGAAAAATGTCTACTTAATCACAGAATACTTTGGGATAACCAGACTGTTTCTAAGAGAAACTTTGGTAACATGGTATTTCTTATGACTTCTCTAGTGCTATGCTAGAAGCCAGATCCTTCTAAAGCAGTGGTTCTCAACGTTTCTAATGCCGTGACCCTTTAATACAGTTCCTCATGTTGTGGTGAACCCCAACCATAAAATTATTTTGTTGCTACTTCATAACTGTAATTTTGCTACTGTTAATGAATCATAATGTAAATATCTGTGTTTTCTGATGGTCTTAAGCTCTACAGCAGTGGAGAACCACTGGTTGAGAACCACTGCTGTAGAGCCTAAGACCATCGGAAAACACAGATATTTACATTATGATTCATTAACAGTAGCAAAATTACAGTTATGAAGTAGCAACAAAATAATTTTATGGTTGGGGGTCACCACAACATGAGAAACTGTATTAAAGGGTCACGGCATTAGAAAGGTTGAGAACCACTGTTCTAAAGGATATAAGGTAAGAAATCAGGGTGGATGGTGCTATTTAGGCATAAACACCGGCATTTCCAAGATGAAAGTTCCATGTAGTAGTCACAATTGTTGAAAGGAGCAGTACTAAGAGGACATGTGGTGCAATGATTATTTCACTACCTCCAAATTAATCATAGTCCAGGGGGGCATTATCTAAGACTTCCTTGAGATCTTAATACAACAAAATTAAGCGCAGCAAAATTCATTTTGCCTTCATAAATTTTTTTTCTTTTCTCAATAAAAAATCATCACTGTATATTTTTAAAATAAAGCTACACTAAATGTAGATATATAAAGACACCAATGAGCAGCTGCTTTCCTCTTGGTAATCAACATTTTCCCCATCCTTTTGAATTTGTGCTTGGAGAAGATAGAGTGTTCGTAATTGCAGTAACCCAGATTCGTAATTGTTGCTATAATAATTTGACAAATAAGTTTTCATAATTCAGTGGAAACATTAATAAATCATGATATGAAAAGAATAATACTGTTAGAATAAAGCCAAAACAGATGGTTAGATGCCAGTTAGTTTTTAGCTACTCAATAGTAACAGGAAAATATTTGACTATAAAAACTCCAACTTCCATCTGGAAAGAGGATGCACATATTCCTGAATGTCCAAATAAGAAAGACCTCCAGATTAGATTAGATTATACTAGTGACCTGGTGCATGGATTTGTGCACATTGAAAGGGAATTAATTAGAAGGTGGCCAGTGGGTCGGGACTGGGCGAGGCCGGCCAGACACACCCTGGAGCCAACCTCCCGTGGTGCCTCCCTGGCGTCTGCAGAGTGAGCAGGGTCCCTCTGGTAGGTGGGGTCTCTTGGCCTGGTCTGCAGGGATTGGGCCAAAACTGGCTCTCTGACATCCCCCGAGGGGTTCTGGAGTGCAAGATGGCACTCTGCAAAGTTGCTGTGTACAGGGTGTGGAATGCAAACGCAAGTGTGCAGTAAACCAGATTCAGGGCTGACAGTGCCCCAGCAACAACATAACCCACAGCCAAAGGTAGAATTGTGCAGCCCCGTAGGAATTGGGCTCCCTCCTCTCTGGTTTCAAGGTGCGTCACCCAAGAACCGCCGCTGCCAAGTCACTGCAGTTCAGCATATATAATATATTATGTTATATTATATTATATTATATTATATTATATTATATTATATTATACTATACTATACTATACTATACTATACTATACTATACTATACTATACTATACTATGGGTCCAGTGCATGAATTTGTGTACCTTGAAATGAACTGTGGGCCATGAGGATGCAGTGAGCACAGGGGCATGTCTCGGCCCAACTTCTGCGCCCCTGCCTGGCCTTTCCCGCCACGACCCCCAGGACCCTGTCTGCTGTCAGCCCCTCTCCTGACGCTGCTCCCACATGCTGATGGTGCTGGCCCTGCTCGCACCCACTGGCAGTGTGGAGTGATTGGGGCTGGCGCCAACAGCATGTGCAAGTAGCAGCTGCTGCTCCGATTGCCCCTCAGGAGCAAGGGGAAGTGGAGAAGCCCTCAGGGGCGATCGGGGCCAGCAGCCTCCACTCACACCCGCTGATGGCGCCGAGCAATCAGGACCTGCTCTGGGCACCAGCAGTGAGTGCAAGCGGCGGCTCCAGCACTGGTTGCATGTGCGAGCAGGGTCTGTGCCGGCAGCAGGTGTGAGTGCTGGGTGGGACCGCAGCACGTGGGAGCAAAGAATTTTCAGTAACCACCAGATGCTTGCCCCGATGACAGCAACCAGCTCCCCACCTTGGTCTGGTGGCCCCGCTCACCTGCTCCACCATCCCACCACAGCAGATACCCACCATGTTCCGCCCTCTGCTGCCTGCTGCTGATGCCTGCCATGTTCCACACATGCCCCTGGTGGTCAGCGCACGTCATAGTGACCGGTTGTTCAGTTGTTCGGTTGTTTGATTGTTCAGTCTATTTGCATATTAGGGTTTATATATATATATATATATATATTATATTATATTATATACATGATATATTATATACATGATATATTATATACATGATATATTATATACATGATATATTATATACATGATATATGATATGATATGTGATATGATGTGAACTTACTACTTTGGTAAATGGCTGATCACTCAATTTTTAGCTTCCTTCAGCTTCTTTCTATTGAGATGGACATCATTAGTCATTTATTCATTATTTTGGAAGATGAGCTTCCTAATGCTACACTAAATGTAGATGTATAAAAATACCAATGAGTAGCTGATTTCCCACAATTTAAGTTACATTTAAATTTGAAGTGAAAATATTGGTTTTTCACCTTCCTATCACAAATATATCCACACAAGCTCTTAAAAGCTTATTTTATTCATATTCTAGAGTCCTCCTCCACCTTGGTTTGGATGCAATTAGCACTCTATGACCACACTTTATGTAGTTGAGTTAGACAATGTACAATGCAGAAAAATTAATTAACTTAAATTAATAAGTATTATATAAAACCAGTGGGAAGATGTGTATGACTTCTCAAACCCTCAAAATTGAAAGGAGAGTAATATATTACACTATTACTAATAAAAAGGCTTACTGCTAGTAGCTTAGTACCTCACACAGCATCCAGCGAAAGCTACTAAAAACTGTTCTTTACTGTAGATTTTGATTGTATCATTCAACTCATCCTAAGTTTCTAGGTATAGAAGAATTCAAGAATATGTTTCCTCCAATCTCTTCTAAACAACACTTACTCCTTTAATTGCTCTGAGTTCCGTAGCCAATATTGTCATAATCACTCAGGAACAGAAATCAGTAATACTGGGTACTATGCAAAACATTGGGCGATCTCAAACAACAACTATCAGTCCAACATCACACATAACTTTTGAATTTACCATTGCACATTTGTGCAGCATAAAATAAACTAATAATCTAAATCTAGAATTTAATTATTTTGTATATTTAATATACATTAATTTTTGAAGAATAAAACTACAAAGTAAATCAAGAGAAGACTGTACTTTGTTTGGCTTAGAAAGTTACCAAAACTTGTTCACCACTCTGGAAAATGATGTTATCAGAGATAATTCCACCTATGGTATTTGACTCAATAGTACAACATACCTATTTCAGTCTATATTTGTATCTGTAACATTCATAGTGTGTATAAGCACCTGATAACTTTATTATAGCTTCTGGGGTAGGTGTGCCCAAGTATTCGTATCCTGAAGTACACATTATCTCATTATGAATTCGTTTTCTTGTATTTAATATTTTTATTAAAGTTGAAGCAATATATTTATTTTTAAATATATGTGTAGATAGGTTAGATTTTCTGTGAATTTATTTTCAGAGTAGTAAAGGAGGGAACTATTACATATCTGAAGTGAAATTGAGCATTCAGTCTTATAGAATGAGAAACACTGGTATACTGTATATCAAACTCCAGACCACACTACAAAACTCCAGGAAGGGAATCCTATATAATAAAAGCCTAATATGCAAATTGTTCACCCGAAGTTCGACTGCTCGCTATGATGTGCGCTGACCACCAGGGTCGGTGTGGTATATGGCACTGGCAGCAGGTGGCAGTGCATGGGCTGCTGAACCCAATGAGAACGGGACCATGGTGGGATGGTGGAGCAGGTGAGTGGGTGGCACCAGGCCATAGTAGGTGCAAGCAGGGGCCCAATCTCCCCACCGATTGCCTCACAGACGGAGATGGGGGGCAGGGCTACCATTCAGCTCTCAGGCTCCGAGAGAGCCAGGCGGGGGGCCAGGCCCTAACTGATAGCCCCACAGATGGCCACCAGCAGTGGTGGTGGGGCCGGGGCTGCAGCCCAGCTCCCAGGCACTGAGGGAGCTGGAAGGAGGCCCAGCCCCAATTGATCACCCTGCAGGCGGGATGGTGGAGCAGGTGAGGGAGTGATTCCAGGACATGGCAGGGTGCCAGGCAGGGCTGCGGTGCTGCAAGGCTGGGGGCTTGAGCTAGGGCTGTGATCCTGGGGGCACAAGCTAGGACCCAATCCCCCAGGCCACCCAGAGAGACCCCACCCATGCACAAATTTGTGCACTGGGCCTCTAGTTCATTACATGCTTGATGGGTAAAATTCCACTATGTGACACATGCATATCTATCATCACAGCACTCATGTACTCAAAATTAATCTGCTTTAAATGAATAGGGTAATATAGAAAGGAACACAAGTGTAATAGAACCAGGATTTGAATATTTTAGTATAGACCATTAAGTCAAACACTTTCTTACATCCTATATGCATGATCATAGGCCCTTAAAGAATATGCATTCTCAATCCCTCAAATCCTCCAATGGAAGAGAAAGATTTTTCTTATTGCCACATCTATCATTTAGTATAATTTTTGTGACAAACAAAAGAAGACATAATTTAAAACCTACTTAAATAATAAGAAATTTAAAGCACCTATGGACTGGGAGAAAATAATTGCAAACTATAAAACTGATAAAGAATTGACATCCAAAATATATAAAGGACTCATACAACACAATAGCACAGAATCTGATTAAAAATGGGCAGAAGAACTGAATAAACATTTTTATAAGGCATACAGATGGCCAACATGTACATGAAAAGATGTTCAGCATCACTAAGCATCAGGGAAATGCAAATAAAAACCACAATGCGATATCATCTCACATATGTCAGAATGGCTATCATCAAGAAGACAAGTGATAACAAGTAACAAGCCTTGGGTAAGATGTGGAGAAAAGGGAACCTTTGTGCATTGTTGGTAGGAATGCAAATTGGTAGAGCCACTGTAGAAAGCAGTATGGAGTTTTCTCAAAAAATTAAAAATGGATCTACTGATTCAGCAACCCAAATTCTGGGTACATATGCAAAGGAAATGAAATCAGGATCTTGAAAAGAAAAGATATCTGTATTCCCATGGTTATGACAGTATTATTTACAATAGCCAAGATATGAAAATAATCTAAGAGTCTGTTAACAGATAATGGATAAAAAATGTGTTTAATATATATACAATGAAATATTATTTAACAATGAGAAGGAAGGAAATCCTACATTTACAAAAACATAGATCAACCTTGAGGGAATTATGCTAAGTAGAATAAGTCAGACAGAGAAAGAAAAATAATGTATGATATCCCTTATATATGAAATTTTAAAAAGCCAAACTCATAGAAACATACAGTAGAATGATGGTTACCAGGAACTGTGGACAGTGGAAATAGGGAGATGTTGGTCAAAGGCTACAAACTTCCAATTTAGAGATGAATAACTTCTGGGGATCTAATGCACAATGTTGTGGTTTTAGTTAACAATAATCTATGTATACTTGAAATCTGCTAAGAGAGTAGATCTTAAATAATCTCACCACAAAAATGAAATGGTAATTATGTCAGGTGGTGGATGTGTTAGCTAATGGTATGGCAATAGTCATATTACAATATATAAGTGTATCATATTAACACATTGTATACCTTGAAATTACACAATGTTATATATCAATTATATTTTAATAAAGATGAAAATAAAATTATCAGAGATATGCAAAATATGTTAGACAAAGACCAATCTATAATAATAAAAGGGTAATATGCTAATTAGACTGGACATCCTCTGGACGACCTTCCGGAGGAAGCCGAGGCCGAGGCAGCTGCCGTGGTGGGTGAGGGCCAAGGCAGAGGCAGCCCCAGTGGAAGCAGGGGCCAAACCCTTGCACGAATTTCATGCATCGGGCCTCTAGTAGAACTATAAGGATAGATAGATGAATTCACTATTATAGCTGGATACATTAACACCTCTAACAGTAATTACAGATTCAACTAGCAAAAAATTAATAAGGATGATTGTTGGTGCTGTTGAATTTAATAGCACCATCAATCAGCTGGTTCTAATGGGAATCTATAGACTAATTCATTCAATACCAGCAAAAAACACATTCTTCTCTAGCTCATATGGAACACTTACCAAGATATAAAACATCACAGGCCATAAAGGACACCTTAACATATTTAAAACAACAGAAATCATACAATCTATGCTCTAAAACCACATGGAATTAAGCTAGAACTCATTAGCATTAATATAGCTGGGAAACTCCAAAATATTTGCAGATTAAATAAGCTGCTAAATAAGACTTGGATCAAAGAAGCCTCAAGAGAAATTAAACAATATTTTGAACTAAATGAAAATACAAGTTTTCAAAGTTTATGAGGTGCAGCAAAAGCAGTGCTACAGGAAAATGTATAGCATTAAATGCATATATTAGATAAGAAGAAAGATTTGATATCTAAGCTTCTACTTAGGAAACTAAAAAAGCAGAGAAAATTAAATACAAATTGGGCAGACAAAAATAAATAAATTTTAAATTTTCTAGGCCATGGTATAGCTCTCAATTTTTTTAGGTCTCCATTGATATTATTTAGTAAAGTTCTATAACTTTTAAATAAATATTTGGCATTTTTCTGCTCAGATTTATTCCTAGGTATTTAATATTTCTGAAATAAAACCACAATGTGCCTCTGTGTATAATTATTATTATTACTATTGTTATTATTATTGATATGTCCTGGAGGCTATTTAGTATGTTTTTCATAGCATTTAAGCCTTTTTTCTGTTTGTTGAAAATTCTAGTTATATCATTATTTTTCCTAAAATATTATCAAACTCACCTCCTTCTTATTCACTTTACCCAGAACTTTGATTTGGAATTTATAGATTTATTTTACACTTTTCTTTATTTGTCTTTGATATGGCATCACTTTATATCTTTCTACTCCCTTGTGGATAAATTCTGTATTTTTCCTCTCCAGTTCACAAACTTACTCTTCTTTTTTGTTTCTTGTACTATTTTTTTTCACTATCCATTCATCCAATCAATATTCAAAAACTGCATTGAATGGATAGTGTTATGCAACTTATGTTATATGTGTCTATTATACACTGAGTGGCCAGATTATTATGATCTCTGAACAGATAATAATCTGGCCACTCAGTGTATATCCTATAAAATAAAAGGCTAATATGCAAATTGTCCCCTTGACCAGGAGTTCGACCAGCAGGCAGGCTGGCCAACTGCCCATGTTCCCTCCCACTGGCTAGGCTGGCCGGACCCCACCCATGCATGAATTCATGCACCGGGCCTCTAATATATATATACTAGTGGCCCAGTGCATGAAATTCGTGCACAGAGGGGGGGTGTCCCTCAGCCCGGACTGCACCTTCTCCAATCTGGGACCCCTTAAGGATGTCCGACTGCCAGTTTACAGGGATTGGGCCTAAACCGGCAGTCGGACATCCCTCTCGCAATCCGGGACTGCTGGCTCCTAAACACTCATCTGTCTGCCTTCCTGATTGCCCCTAACCACTCTGCCTGCCAACCTACTCTCCCCCAAATGCCCCCCCTGCCAGCCTGATCACCCCATCTGCCCCCCGTGCCAGTGTGCTTGCCCCCAACTGCCCCCCCTGCCAGCCTGCTCACCCCAACTGCCCCCTTGCTGGCCTGCTCACTCAAAATTGCCCCCTCCCCGCTGTCCTGATCACCTCCAACTGACCCCTACTGATGGCCTGCTTGCCCCCAACTGGCCCCCCTGTTGGTCTGCTCACCCCCAACTGCTCCCCCACCAGCCTGATCACCCACAACTGCCCTCCCCTCTTGGCCTCTAACCACCTCTACCTCGGCCCTGCCACCGTGGCTTTGTCCAGAAGAATGTCCAGAAGGTCTCCTAGAAGGTCTCCCAGTCTAATTAGCATGTTACCCTTTTATTAGTATAGATAGAGGCCTGGTGCAAGGGTGGGGGCAGGCTGGTTTGCCCTGAAGGGTGTCCTGGATCAGGGTGGGGGTTCCCTTGGGGCATGGGGCAGCCTGGGCAAGGGGCCTGTGGTGGTTTACAGGCTGGCCATGCCAGTGAGGGTCCCCGCTGGGGGGTTGTGGCCAGCCTGGGTGAGGGGCTGAAGGCTGTTTTCAAGATGGCCACACCCCCTTCAGGGTGGGGGTTCCCACTGGGGTGCCTGGCCAGCCTGGGTAAGGAGCTGAGGGCCATTTTCAGGCTGGCCATGCCCCCCAGTGGGGACCCTCATCGCATGGGGGCATGGCCTGGGTGAGGGGCTGAGGGCCGTTTTCTGGGGTGCCTGGCCAGCCTGGATCAGTGGCTGAGGGCCATTTTCAGGCTGGCCACGCCCTCCAGCGACCCAGGCTCCTAGCCCCTCCTTTTTTTTTTTCTAGCACCTCCTTGAGCGGAGGCCAGGATGGGCTGGAAACCTGGGTTGCCCCTGGAGACCCAGGCCCCCAGCCGCTACTTCAGTGGCAGCCAGGGTGGGCAGGAAGCTTGGCTTCCTTTGTCGCCAGGGGCAACCCAAGCCTCCTGCTCGCTCCAGCTCCATGGCTGCCACCATCTTTTTAGGTTAATCACTCCTGATTGGCTGGTGGGTGTAGCGGAGGGACGGTCAATTTGCATGTTTCTCTTTTATTAGTGTAGATATGTACACTGATTGGCCATATTATTATGCATTAAGAGATCATAATAATCTGGCCACTCAGTGTATATTAATGACATATATAACTGGGGTAGGTGTGCCCAAGTATTTGTATCCTGCTAGAATAAAGACAAAAGGATATTTACAGAATGGAGATTAAGGAATGTATTACTGTAGAAAGAGTAATCAGAAAGTCATCTTGAAGAAAGTGACAACTGAACAGATATTGGAATCAAATGATAGTGTGAATGATGCAGTTACCTGAGGAAAGATTAGGTGCAAATGCACTGAGGGAAAATGTGAAACAACAAGGAAGTCATTGTGACTGGAGTGAAATGAGGAAGAAGAGAATGAAAAGAGATAGGGATATTCATGCAAATGGAAATGAAAAATAAAACTGGTGTAACAGTACCTATATGTGACAAAATACTAGTAGACTGTAAAACAAAGGCTATAGTAAGAGACAAGGAAGAACACTACATAATTATAAAAGAAGCAATTCAACAAAGAATATAACTCTGGTAAACATTTATGAACCCAACATAGGAGCACCTAAATATGTAAAGCAAATCTTGATGGACATAAAGGGAGAGATTGACAGTAATACAGTCCTAGTAGAAGATTTTAACAGCACATTGACTTCAATGGAAGGAAAGGGTGGCCTTAAATGACACACTAGATCCGATGAATTTAATTGACATCTTCAGAGCATGTCACCCCAAAGCAGATGAATATGCATTTTTTCAAGTGCACATGGAACTTTTTCTAGAATATACAACATATTAGGACCCAAAGCAAATCTCAATAAGTTTAAGAAGATTGAAATCATATCAAGCATCTTCTCTGACCATAATGGAAAAACCCTACCCCCAAATATGATGATATTAGGAGATGGATTCTTTATGAGGTAATTAGAATATAATGAGAACATGAGGGTATGGCCTTCATGAATGGGTTTAGTGCCCTTTTAAGAGTCTCATGAGAGCTTCCTCACCCTCTCTGCTCATCACCATGTGCAGATACAGCATTTTACAACCCAGAAAAGGGTCCCTGTCAGAATTCACTTATGTTGGCACTTGAATTTCAGACTTCCAGACTCTAGAGTTGTGAGAAATAAATTTCTGTTGTTCATATGTCATCAGTCTATGGCAGTTCGTTATAGCAGCTGGAAAGGACTAAGATACAAATAGGATAAAGAGAAATAGGGATGCTGCTGTAACAAATACATTAAAATTTGGAAGTTATTTTGGAACTGAGTAATAGGTAGAGACTGGTAGAACTTGGGGGTGTATGCTAGAAGAAGTCAGTATAGCCATAAAGAAAATTTGAATGGTGACTCTGGTGAGAATACAGAAAGAAAAGAGAACTATAAAGAAAGCTTCCATCTTCTTAGTGAAGATGTAAGTAATCATGAGCAGATGTTGGTAGAAATGTAGACAGTAAACACCATTATGTTGAGGTCTCAAATGGAAATGTTAAACATGTTACTGGAAACTGGGAAGAAAACTGATCCTTGTTACAAAGTGGCAAAGAAAGTGGCTGAATTATTATTTTCTAGTGTTTTGTGGAAGGTAGAACTTGTGAGCAATGAGATTGAATATTTAGCTGGAAAGATGTAGAATGTTTTGGCCCTGACTCTCCCTTTCTGGTAGCATATGTTCTCACAGTTAACCTTGAGAGCAGGTTCCTTCTAAGACTGTGTTCCTTATGAGGCTTGTTGTGAACTTTCCAGGTTTCCATGACCCCTTACAATTTCTGATGCACTGAAAATATCTTATTCATTTTCAATGTTTTTGTATCTCTTTCTCACACACACACTCTTTTTCTCTCCCCCTTTCCTTGTGTGTGTATGTGTGTGTATAAATGTGTATATATATATACATATACACACTATAGGCCTGGTGCATGAAATTTGTGCACTTGCAAGCGGGGGGGTCCTCAGCCAGGCCTGTGCCCTCTCACAGTCCAGGAGCTCTCGGTGGATGTCCTGCCACCACCGCTGCACTTGCCAGCAGTGAGACCGGCTCAGGGCTTCTGGCTGAGTGGCATTCCCCCTGTGGGAGCACAACTGACCACCAGGAGCAACTCCTGCATTGAGCGTCTGCCCCCTGGTGGTCACTGCGCATATTAGCCTTTTATTATATAGGATTGCATATTACTTTAATGTCTCATTTCCCAATATATGACAGTCACTTTTTAAAGTATGTTTAGGCTGCCTGGATGGTGTTTCTCAGTGGTTGAGCATCAACCTATGAACCAAGAAGTCACAGTTTGGTTCCTAGTCAGGGCACATGCCTGAGTTGCAGGCTAGATCCCCAGTGTGGGGTATGCAGGAGGAAGCCGATCAATGATTCTCTCTCATCATTGATGTTTCTATCTTTCTCTCCCTCTCCCTTCCTCTCTAAAATTAACAATAAAAATGTATTAAAGTATGTTTAGGCTAAAAATTTATAGTCTTTTGGTATTACCCAAACAATTTAAATATTTGTAGAAAAAGTAAACACCTATTGTTTCAATAGTTTATCAGTATTACTACTGAGTCCACAAACTATGAGAATAACAAAAGACCTACTCTTTTACTTCCTCTTAAATTCCAATTATTGAATCATAAATGGTACCCCATTTGACATGATATTTTAAGCAGAATATTTGGTGAGTTATATTGAATTGGTAGTATGATATCTTCAGAGATCTTAATCAGGATAAATCCTCTTTCATTTTTCAGGGTTACTGAGCTGTAGCATTAGATCTTGATGGCACTATTTATCTTCAGATGGTAATATGATACAATGGAGATTAGCATGGATTCTGAAAGTTGAGGAACCCAAGCTCAAATAATAAGTGACTTTCAGTGCTAGAAAACTTTTATATTTAACTTCACCTGTGCATGAAACGTAAATGTAGAGATCAAACTTGTTTACATATGTAACACCCAATATAAGATGTAGAATCTTTTTCAAGATTTTAGAAGTTTCTTTCATCCCCCTTTGTGACTACTACCCTCAAAATTTCTTAATTTTCTGACCTTTATAATCATTGATAGTGCCGTCAGTTCATGAAATTCATATCAGTGGATTTATATGATGTATTCTCATTTGTGTCTCACTTCTTTTGCTCAACATAATATCTATGAAATTAACCCATATTATTCTTCATATCAGGATTTTCTTTTTTTGTAGGTGTGTAGTATTCTATTATTTGAATTTACTACCATTCTTCCATTTTCCTATAGGCAGATTTGTAAGTTGTTTCTAATTTTAAAATATTATGAATAAAGGTATGCTAGACATCCTTTCAAATATGATTTTGAGGACCTATATGCTCATGTCTTTTGGATATATAAAAGCAGTAAATTTAATGACTCACACTTTAGGCATATGTTTAGATTCAGTAGATACAGTTTTGCATCCTTTTATACAAGTTATACAACCACCTGCAGTGAATGAGAGTTCCAGATCCTACAGATACTTGCCAATAATTAATAATATAAACATATCTAATTTTAGCTATCCTGGTAAGTAAGTAATGGAAGAATAAGTTTGAGTTTACCTGGATAGATGATATTGAATATATTTCATATATTTTTTGACATTTGGATATTATTCTTTATCAATTCTTGTTTACATTTGTGTTTTCTCTACCTGAGGTGCCTTGATTTTCTCCATATTGCTGAAGGATATTTTCATTGGAAATAGGATTCTGTTGACAATTCTTTTATTTTTAGACTTTATGGTTTCTAATGGAAAACCTATTGTCATGAGAATTACTTTTTTCTTATAAAGTGTTATTTGTCATTCAGAACTTTCAATATTATTTTGTTTTTATTTTTCAGAAGTTTGACTATGATGTGGGTGTTGATATATTTGGGTTTATCTCATGTTTTATTTGCTCACCTTCTTAAAATTGAGGATTTCTGTCTTTTTACCAATTAGAAGAGTTTTCAGCCATTATTTCTTCAAGTACTCTTTCAGCTCCATCTCCTTTAATTTCTTTCTGGACTCCAAATGTTAGAGTTTTTATTTATTTATTTATTTATTTATTTATTTAATTTATTTATTTTTGTTGTTGTTGTTATGACTCTACTGATTCCTGTGGTTCTGATCTTTTTCTGTTGTTGTTTTCAAGCCCATGTTCTCCCTATTCTCATTGGAAATTTTTTATTGTTATATTTTCTAGTTCCCTGAGTGTTTCCTCTGTTTCATCCATTCTGCTTTGAGCCTATTCACTGAGTTATTTATTTCAGTTATTATATTCTTCTGCACTATAATTTTCATTTGTTTCTTCTTTATAGCTTCATTTTCTTTGCTGAGACTTTCTATTTACTTGCCATAACTTTTTTCCCCCCATTTAAGGATGTTCAAAATCACTAATGTAAAGATTGTTTTGATGGCTGCTTTAAACTTATTATCAAATAACTCTGTCATATCTACTATCTAAGTGTTAGTATCTATTATCTTTTTAATTCAGTTTTAGATCTTTCTGCTTCTTTGTATAAATAATTTGATAATTGAAACCGAGAAATTTTGAGCATTATGAAACTCTGGATATTTTTCAACCCTGTTTTATCCGGCTTTGCTTTCATACTACTCTGTTAAGAGAAGGGTGAGATGCCACCTCATTATTTCAATTAGTAGAAGTCCAGGTTCCCCACTTGGCCCAAGTTTTGTAGGTGTGTGTCGGGGGAAGGGAGTGGGTATTCATTATTGTTATGAGATGGTGGGAGTTCTGGCTCCCTGCTATTCTTCTGCCAATATCTCCCCATGTGGAAGGATAGGTCTGACTTGTTTCTATTTCTTAAGGTTTCCACTTACATGACCCAGGACTGACTCCCACCCTGACTGACTCCCGCCCTGACTGACTCCCACCTGGGACTGACTCCTGTCTGGGACTGACTCCCACGTGGCGCCACCAGAACTGGAACTGAATCCCGCCCTGACTGATTCCTGCCCTGACTGTCTCCCACCCTGACTGTCTCCCACCCTGACTGTCTCCCACCCTGCCTGATTCTTGCCCTGACTGATTCCCGCCGGGGACTCCCGCCCCCCCCCCACACTGGCTCCTGCCTGGGACTGACTCCCACCCTGACTGACTCCTGCACGGGACTGACTCCCACCGGCATGACCCTGACTGATTCCCAGCAGGGACTGACTCCTGCCCTGCATGGCAACCCAGCACTGACTTCCGGTTGGTCAGCATTTGGTCGTGATGGGTGGTTACAATTCTGGGCTTTTATTATTAAGACTAGAGGCCCAGTGCACAAAATTCGTGCATGGGGGTGTGTGTCCCTCAGCCCAGCCTGCGCCCTCTCCAATCTGGAACCCCTCAAGGAATGTCCGACTGCCCATTTAGGCCTGATCCCAGTAGGATCTAAACAGGCAGTTGGACATCCCTCTCACAATCCAGGACTGCTGGCTCCCAACTTCTCGCTTGCCTGCCTTCCTGATTGCCCCTAACCACTCCCCTGCCAGCCTGATTGATACCTAACTGCTCCCCTGCCAGCCTGTTTGCCCCTAACTGCCCTCCCCTACAGGCCTGGTCATCCCTAACTGACCTCCCCTGCAGGCCTGGTCCCCCCAACTGCTCTCCCCTCCAGGCCTTGTCACCCCTAACTGCCCTCCCCTGTAGGCCTGGTCCCTCCTAACTGCCCTCCCCTGTTGGCCATCTTGTGGTGGCCATCTTGTGTCCACATGGGGGCAGCCATCTTTGTGTGTTAGAGTGATGATCAATTTGCATATTACTTTTTTATTAGATAGGATATGTGTGTGTGTGTGTGTGTGTGTGTGTGTGTGTATGTATGTGTGTGTATTTGTGTGTTTACCTGTTTAATATATTGTTATTTGTACCTATAATTTTGTGGGTTTGTGCCAGAAGGAAAAATATTTGTCTCTATACTTAGCTCAAAGGTAGATTAATATATATATATATATATATATATTTGGTTCCTTTAGCAAAACATACCATGCATAAAACAGTTTTCATAGATTACACTCTATATATACTTTTGAATATCAGTTAACACTTCTTTTTTTCTTGTTTAAAGTTTTACATATATCTCCTTTTTCCCCAATTGACCCCCCACCACCACTCCTGCCCCCCAGGACAAGTCCCTACTGCCCCAGTGTCCATGTCCATTGGTTATGCTAATATGCATGCATACAAGTCCTTTGGTTAATCTCTTACCCACCTCCCCTGCCTTCTCTATGAGGTTGGACAGTCTGTTCAGTGTTTCTTTGTCTCTGTATCTATTTTTGTTCATCAGTTTATGTTGTTCATTATATCCCATATATGAGTGAGATCATGTGATATCTATGCTTCTCCAACTGGCTTATTTTGCTTAGCATGATGCTCTCCAGGTCCATCCATGCTGTTGCAAATGGTAAAAGTTCCATCTTTTTATAGCATTGTAGTATTCCATTGTGTAGATGTACCACAGTATTTTAATCGACTCATCTGCTGATGGACACTTAGACTGTTTCCAAATCTTAGCTATTATAAATTGTGCTTCTATGAACATAGGGTGCATATGTCCTTTCTGATTGGTGTAGTTTAGTACTCTGGTGGTTGATGTTGATCACTAAACCTTGAGGCATTATCTTTGTATAGCACCTATTCAATAGAAATATTATTTAGTAGTTCCTGTTTTAGATGATGATACGATCAATTTCCCCCTGTCCTTGATTGGTTATTTTTTTGAATGAGAGCACAAAGTAAGAGTGATTCATAATCAACTAAGAATAGCTATTATTTTGTTTTTGTTGTTGTTTCACACAATCCCAGACTAAAGCACTAGCTCTTATCAGCCATCTCCATGAAAGGAGCTTTGGGTTACTAGAATCCAGTTACTTTCTGGTATATCTCTGATGATATATTCCCTCCAGAGAAGGAACATCACAGAACATACAACTTAGTCATTTGTTTCCTCTTTTAGTTTAAGTAAGCACGGAAGGCAGTATTAGAGTGAAAAGCTGCAAGAACTCTATCCTCTTGATTATTCCCTGTCCTCTAGCTTAATTTCTTATTATTTTAATTCATATAATAACTGCTTACCTGAAGACCCCGTATGAGTCCTTCTTCTTTAGAGTTTAACCCAAAGGAAAGATCCCTGGAGCCTTGTTGGGATAAATCGGAGTTATACATAATGAATGAATGAAGGCATTGCAGCCCAGGTCACACAGAGTAGAGGTGATATTGTGGAATTCTCTGTAATGAGGCCTAGATTTTCCTTTAGGAAGAATGGAGATAGAATAAAAGTGAATTCTTGCATACTATGAGGGACAAGAAAAGTTAGACAATTTGCATCTGCCTATTTGCAAAACAGCATCAAGGGTAGGAGGAGTAAAAATTATAGTTCAGTAAATGTGTTGTATTCACCAACAGTTTCCAAATATGTTAGTCAGAACGATGCCTTCATTGGTTTACAAAAAGGCCATTCAGGCAGGCACCAATCCTCCTTTACTATTTAAAACACCTTATAATAAATGGGGACATTAATGAAAATTTACCTAACACCCCATTGAGAAAAATGACAAATGTATTGCTAATTGAGATCTGAAGCCTGCCAATATGTTGTTACATCATTGTTAACAGAAACCTGTCTGCAGACCCCTCACATCATTTACAAAGAATTACTTGACTACACAAAATCAGTACTCCAGGATTGGGAAATAAAAGGTTGTGACTAAAAAAATTCTAGGTGTAAATATTGAGTGGACACACACAATCATAATTCTTAATATTATTTATAATACTAGAGGTGACACACCCAATCATAATTCTTAATATTATTTATAATACTAGAGGCCTGGTGCATGAAATTCATGTATGGGGGGTTCCCTCAGCCCAGTCTGTACCCTCTCCAATTGGACATCCCTCTCGCAATCTGGGACCGCTGGCTCCTAACCAATCACCTTCCTGTCTGCCTGATTGCCCCTAACTGACTCTGCCTGCCTGCCTGATCACCCCTAACTGCCCTCCCCTGCCAGCCTGACCTCATCCCCAACTTCCCTCCCCTGCTGGCTTTATCTCGCCCCCAACTGCCCTCCCCTGCCAGCCTGATCGCCCCTAACTGCCCTCCCCTGCCAGCTTGGTTGCCCCCAACTGCCCTCTCCTGCTGGCCTGATCTTGCCACCAACTTCCTTCCTTTGCCAGCCTGGTCACCCCCAACTGCCCTCCCCTGCTGCCTGATTGCCCCTAACACCCTGCTGGCCTGATCTTGTCCCAAACTGCCCTCTCCTGCCAGCCCGATTGCCCCTAACTGCCTCTGTCTCGGCCCCCACCACCATGGTTTTGTCTGGAAGGAAGTCAGACATCTGGAAGATGGCTGGTCCACCCAGTCTAAGTAACATATTACCCTTTTGTTAGTATAGATGATGATTATGATGATCATGATCATGATTCTTATCCTTTAATAAAACCTCAAAACAGTGAATAACTGGTATAGTCACAACTAAGAACATGTTATAAAGAAACACTTTCATCCTCCAAATTAACAAGAATTATTCATCTTTATGCAGATCCAAATCTAAGGATCACAAGATGCTCCCTGAGCATTAATCTCCCCCCATTTTTCCTTCCTCCTTCTCTCCCCCATTTCTTTCCTCCCTTGCTTCATCAAACACAATTTAACAAGTTTGTAGATAACATAATCCTACAGGAGGATATTTCCATTGGCACTTGAAATATCCTGACTCACATTAAATCTTATCATTCTTTCCTCAGATTTGAGCCCCCTCCTCAGAAATTTTAGGAAATAACTAGAAAATCGGTAAGAAAAGAAGAGGGTTTACTGTAATGTTCCCCATTGTTTGAATCTCACATATAAAGATTAATTAGCAGGAGATGGAAGCTAATCTGGTAGGAATAGAGTAAGACTTAGAGCATTTATAACAACTATTTGTTGATTTAGTAGAAATTGCGTTTCACTGGCAAGATCATTCATCAGCATGAGACACTGGCAGCAATGTGCCCAGGAAAATCAATTTTCTAGAAGACTCATAGCTTACCAGAAGTCTTATGCTCTGAAGAAGGCAAGCGATTCAGTTTGGTTGTTGATGAATAAAAAGAAAGAATAAAATGAACATTTCAAACCAAGACACATATCATTATCATGCTGTGTTAAGTTTTACCTGTGTTTGTTAAGCTATTTAACAAAAATTTTTTTGTTTTATTTTGATAAATCTTTGTTGTTCAGATTATTACACTTGTTCCTCTTTTTCCCCCCATAGCTCCCCTCCACCCAGTTCCCACCCCACCCCATGCCCTTACTCCCCCACTGTCATCATCCATAGGTGTATGATTTTTGTCCAGTCTCTTCCCGCCCGACCCCCAAACCCCTTTCCCCACAAGGATTGTCAGTCCACTCCCTTTCTATGCCCCTGATTCTATTATATTCACCAGTTTATTCTGTTCCTCAGATTTTTTATTCACTTGATTTTTAGATTCACTTGTTGATAGATATGTATTTGTTGTTCATAATTTTTGTCATTGCCTTTTTCTTCTTCCTCTTCTTCTTAAAGAATACCTTTCAGCATTTCATATACCATACTTTCCGGCGTATAAGACGACTGGGCGTATAAGATTTTCCTGGGTTAAAAAGTTGTTTTATACACCGGAAAATACAGTATATTGGACTATATTGATGGGATTAGATATATTGGACTACCGTATTTTCCAGCGTATAAAACGACTTTTTAACCCAGGAAAATCTTATATGCCCAGTTGTCTTATATGCCGGAAAATACGGTAATACTGGTTTGACAGTGATGAACTCCTTTACCTTTTTCTTATCTGTGAAGCTCGTTATCTGACCTTCAATTCTAAATGATAGCTTTCCTGGGTAAATTAATCTTGGTTGTAGGTTCTTGGTATTCACCACTTTGAATATTTCTTGCCACTCCCTTCTGGCCTGCATAGTTTCTGTTGAGAAATCAGCTGACAGTTGTATGGGTATTCCTTTGTAGGTAACTAACTGTTTTTCTCTTGCTGCTTTTAATATTCTCTCTTTGTCTTTTGCCCTTGGCATTTTCATTATGATGTGTCTTGGTGTGGTCCTCTTTGGATTCCTTTTGTTTGGGGTTCTCTGCGCTTCCTGGACTTGCAAGTCTATTTCTTTCACCAGGTGGGGGAAGTTTTCTGTCATTATTTTTTCAAATAGGTTTTCAATATCTTGCTCTCTCTATTCTTCTGGCACCCCATAATTTGGATGTTGGTATGCTTGAAGTTGTCCCAGAGACTCCTTACACTATCTTCATATTTTTGGATTCTTTTTTCTTTTTGCTTTTCCAGTTGGGTGTTTTTTGCTTCTTTGTATTTCAAATATTTGACTTGATTCTTGGGATCCTCTACTCTGCTGTTGGATCTCTGTATATTATTTTTTATTTCAGTCAGTGTATGCTTAATTTCTAGTTGGTCCTTTTTCATATCCTTAAGGGTCTCACTAAATTTATCAGCTTTTTCTAGAAAATTCTTGAAAAACCTTATAACCGTGGTTTTGAACTCTATATCCTGTAGTTTGCTTTCCTCCATTTCTTTCATTTGTGACCTATTTCTTTGTATCCACATTTTGGCTCCTTCCCTATGTTGAAAGAGTGGCTTTGTGTGCTAGGAGTTCTATAGGGCCCAGTGGCTCAGCCTCCCCAGTTACCTAAAGTGGACACTCTTGGTGCACTCCTTTGTGGGCTGTGTGCACATTCTTGTTGTAGATAAGCCTTGACTGTTGTTGCTATCACTGGGAGGAATTGACCTCCTGGCCAATTGGCTGTGAGGATCAGCTGTGTCTATGATGGGAGAACTTCTGTTGGAAGACACCCTTATGAGGCAAGACTTGCTTCAGTGGGGCTTTGGTGCTCACTGAGTCTGCCCCCTGAGTGTGTCCCTTATGGATTTGAAGAGTTGTAATCTGGATGGTCCCACTCTGACCAATGGGTACACTTGCTCTTGGATCTCCAAGGAGGTGCTAATTTAGCCTCTGCCTGAGGCCACCCAGCAGAAGCTATGGAGAGATCTGCAGATTCCTCTTCTTTGTTTGGGTTTTGGAGGTGCCTAGATGAGGCCCAGCTGTGAAGCAATGCAGGCTGCTATGGGGCCTTGGGCCTTCTTTTGGATGTTCTGGGTCTCTCTGACTCAGCTGCAGTTTGTTAGTTAATTTTAGATTTCAAAGGACCAGGCCATTCATATGCAAAAACCTCTGTGCACAGCTTGGGTGGGGCGGGGCCTCAGGGCGGAAAAAACAGCAATGGCTTCCCATTAGCCCTGCCCTAGAAGCCCCTGAGTCTCAGTATCCCTCGGTAATTGGTAATCGCTGCAAGAACCTCTGAGAGAAAGCTGCCCTCGAGTTCCGCCCACTGCCTGACAGTCCAATTTCTCCCCGTATGAGTCTGGGTCCCCAGAGTCTCACCTGGAACTGGAGTTCAGAGTAGTCAGGAGCTTGTGTCTCCCTCCCACTTGAAAAAGACAGCCGCGTCCTCAGTTGCCAGCCCTCTCTGCATGCGTGCCTCCGTACCTCTGCCTTTACTTCTGCACCTCGTCTGAGTCTCAGTGTGCTTTTCTCTTTCCTTCTAGTTGTAAAATTTCCACTCAGCCAGTCTTCCTTCTGGATGATGTCTGTTTTGCCTTTTAGTTGTAGTTTTGAAGTGGTTGTACGAGGCAGCAAGTTCAGGTGTTTACCTATGCCACCATCTTGGTTTTTCCTCTATTTAACAAAATTTTATGGATTTACTTTTTATAGTGGAAATAAAGCATTTGGGTTTCAGAAAATCTGGAACACCCAATACTTCAGTTGGACTTTCTTTCTGAATATGACAATTCATCATCATCATCATCATCATTATTATCAACACTTGTATCATCATAATTATTTAACATTTTGGTTAATTATTGACTATAAAAAGTAATACTATTTTATTGCACTCAAGAGCATGGTAAAGATGAATACTATTTAATTACTCATTCATTAGTATTTTCATATGTATTTTCTATCCAACACTTTTTGTCAACATTTAGGATTAGGGACAGGGCATATTGTAGGTAAGTTTTTCATCCAAAGTAGAGTCTTCACTACAAGCTCATTTTTCCATCCTTGCCTTTTGAGGAAATGTCATTTCAGGAAATAAACCATACATGGTGCTATGTAGCTGTGGAATGAATGGAATCAGTGGCTGCCTTGAAAGGCTTTGAGATGGGTTAAAATACACATATGGGCCCTGGAAAGAATGGACAGGCCATGTGTATTGGTAATTTGGGATGGTACCTAGAGGAAGAAGATCACGTTTGTGTTAGGTTAGGACAGTGGTCAGCAAACCGTGGCTCGCGAGCCACATGCGGCTCTTTGGCCCCTTGAGTGTTCTAACGCCACTTCTTCAAATAGACTTGCCCAGGCCAAAATCCGACTTCTGTACATGGGCCACGAAGTTTCAATTGCACTGTACGTGCACGCCCACACGTGGTATTTTGTGGAAGAGCCACACTCAAGGGGCCAAAGAGCCACGTGGCTCGCGAGCCACGATTTGCCGACCACTGGGTTAGGACACTTGAAGAGAGGGTAAAAATGACAAAGCTTAGAAACCAACCACTTTGTAATTTTACTGAGAGCTGACACTATAATAATATTACCTGCACATTGACCATGAAACACCCTTTAAGAGACAGCTTGGAACAAATTTAGCTTGAAGGGGTATAATTAGGCTACCAATCCTTTTGCAATGTCAAGGCAATATCCTTCTTAGTAAATCATATGCATACAATAAAATTTTGGCTTCTAACTTCACAGATGATAAAACTAAGTAAGCCTCAAAGAAGGAATAAATTCACCCAAAATCATCTAATCAGGAAATAAGACTAGAATCCAGTTCCTAGGTATCCCAACCATGAGCATCTTCCTAACATAACTGATTGTTTTTGCAATTGGCAGAATATGAGATCAAGTACCAAAAGGCTAATCCCATCCTTTTAAAATGTGTTTCTTCAGAGTCCTAGGCTTCCCTGACCCTAGGGAGAATAGAAGTTGCATTTTCTTGTTATAGTGTATTTATCTCTGAATTCATGTACCTCCATTATTCAAGAGACACCCTCTCCTAAAGCTGAGTTTGATACTACTGAAAATACTATTTCATGGGAAACTGATTTGATTTCTTATTTATGGTCTTGATGGATTCAAAGGACTCAAAATATATCTTTCTCTTTCTTTGAGATATCCAGTTTAGCCTTTATAGGTTGTATTATTATTTTTATTACTATTACTAGAGGCCCAGTGCACGAAATTTGTGCACTGGGGGAGAGGGTCCCTAAGTCTGGCCTGTACCCTCTTGCAGTCCAGGACAACCTCGGGGGATGTCCGCCCACCTTCTTGCTGCTCTTTAATGATGCCGCAGAGGTGGGAGAGGCTCCCGCCACCACCGCTGCACTCACCAGCCGTGAGCTTGGCTTCTAGCTGAGCAGTGCTCCCCTTGTGGGAGCACACTGTCCACCAGGGGGCAGCTCCTGCATTGAGCATCTGCCCCCTGGTGGTCAGTGCGTGTCATAGCAACCAGTTCTTCCACTGTTTGGTCAATTTGCATATTAGGCTTTTATTATATAGGATTATTATTTCCATTTCACAGATACATAAAGCCCTAAAATATGGTATCTTCCTCAAGGCCACATAATTAAGAAGCTGTGGAATAAGGACTAAACTTCAGATCCTACTTCTATAGTGCTTTGTATTTTCTAGTCTTGACTGGATAATTCTCTGAGATATGTTGGATGGAGACTGAGATTAGCTCCTATGAAAATAAAATGAATTAAAACTTTTATATGTTATGTATGTGTTTAACAATTAGAGTATGTGTGGTACACAGTGATAGGAGATGAGCCCATTACCTCAAAGAATCAGAGTGTGAAAGAAACTAATAACAAAAAAGTTCTTAGAGACAAAATATTTCCTGAAATAGGAAAAGTTGAGTACACAGGGAAAACAGAAGGAAATGAAAATTGATGGCTATTTTCCACAAATCCTTTTGAAAATTTAATTCACTAGGGAAGTAACTACTTATTTTATGGCATTATAAGATATTTACACTTCATGATATATTCAGAACCAAGTACTGAGATGAAATAAGCAATGTGTGCTCAATTGTGAATAGGGGTATTCCAGGGACAATCTGATATTAAACTTAAATCTTCTTATATAAGTATATTCTATGATAGGACACCTTTCTTTGCTCACTGGAAGAAATTGACATTTTGTTAATTTCAAAGAGATGTAGTAAACATTTCTTATTAAGCATATTTTGAAATCAGTTGAATACCTGAAAATAAAAAAAAATGTTTTTAAATAAGTGCTAACTTTTATTATTTAAGGTGGGTTTTATTTTATGGCAACACTAGGACTTGAGAAAGCTAAGAACTTGAGTTTCTAAACCCGCCCACATCAAGCAGCTGTAAATAGAAAATTATTCACTGTAGAAATATACTAAGACTTTTCCTGCTGTGAAGGAAGAAAATAGCTATGTGTAGAGTCCTAAATATTTAGCTGTGTTCCCTGGTACTAGAAGATGCTTGTTTCTATGCCTAAAATCCTATGTATGGTTCTGGTCTCCCCACACAGAAATCTTTCTCTAATCTTGACTCACTTCTTTCCCTTCAAGACATGAAGCCATCCTCATAAAACAGTGCTTTCACCACGTTATCATCAGAATCATGTATCTTCAGTAGCTCTCAATAACTGGCAACTAATGACTCTCCAAGGAGATGCCTCATGTGGTAGCAGAGGATTTGGACTTAGACAAAGCTGGGATCTAATCTCTGCTCTGCTAATCCTGGAGTGAGGAATAAACAAAACAAAAATTAAAGGGACACTAATTATGGTTTGTAGTGAAAAAGACACTACAAAGAAAGAAAATTAAAAGCCAATATCCCTGATGAACATAAATGCTAAAATACTCAACAAAGTATTAGAAAATCAGATAAAAAATTCCTTAAAAATATCATGCACCATGATCAAGTGGGATTTATTCAGGAGATGCAAGGTTGGTATAATATCCACAAATAAATAAACATGATACACCACTAAACAAAATGAAGGATAAAAACCACATGATCATAACAATAGATGCAGGGGGAAAAAAACATTTTATAAAATCCAGCACCTATTTGTGATAAAAACTTTCAACAAAGTGAGAATACAGGAAACAACTTCAACATAATAAAGGCCACATATGACAAACCCAACCTAACATCATACTCAATGGGCAAAAACTAAAAGTATTTCCCTTAAGATCAGAAACAAGACAGGGATGTCTGCTTTCACCACTCTTATTCAACATAGTACTGGAAGTCCTAGCCACAGTGATGAGACAAGAAGATATAAAAAGCATCCAAATTGGAAAGGAGGAAGTAAAACTGTCATTATTCACAGATGACATGATATTTATTGCACATAGAAAACCCTAAAGACTCCCCCCAAAAAAAACTATTAGATCTAATAAATGATTCACCAAAGTAGCAAGATACAAAATTAATATCCAGAGATTGGTGGCATTTTTATATAATGAACTATCAGAAAAAGAAACTAATCCCTGGCCAGTGTAGAACAGTTGGTAGGAGTATGGATCCTGTACACCGAAAGGGCACATACTGTATCTAGGTTGTAGGTTCGATCCTCAGCCCTGGTTGAAGCACATGTGGGAGGCATCTGATTGATGTTTCTCTCTCACAATGATGTTTCTCTCTATTGGTCTCTCTCTCTTTCTCTCTCTCTCTCTCTAAAAGTCAATGAAAGTGTCCTGGAGCAGGGACTAAACAAAACAAAAATTAAAGGGACATTAAGAAAAAAAATATAATTTACTATTTCAACAAAAAAAAATAAGGTACCTAGAAATTAATTTAAACAAGAAGGTAAAAGACCTGACTCAGAAAACTATAGGACATTGAAGATAGAAATAGAGGAAGATACAAACAAGTGGAAGCATATGCCATGTTTATGGGTTGGAAGAATTAACATCATTAAAATGCCATTCTACCTAAAGTATTCTATGGATTCAACACAATTTCTATTAAAATACCAATGGCATGTTTCTCAGATCTAGAAAAAATATTCCAAAAATTTATATGGAACCACAATAGACCCCTAATAGCAACAGTGGTCTTGAGAAAGAAGAACAAAATTGGAGGAATTACGTTATCTGATATCAAATTATACTCAAAGCCATAATAATAAAAACAGCCTGGTACTATCACAAGAGCAGGCATATAGATCAGTGGAACAGAACAGAGAGCCAAGAAGTCAACCTATACCTTTATTGTCAAATGATATTTGACAATCGAGGCAAAAGCATACAACAGAGTAAAAATAGTCTCTTCAATAAATGGTGTTGGTTGGAAAAATTGAACAGGTACATGCAAAAAAAAAAAAAAAGATACTAGACCACTAACTTACAGCACACACAAGAATAAACTCAAAATGGATAAAAGACTTAAATGTAAGTTGCAAAACCATAAAATTCCTAGAAGAAAATATAGGCAGTAAAATATTAGACATCGCCTAGGCAAGAGGAGAAAGAAAAAATAAACAAATGTAAAAATATCAAACTTAAAACCTTCTTCACAGCAAAAGAAACCATCAACAAAATGAAAAGGGAACCCACTGTAAGAGAGAACATATTTTCCAATGACACATCTGATAAGGGTTTAATTTCTAAAATATATAATGAACTTATACAAATCAACACCAGGAAGACAAACAACCCAATTTAAAAATGGGGTAAGACTTGAATAGACACATCTCTAAAGAGGACATACAGATGGCCAATAGACACATGAAAAATGCTCATCACTAATTATCAGATAGATGTAAATTAAAACTGCAATAAAGTATCACCTCACACCTGCCAGAATGGTTACCATCAACAAATGTCAAGTGCTAGCAAGGATGTGGAGAAGAGAGAACCCTAGTGTACTGTTGGTGGTAATGCAGACTGGTGTATCCACTGTGGAAAACTGTATGGAGTTTCCTCAAAAATTAAAAATGGAACCGCCTTTTGATTCAGGGAGCCCACTTCTGGGAATATATCTTAAAAATCTTGAAACACCCATCAGAAAGAATATATGCTATGTTCATAGCTGTGTAAATTACAATAGTTAAGATCTGGAAACAGCCCCAGTGCCCATAAGTAGATGAGTTGTTAAAAAAAGCCGTGTTACATTTACACAATAGAATACTACGCGGCTGTAAAGAAGACAGAACTCTTACCCTTTATGAAAGCATGAATGGACCTGGAGATTATTATGCTAAGTGAAATAAGCCAGTGAGAGTAAGACCAATACCATATGGCCTCATTCATATGTGGAATGTAATGAGCAAAATAAACTGATGAACAAAATTGAACCAGAGGTATGGATACATGGAACAGAATGATGGATGTCAGAGGAGAGGGGGGTGGGAAGGTCTGGATAAAAAAAATATGAATAGATTAGCTAAATAACATATATGCATAGCCCACGGACATAGACAACAGTGTTGTGAAGGTCAGAGGAGGGAGTGGTGGGGGCTGAGTGGAGGTAGGAAAAGTGGGAGGAAGTACAAGATATCTCTAATAGTGTCAACAATAAAAATAATAGTGATACAATTATCTATAATAATAAAAGCATCTATAATAATAAAAGCATAATATGCTAATTAGACCAGGCAGCCGAATGACCTTCTGGACATCATTCCAGACGTCCTTCTGGATGAAACTGTGGAGGCAGGGGCCGAGGCAGAGGTGGTTAGGGGCGATCAGGCAGGCAGGTGAGCAGTTAGAGGAGATCAGGCAGGCAGGCAGGTGAGCGGTTAGAAGACAGCGGTCCCTGATTACAAGAGGGACCCCCTACCCCGTGCATGAATTTCATGCACTGGGCCTCTAGTTTATGCTATAAGAAAGGTAGTATAATGGTGCCACAAAAGCAGTTTTGAGGGTTAGGAAAACCTTTACAAAAGGGCTCTCAAATTCTACACCCCCCAACCCTGCCAGATGTTACTCTGGTGAACTCAGTCTTGCTTAATCCTTGGTGCATAACAATTCTTTCCATATTTTTCTTGAGTGTTTATTGTAAAATTGGCATTATTACCTCTATTTTACATACGAGTAAACTGTTCTGAAGCTAAAAGTAACTTGTTTTCTTTTTTTCAAATTAGCATGCATTTTGAAAACACCCACATCATAAGCCTCTATTTTCAATAAAGCATATAGGATCTAAACAATTTTCTATAAATGTTGAATGAAAGATGTTTAAAAATCTGAATATATTGGTTTTCTCTCATGGGTTAAAAAATAATTTAGTGTTTTCCCTTTGTCTTAGCTTAAAATAGAAAATGTGGTCCTTAGGTTCCTGAAGGAATTTTCACTTTACAAGCTCCATTCTTACTTGATTCAAGCATACTATTGCTGGTGTTCTTGTCCCAGCGTTACAAAGGGTTCTGCAATCTGGAGAAAGGGGCTGCATGTAAATGATTAAGAAGGCGTCCAAAGACGAAAGATAATTTTGAAAGGCATTGGGGGTCAGAGGATATTCAGTTAAAGGAGCTGAAAGACTACTCCTTGTCTAAGGACCCCATGCTATTTATTAACACAATTTGTCCTAAGGCAAGATGGAGACATACACTTCAAAGGGTAAGTTTTCAAAGGGTAGGGTACAGAAGCATTGTCAGTTTGGGGAATATCCTACAGCTGTTCAGGTGTTTGGCCAACAGGAGGCAATAAAATGCCCTGAGCTGTCTGGCAGCAGATAATCCTATTCAGGTTTGGGGGAAGTGCTGTTTAGCCATTCCAACAGGTAAACTACATTTCACTCAACCTTTGTTGAGCTCCCCAAGCTTCACCAACCTTTTGGTGAAACTCTTATAATTATGACATGCTGGAATTCATTCCTAGCAACTATGTATGCTCTAGCCATACCAGGCTTCTCAGTTCTTAGAAAGTGCCAAACCCTATCCTGGGTCTTTAGCAACTGCTCTTCCTGTTCTGTGAGTTCCCTTTGTCACCACATCTGACCAAATTCTTCAAATTTCACCTCCATTATTGCCTTTTAAAGAAGGCAACTCTGAGTCAGGTCCGCTTATTGGCCCTTATATGACAAACCTACAGCCAACATCATAGACAATGGGCAAAAACTAAAACCATTTTCCCTGAGAACAGGAACAAGACAGGGATGCCCACTTTCACTATTCCTGTTAGACATAGTACTGGAAGTGCTAGTCATAGTGATCAGACAAGAAGAAGAAATAAAATGCATCCAAATTGGAAAAGAAGAAGTAAAATGGTCATTATTCGCAGATGGCATAATATTGTACATAGAAAACCCTGAAGACTACATCAAAAACTACTAGACTTAATAAATGAATTCTGCAATGTAGCAGGATACAAAATTAACACCCAGAAATCTATGGCTGTATGCATGCCTATAAGCATAACCAATGGACACAGACACTGGGGGGGGGGGGGGGGCGGGGTGAGGGCATGTGCCTGGGGGAGGGGGTGCAGGTGCCTGGGGGTAGTTCAATGGAGGAAAAAAGAGACATATGTAATACTATATGTAATACTTTAAACAATTTAAAAAATGGGCAAAGGACCTAAATAGACATTTTTTTGAAAGTGGACATACGAAAGGCCAAGAAACATATGAAAACATGCTCAAAGTCACTAATCATCCAACAGATGCAAATCAAAATGACAATGAGGTACCATCTCACACCTGTCAGAATGGCTAGTATCAACAAATCAACAAATGACAAGTGCTGGCAAGGATGTGGAGAAAAAGGAACCCTCATGCACTGCTGGTGAGAATACAGACTGGTGCAGCCACTGTGGAAAACAGAATGGAGTTTCCTCAAAAAATTAAAAATGGAACTCCCATTTGACCTAGTGGTCCCACTTCTAGAAATATATCCCAAGAAATCATAAATACCAATCAGAAAGGGTATATGCACCCCTATGTTCATAGCAGCACAATTTACAATAGCTAAGATTTGGAAACAGGTGAAGTGCCCATCAGCAGATGAGTGAATAAAAAAACAGTGGTACAGCCCTAGCCGGTTTTGCTCAGTGGTTAGAGCATAAGCCTGTAGACCAAAGAGTCCCAGGTTATATTCCAGTCAAGGGCACATGCCTGGGTTGTGGGCTCGGTCCAACATGCAGGAGGCAACCAATCAATGATTCCCTCTCATCATTGATGTTTCTATCTCTCCCTCTCTGAAATCAATAAAAAATATTTAAAAAAAAACACAGTGGTACCTCTACACAATGGAATACTACACTGCTTTAAAAAGGAAAGAATTCTTACCATTCGCAACAGTATGGATGGACATGGAGAGCATTATGCTAAGCAAAATAAGCCAGTCGGAGAAAGATAAATATCACATGATCTCACTCATTTGTGGAATATAATGAACAACATAAACTGAGGAACACAAATAGATCCAGAGATGGAGAAGCATCAAACAGACTGCCAAACCTCAGAGGGAAGGCAGGGGAGGGTGGGGAGGTTAAGAGATCAACCAAAGGACTTGTATGCATGCATATAAGCTTAACCAATGGGCATAGACACTAGGGGGGTGAGGGAATGTGCTGGGGAGTGGGAGTGGCTGGGGAGAGGTCAATGGTGGAAAAGGGAGACATGTGTAATACATTAAACAATAAAGAATTTAAAAAATTATGTGAAGCTATTTTTATCAATTTTCAAGGATATTCTATTAAAAATGGACCTAGTTGGTCATGAAATGCTTATGGGGTAAATTTTGTTTGTGGTGCATGGTTACCTTTAGATATGCTTTCTCTATGAAGTTAATAGCTACTGTTTTTTAGTTATTGAAAAAATAATAAGGTCACTGAATCATCATCAGTAGAATCTGTTGTCTGGAACGATTCACTATCTTTTAATAATCATATTATGAAAACAAAATTATTTTGATAACGCTGACTCCAAGAAGCATAGCACAAGGGTTAAAATTTAGCTTTTGTAATGGGATAAAACTGTACTTGAATCCACTCTCTGCCATTATGGAGAGTGTAGAGGTGGGACTGTGAACAAGTTATTTAATATTTTTAGTCTCAGGCTTCTTATCTGTGAAATACAAATCATAAGAGTGTCTGCCTCATTGGGTTGTTGCAAAGATTAAAGGACATAATCCATGTTAAGTACTTAACTAAAGTCATCCCTGTGCATACCATTTTCTCAATGCAATTACTTAATATCAAATTTCTTGATAATGATTATTACATGAGAAAAGGATTAGGAAGATCATTTTAAGCAACAGAGTTGAATGATAAATGCATGGGCTACAAGAAAGAGTATGAAGTATATTTTGGGGTCAGTCAAGAGAAACCTCTACCTTGGTTGGCAGAGCATATGAAGGAGATGAATAGGAGACAAGATTGGGAATATGTGTGTTGAAGGTCAGAAATTAAAACTCTATTCTGTAAGCAACAGGAAATTTTAAGTAACTGTCTGCTAAAACAGCACCAGGTTTGCATATTTTGCTGCAGTTCTGCTACAATTTCAAAATATCAGGGAAGCTTTAGTTTTTAGCAATTGATATGGACTGAATTGTGTCCCTCCCCAAATTCATATGTTGAAACCCTAACCCCACTTTTGATGGAGCTTTGTGAAGTAGGTTTATTTATTTATTTATTTATTATATATAAAATGAGTATATTTATTTATTTTTGTTTTTTCCCCTAAAACTATTTTTTAATCTTTATTGTTCAGTTTATTACAGATGTCCCTCTTTTTTCTCCCATAGCTCCCCTCCACCCAGTTCCCACCCCATCCCAGGCCCTCACCACCCCACTGTCAGCTTCCATAGGTACAGCTTACTGAAACATGCATATAATATCTTTGTCCAATCTCTTCCTGCATGCCCCCACAGCCCCTTCCCCACGAGAATTGTCAGTCCACTCCATTTCTTCTCCCCTGATTTTATTACATTCACCAGTTTATTCTGTTCATCAGAATTTTTATTCATTTAATTTTTAGATTCACTTGTTGATCGATATGTATTTGTTGTCACTTTGTTGTTCATAATTTTTTATCTTTAGCTTTTTCTTCTTATTCCTCTTCTTAAAGAATACCCTTTAGAATTTCATATAACATTGGTTTAATTGTGATTAACTCCTATAGCTTTTTCTTCTCTGTGAAGCTCTTTATCTGACCTTCAATTCTAAATGATAGATTTGCTAGGTAGAGTAATCATTTTTTAATATTTTTTATTATTTAAAGTATTACATGTAGTAGTACATATATCTCCTTTTTTCCCCCCTTGACCTTCCCCCAGCCTCCCCTACCCCCGGTCGCATGCCCTCATCCCACACCCCCCCCCCCAGTGTCTTCTGCCCATTTGTTGTGCTTATATGCATGCATACAAGTCTTTGGTTGATGTCTTTCCCCCCCTCCCCAACACTCCCCTGTTTTTGCACTGTAATTTGACAGTCTGTTCGGTGCTTTACTGCCTCTGTATCTATCTTTTTGTTTATCATGTTATAATGTTCTTTATTTTCCATAAATGAGTGAGATCATGTGGTATTTTTCTTTCATTGCCTGGCTTATTTCACTTAACATAATGCTCTCCAGGTCCATCCATGCTGCTGCAAATGGTAAGAATTTCTTCTTTTTTATAATAGAGTAGTATTCCATTGTGTAGATGTACCATAGTTTTCTAATCCACTCATCTGCTGATGGGCATTTGGGCTGTTTCCAAATCTTAGCTATGGTGAATTGTGCTGCTATAAACATAGGGGTGCGTATAACCTTTCTGATTGGTGCTTCTACTTTCTTGGGATATATTCTTAGAACTGGGAATACTGGGTCTAATGGGAGTTCCATTTTTAGTTTTTTGAGGAAACTCCATACTGCATTCCCACCAGCAGTGCACGAGGGTTCCTTTTTCTCCGCATCCTCCCCAACACTTGTCCTTTGTTGATTTGTTATGATTGCCATTCTGACAGGTGTGAGATGATACCACATTGCCGTTTTGATTTGCATCTATAGGATAATTAGTGACTTTGAGCATGTTTTCATATGTCTCTTGGCCTTCCTTATGTCTTCTTTCGAAAATATTCTATTTAGGTCCATTGCTCATTTTTTTATTGGATCATTTATCTTCCTTTTATTAAGTTGTATAAGTTTCCTGTAGATGTTGGAGATTAAACCTTTACCAGTGATAACATTTGCAAATATGTTCTCCCATACAGGGGGCTTTCTTGTTGTTTTGTTGATGGTTTCTTTTGCTGTACAAAAGCTTTTTATTTTGATGTAGTCCCATTTGTTTCTTTTCTCTTTAGTTTCCATTGCCCTAGGAGAGGTATCGGTGAAGAAATTGCTTCAGTATGTGTCTGAGATTTCTCTGCCTGTGGATTCCTCTAGTATTTTTATGGTTATCCATCTTATGTTTAAGTCCTGTATCCATTTTGAGTTTATTTTTGTGTATGGTGTAAGTGGGTGACCTAGTTTCATTTTTTTTGCATGTATCTGTCCAATTTTCCAAACACCATTTATTGAAGGGACTGTCTTGACTCCATTGTATGTTCATGCCTCCTTTATCAAATATTAATTGAGCATAGTGGTTTGGGTCGATATCTGAATTCTCTATTCTATTCCATTGGTCTATATGTCTGTTCTTGAGCCAGTACCAGGCTGTTTTGAAAACATTGGCTTTGTAATACAGCTTGAAATCTGGTATTGAGATATCACCTACTTTGTTCTTCTTTCTCAGGATTGCTGTGGCTATTCAGGGTCTTTTTTTATTCCAGATGAATTTTTGGAGAGTTCCTTCTAGGTCTGTGAAATAAGCCATTGGTATTTTAATGGGGAGTGCATTGAATCTATAGATTGCTTTGGGTAGTATGGACATTTTATTGATGATGACTCTACCAATCCATGAGCATGGTATGTTCTTCCATCTGTTTACATCTTCCTCTATCCCTTTTTTCAGTGTCCTATAGTTTTCTGCATATAGGTCTTTTACCTCCTTAGTTAAGTTTATTCCTAGATATCTTAATTTTTTTGGTGCGATGGTAAATGGGATTGCTTTTTTAGTCTCTCTTTCTGTAAGTTCACTATTGGTGTATAGAAATGCCATAGATTTCTTGGCGTTAATTTTGTATCCTGCTACATTGCCGAATTCATTTACTAAGTCTATAAGTTTTTTGATGGAGTCTTTCGGGGTTTTTATGTACAATATCATGTCATCTGCAAAGAAGGACAGCTTTACTTCCTCTTTTCCAATTTGGATGACTTTTATTTCTTCTTCTTGTCTAATTGCAATGGCTAATACTTCCAGTACTATGTCAAACAGGAGTGGCAAGACTGGGCATCCCTGTCTTGTTCCTGTTCTTAGGGGAAATGGTTTTTGCCCATTAAGTATGATGTTTGCTGTGGGTTTATCATATATAGCTTTTATTATGTTGAGGTATGAGCCTTCTATTCCCACCTTGTTGAGAGTTTTTATCAAGAAAGGGTGTTGGATTTTGTCAAATGCTTTTTCTGCATCAATTGATATGACTATGTGATTTTTATCTCTCAATTTGTTTATGTGATGTATCACATTTATTGATTTGCGGATATTGTACCATCCTTGCATTCCTGGGATAAATCCTACTTGGTCATGGTGTATGATCTTTCTAATGTACTGCTGGAGCCGATTTGCTAGAATTTTGTTGAGGATGTTGGCATCTATGTTCATGAGGGATATTGGCCTGTAATTCTCTTTCATTGTGTTGTCTTTATCTGGTTTTGGTATTAAGGTGATGCTGGCTTCATAGAAGTAGCTTGGAAGTGTTCCTTTCTCTTGAATTTCTCTTGAATTTTTTGGAATAGTCTGAGGAGGATATTGGCCAGATTGGAGAGTGTGCAGGCTGGGCTGTGGGACACCCCCCATGCACGAATTTCATGCATTGGGCCTCTAGTTTAATTATAATGTGCCTTGGTGTCGGTCTTGTTGGGTTCATTTTGCTTGGGACTCTGTGAGCTTCTTGAATTTGTGTGGGTTTTTTCTCCCCTATATCAGGGAAGTTTTCTGTCATTATTTCTTCAAATAGGTTTTCTATTCCTTGCTCAGTTTCCTTTCCTTCTGGAACCCCTATTATGTGGATGTTGTTTTGTTTTGTGTTGTCCCAATGTTCCCTTAGGCTCTCTTCCTGCTTTATAATTTTTTTTCTAGAAGCTGCTCTACTTGGGTATTTTTTTCCATCTTATCTTCTAGCTCACTGAAGTGGTCCTCTGCTTCTTCTAGTCTACTCTTGATGCTTTCTATTGACTTCTTTACAACAGCAATGTCATTTTTCATTTCTTCTTGGTTCTTCTTCATTTACTCTTGCTTCTTACACATATTGTTGAATTTGTCTTCCATTCTTTTCAGCCACCTTATGATCATTTCTCTGAATTCTTTCTCTGACAGGTTGCTTGTCTCTATTTCGTTTACTTCCTTTTCTGGTGATGCCTGCTTTTCTTTCATGTGCCGGCTGTTTCTTTGTCTCTCCATGGTCTCTCTTCTCATAATATCTGGTTATGTAGCTCTCTCTCTTCTGCATTGATTTAAAGGTTCAACATACAACACCACCAGGTACAACACACAAGGCACTGAACAGAAATGTATTCACGATATTAATAACTTCCAATAAAGGTGACCACCAGAGAAATGAAAATTAGGGAATAGGAGAGAAACAGGAATAGTAAAAAGAAAGCAAAACAAAAGGAGTGTCAAAATGAAATTGGGAAAAGAAAAAAAAAGTAAGAGAGACAAGAATGAGACTAAGAGAGAAAAGAGGAACCAATTATATATATGGGGAGAAAACTCCAGAAGAACAACCACTAATCCCAGTAAATGCCAACAACAAGTACCTGGAGATTAATACAAACTACATCACCAACTAATATTAAGCGAGGCAAGGGAAAACAGAAGTAAAAAACAAGCAAAAACAAAGCAAACGAAAAAACAAACAAACAAAAAAAGAAGCAAAACAATCACAAAAAAAAGCATAAAAATTCGACATGATCAACATTCAAGCAAACAACAACAAAAGGACAGAGAGAAAAACAATTGTTGAATAGTTAAGACAGAGAAGAGAGAAGTGTGTATGGACTTGGAGCAGGGGATTGGAAATTAGGTATATAAGTAGGGTGAAATTTTAGCAGGGGATAAACAGAAAGAATAGGGAAAATCTAAAGTAGGAAGGGGTTAAGATAAATAGGACACCAAAAGGGAAAGGTTAGGAAGAGAGTGATGGCATAAAGGTAGAGTTGGTATAAGGTAAAACGATGCTAAAGGGAAGATGAAAATAGAATGTAGAACACTAATCCCAAAGTAAAATAAAGAGAAAATAAAATGACACTTTAAAAAAAATAGTAAAATACTAGTAGTAATAATACTGATTCTAAATAACAATGTAATAAATAAAAAGGTAAAATCAAGTGAGGAAAAAAGAAAAAAAATTAATTTCTTAAGTATAAGATGCAAAAAGGAAAATAAAAATAAAAAAATAAAATAAAATGTGCAGTAGTGAAGGTCATTCACTTCCTCTATTGTTCTTTTTGGCTCACCTGTTTCCCAGTCTGGACAGTATTGCAGTTCCCTGCGTTCCACTGCTCCTCAGTGTTGTAAGCCAGTTCTGATTTTTAAGCAGGTGGTGTCTTAATTTCGCCTATAACTTTATTTTTGATTACACAGAGTCAATTTGTGATTCAGCCCCTAGGTGGCAGTGTTTCTGGATCAACTTCTGGGTCTCTCTAACCTTGTTTCCCTGTGGATCTCAATACCGGTTTGTGGAGGTGGGCTGCCTCAGAGCTGGCTCTGTGATGGTCACACCCAGCTCCGACGCCCAGGTTCCAGAAAAACAACTTCCCTCTGCAGTCTTTCAGGGTATCGCCAACTGGATTATCTTTATGTATTGGGCTTAATAATCAGAATCAGAAAAAGCCCAAGTGTGCGGACAGTGGGTCAGCATGCCAGCCTAAGCAGCCTGTACTCCTTTGAAATTCTTAGTCTAACTCTCTGCGTCAGATCAAAATGGGTTTCTTTTTAGAGACCCCTTCTGTTAGCAGCTCTGAGGATCCCCTTCCTCCTTCACGGATTATGGCAGCCCCAACAGCCAGGGACTTTTCTAGGCACAGACTTCCATGGTCCTCCAGCTCCTGCAAAGTGCGCATTTCTCTCTCCCTCCAGGATCAGAGAGCTCACCTTATCCCTGGCGAAATCTGACCTTTCCGTAATGGAGTGAAGAGCTCCTTTGAATCCACGTGTTTGCGCCGATTGGGGACTGGAGTTCTGGGACTCACAGCTGTTTGGTGGTCACCGCAATTGTGGATTTTCAGGTTTCTGATAAGATTCTCTTTCCCTTTTAAGATGGCGCAGTTTCCAAGTCCGAGCCAGTAGCTCCGGGAAGGGACCCAGTTGCTGTGGGCGCTGCCGGTCAGGGGAACCCCGTCCAGCAGTCCCCCACATTCTCCTGGAGTTTAGCTGTCCCTTAACTTGTTAACAAACACTCCCCTTGCGACCCTCAGCTGTTCTTTCTTTCTGCTCCGGGACAAGCCTCAGGACCAGTCTGTCTATTCCGCCGCCATTTTCTTGCCCCTTTCCATATTATTCTTAATATCTATCATCCAGAGAGCAAATGTATTTGATACCCTAAGACCTACTGCTCAATATTAAAGAAATTGCAGCTACAAATTCTTGCTACAGCAAGACATTTAAAAACAATTTTTAAGAAAATACATGATTTTCAGAGTTACTTCTCAATGGTTGGCATCTTTGTCTGCTTGGGATACCATAACAAAATATCATAGACTGGGCAGTTTAAATAACAGAAATTTATTTTCTCACAGTTCTGGAGGCAGGAAGTCCAAGACCCAAGCACCAGTATGGTTGTTTTTTTCTGGGGAGGGTTCTCTTCCTGCCTTGTAGACTAGTGTTTTCTCACTGTGTCCTCACATGGTAGGGATTCTCTTTTTATAAGGGCACTAATCCCATCATGAGAGTCCTACTCTCCTGACCTAATCTAAATCTAATTACTTCAGAAGAACAAAGATAGCAGCATAGATAAACCCTGTACTTGCTGCCTATCACAATCACATCAAAATTACAACTAAAATACATAACAACTATCGTCCAGAACCTCAGGAAGGCTGGCTGAGTGAAAGTACTACAACTAGAAGTAAAGAAGAAAGTGCATTGAGACTTGTAGGAGGTGTGGAGGCGAGGAACGGGCTGGCACCCAGGTGTGCCAATTTTTTAATTGGGAGGGTGATACAAGCTCCTGCTTACTCTGAACTCCAGTGTCAGGCGAGACTCTGGGGGACCAAGACACATACAGGGGGAAACTGGACTGTCTGGCATAGGACAGGGACTCAGGGGCAGCTTTCTTCCAGACAGAGGTGCTCACAACGGAGGTGGTCACAATGGTCACTGTTCCTGTGCTGGGACCTCCCTGATGCAGGGCTGAATGGCAGCCATTGCTGTTTTCTCTGCCCTGGAGATTCCCTGAGACTCTGCCCCACCCAATTTACAACACCACCAACGCTGTGGGCAGCAGTTTTTGCATATGAATTTCCTGTCCTTTCTCAGCCTAAAACCTGTCAAACTAGCTGCAGGAAGTTTTAGATTTAGATGAGGTTATGAGAGTAGGACTCTCATGATGGGATTAGTGCCCTTATAAAAAGAGAATCCCTACCATGAGAGGACACAGTGCCCCAAAGCTATCAAAATAAGGCCCAAAGCCACACCAGCACCAGCCTGCTTTGCTTCACAGCTGGGCCTCATCTATGCACTTCCAAACCCAATACAGGAGGAATCTGCAGATCTCTCTGAAGCTCCTGCTGGGTGGCCCCAGGTAGTGGCTGACTTTGCAGCTCCTTGGTGATGCAAGAGCCAGTGTACCCAGTGGTCAGTGTGAGATTATACCAGATTATAGCTCTTCACATCCATAAGTGACACACTCAAGGGGCAGACTCAGTGAGCACCAAAGTCCCACTGAAGCAAGTCCTGCCCCATAAGAGTGTCTCCTGCACAGCAGCTCTTCCATTGTAGACACAGCTGGTCCTCACTGCCAATTGGCCTGGAGGTCAATTCCTCCCAGTGATACCAACAGCAATCAAGGCTCAACTACAACAAGACTGTGCACACAGCCCACAAAGGGGTGCACCAAGAGTGTCCACCTCAGGTGATTGGGGATACTGAACCACTGGGCTCTATAGGACACCTACTATATAAGGCCACTCTATCAGCTCAAGGAGACTTAGCAGCTCTACCCAATACATAGAAACAGACACAGGGAATCAGCCAAAATGTGGAGACAGAGAAACATGTCATAAAGGGAAGAAAGCAAACTAATGGATATAGAATTCAAAACCAGATATAAAGTTACTCAAGAATCTTCTAGAAACCTCTGAGGAACTTAGTGAGACCTGAAAATATCTTAGTAAGAATGCCCCCCCAAAAAAATGGAAAAGGACCAGTCAGAAATTAAGCATACACTGACTGAAACAAAGAATAATATACAAAGATTCAACAGTAGAGTAGAGGATCCCAAGAATCAAGTCAAAGATTTGAAATATGAGGAAGCAAAGAACACCCAAGTGGGAGAGCAAAAAGAAAAAAAGAATGCAAAAATATTAAGTTAGTGTAAGGAGCCTCATAAACAACTTCAAGGGTACCAACATCTGAATTATGGGGGTGCCAGAAGAAGAGAGATATTGAAAACGTATTTTAAGAAATAATGACAGAAAACTTCCCCTACCTGGTGAAGGAAATATATTTACAAGTCCGGGAAGTGAAGAGAACCCCAAACAAGAGTAATTCAAAGAGGACCACACCAAGACACACCATAATGAAAATGCCAAGGGCAAAAGAAAAAGAGAGACTCTTAAAAGCAGCAAGAGAAAAACAGTTAGTTACCTACGAGGGAGTACCCATACAACTGTCAGCTGATTTCTCAACAGAAACTATGCAGGCCAGAAGGGGGTGGCAAGAAATATTCAAAGTGATGAATAGCAAGAACATACAATCAAGATTACTCTACCTGGAGGGAAGATGGGTGCCGACGGGAAGGCAGACTGCAAGATAGTGTGTGAGTGAGAAAACAAAGGGGGAGTTTGTGGTCACACAGGGAGTCTTTGTTGTTGAGTTGAGGGACAGCTATACTCCAGGAGACTGTGGGGAACTGCTGGACGGGGCTGCCCTGACCAGGCAGCCCCCACTGCTGCTGGGTTCCCTCCCGGAGCGACCGGCTCAGACGTGGAGACTACGCCATCTTGAAGGGAAAAGTGGATGTTGTTGGGAAACTGAAAAGCCCGGGGAATCTACAATTACGGCACCCACTGAACAGCTGTGAACCCGAGAACACCGGTCTCCAATTGGCACAAACATGCAGTTTCAGAGGAGCTCTACACTCCACCACGGAAAGGTCAGATTTCGCTTGGGATAAGGTGAGGTCTCTGGTCCTGGCAGGAGAGAGAAACGTGCACGTGGGAGCTGGAGACCTGGGGAAGTCTGTGCCTAGAAAAATTTGTGGCTGTTGGGGCTGGCGTGATCCGTGAATGTGGAAGGGAGTCCTCAGAGCTGCTAACAGAGGGAACACTAGAAAGCAACCTATTTTGATCTGATGCAAAAGGACAGCCTAAAAATTGCAAAAGTGTGCTGGCTGCTTAGACCCAAGGGGAAAAAAACGACTGCACAGACTTGCACGCAGTCCCGGTGTTTGCAAACTTACGCTGGCTCTTTTTTTTTTCTTTTTCCTCTTTAAATCCTTGCTTCTGATTACTAAGCCCAATACATAGGATCACCCAATTGGGGACACCCTAAGAGACTGCAGGGGAAAGTTGTTTTTCTGGAATCTGGGGATCAGAGCAGGGAATAACCATCAGAGAACCAGCTCTGGGGCAACCCACTCCCACAAACCAGTATTGAGTGCCACACGGAAAGCAGGATCTAAGCACTGGCTAGAGAGGGCCTATAGACCCGGAGGTCAATCCAGAAACACTGCCACCCAGGGGTTGAATCACAAATTTATTCTTGTGTAAACACAAATAAAGGAATATAAGAAATTAAGACACACTGCCTGCTTAAAAATTAGGACTGGCTTACAACACTGGGGAGCAGTGGAACGCAGGGAACTGCAATACTGTCCTGACTAGAAAACAGGCGTGCCAAACAGAACAGTAGAGGAAGTGAATGACCTTCACTACTGCACATTTTTATTTTTATTTTTTTCATCTTTTACTTAAGAAACTAATTTTTTTTCTTTTTTTTCTCACTTGATTTTACCTTTTTAATTATTACATTTTTATTTTCAATCAGTATTATTACTACTACTATTTTACCTTTTTTATTTTTTTTTTAAAGTGTCATTTTATTTTCTCTTTATTTTACTTTGGGATTAGTGTTATACATTCTATTTTCATCTTTCCTTTAGCATCATTCTACTCTATCTCAAGTTTACTTTTATGCCATCACTCTCTTCTTAACTTTTCTACTTTTGTTGTCCTGTTTCTCTTACCCTTTGCCTGCTTTAGATTTCCCTATTCCTTCTTTTTACCCTCTGTTAAAATTTCACCCTTTTTATATATCTAATTTCCAATCCCAGGTTCCAAGTCCATACACACCTCTCTCTTCTCTGTCTTCAATATCCAAATTTTTTTTTTTTTGCTCTCTGTCCTTTTGTTGTTGTTTGCTTGATTGTTGATTATATCGACTTTTTATGCTTGTTTGTGAGATTGTTTTACTTATTCTTTTTTGTTTGTTTGTTTTTTGCTTCTGTTTTCCCTTGCCTCACTTGATATTAGCTGTTGTTTGTAGTTTGTATTCAGCTCCAGGTACTTGTTGTTGGCATTTGTTGGGATTAGTGGCTGTTCTATTGGAGTTTTCTCCCCATATATATAGTTTGTTCCCCTCTTCTTTCTTATTCTCTTTCTTTTCTCTCTTACCTTTTTTTTCCTTTTCCCAATTTCATTTTTGCACTCTCTTTTTTTTCTCTTCTTATTTCTCTACTATCCTCTAATTTGCCTTTCTCTGGTGGTCACCTTTATTTGGGGTTATTAATATCATGAATACATTTCTGTTCAGTGCCTTGTGCATTGTACTGGGTTGTGTTGTATTTTGTGCCTTTAACCTTTTGCACTCAGAAGTCGAGTGTGACTCGGCACGGTTAGCATCGGTAGCAGCTCGTATGTCGAATTGTATTGAATGTATCAATAATTTGAAATATAAAAAAATCCAAATAAATAAGTTTGTATGAAAATAAACTCCAGCTTTTTATTCTACTGCCGTGCTTTATAAAATCTGGGGTATTTAAAAAATTAAATCCCGAATAGAATGAACGAATCGAGAAAAAAGCAAGCGAGTGCAAAGGGTTAACCTTTTGCACTCGGATGTCGAGTGTGACTTGACAGGGTTAGCATCGGTAGCAGGAATCGAGAATAAGCAAGCGAGTGCAAAGGGTTAAATCAATGCAGGAGAGAGAGAGAACTACATAACCAGACACCTGGAGAAGAGAGACCATGGAGAGAAAAAGAAACAGCCCATATATGAAAGAAAAGCAGGCATCACCAGAAAAGGAAGTAAATGAAATGGAGGAAAGCAACCTGTCAGAGAAAGAATTCAGAGAAATGGTCATAAGGTGGCTGAAAAGAAGGGAAGACAAATTCGACAATATGTGTAAAAAGCAAGAAGACATGAAGAACCAAGAAGAAATGAAAAATGACATCGCTGCTGTAAAGAAGTCAATAGAAAGCATCAAGAGTAGACCAGAAGAAGCAGAGGACCACATCAGTGAGCTAGAAGACAAGGTAGGAAAAAATACCCAAGTAGAGAAGCTTTCAGAAAAAAAAATTAAAAAGCAGGAGAAGAACCAGAGGGAACTTTGGGACAACATGAAATGAAATAGCATCCACATAATAGATATGCTAGAAGGAGAGGAAACTGAGCAAGGAATAGAAAACCTGTGTGAAGAAATAATGACAGAAAACTTCCCTGATATAGGGAAGAAAAAACCCACACAAATCCAAGAAGCTCACAGAGTCCCAAACAAAATGAACCCCACAAGACCGACGCCAAGGCACATTATAATTAAACTAGAGGCCTGGTGCACGAAATTCGTGCATGGGGGTGGGCGGGGTGTCCCTCAGCCCAGCCTGCACCCTTTCCAATCTGGGACCCCTCGAGGGATGTCCGACTGCCCGTTTAGGCCCGATACCAGTGTGATCTGGCTTAAACGGGCAGTCAGACATCCCTCTCACAATCCAGGACTGCTGGCTCCCAACTGCTCACCTTCCTGCCTTCCTGATTGCCCCTAACCACTTTTGTCTGCCAGCCTGATCACCCCCTAACCACTCCCATGCCAGCCTGATTGATGTCTAACTGCTCCCCTGCCAGCCTGCTTGCCCCCAACTTCCCTCCTCTGACAGCCTGGTCACCCCTAACTGCCCTCCCCTGCAGGCCTGGTCACCTCTCAACTGCCCTCCCTTGTAGGCCTGGTGCCTCCCAACTGCCCTCCCCTGCTGGCCATCTTATGGTGGCCATCCTGTGTCCACTTGGGGGCCGGAACTTTGACCACATGGGGGCAGCTATATTGTGTGTTGGAGTGATGGTCAATCTGCATATTACCCTTTTATTAGATAGGATAGACGCCTGGTGCACGGGTGGGGGCCAGCTGGTTTGTACTGAAGGGTATCCTGGATCAAGGTGGGGGTTCCGTTGGGTCATGGGGCAGCCTGAGCGAGGGGCTTGTGGTGATTTACAGGCAAGCCAAGCCCCCTGACGACCCAAGTGGAGGCCCTGGTATCTGGAATATATTTACCTACTAAAACTGAAACTTTGTATCCTGGAGCAGGGCCAAGCCTCCTGCTCACTCCGTGGCTGGCAGCCATTTCTGTTTGGATTTGTTTACCTTCTGTAATTGAGACTTTGTAGCCTTGAGTGGAGGCTTAGGCCGGAAAGGGCAGGGGAAAGCGTGGCTTCTTATATCACCTTGGAAACCCAAGCCTCCCTCCTACTTTCTCCATGGCTGTAACCATCTTGGTTGGGTTAATTTGCATACTCACTCCGATTGGCTTGTGGGTGTGGCTTGTGGGTGTAGCGGAGTTAGGGTCAATTTGCATGTTACTCTTTTCTTAGATAGGATTGGCAAACGCCAACAACAAAGTAAGAATCTTAAAAGCGGCCAGAGACAGACAGAAAGTTACCTACAAAGGAACCTCCATCAGATTACCAATGGATTTCTCAACAGAAACTCATCAGTCCAGAAGAAAATGGAATAACATATACAAAGTCATGCAAAGGAAGGGTCTGAATCCAAGGATACTGTACCCAGCAAGGCTATCAATCAAAATTGAAGGTGAAATCAGGAGCTTCACAGACAAAAAAGGACTAAGGGAATTTGTCACCACCAAACCAGCAATGCAAGAAATGCTAAAGGGTCTGCTGTAAAAAAAAAAAAAAAAAAAGAAATAGGAAGCAAAGGAAGAACACAGGGGTACAGGGGTAAAGAATAAAAATGGCAACAAATAATTACCTATCAATAATAACTTTAAATGTAAATGGATTAAATGCCCCAAACAAAAGACATAGGGTAACGGATTGGATAAGAAAACAAGACCCATATATCTGCTGTCTACAAGAAACCCACCTCAGAAAAAAAAGACACATACAGACTGAGGGTGAAGGAATGGAGAAAGGATTTACATGCGAATGGAAATGAAAAAAAAACAAACCTGGGTTAGCAATACTTACTTCTGACAAATTAGATCTCAAAGTGAAGGATATAACAAGAGATAAGGAAGGCCACTTCAAAATACTAAAGGGAACAATCCAACAAGAAGAAATAACTCTGGTAAACATATATGCACTCAATACAGGAGCACCCAAATACATAAAAAAAAACTCTTGGAGGATATCATGGGAGAGATTAACAGCAATACAATAATAGTAAGAGACTATATTACCCCACTATCAACATTGGACAAATCCTCTAAACAAAAAATCAGTAAAGAAACATCAATCCTATATGACTCACTAAACCAGATGGAATTAATTGACATCTTCAGTACATTTCACCCCAAAGATGCAGAATATACATTCTTTTCAAGTGCACATGGGTCATTTTCAAAGATAGACCATAAGTTGGGACATAGGTAAAGTCTCTTCAAATTCAAGAAAATAAAAATCATACCAAGCATCTTCTCAGACCACAGTGGCATAAAACTGGAAATCAACTACAATAAAAACAATCCAAAGAAATCAAACACATGGAGACTAAACAGCATGCTATTAAACAATGACTGGGTTACCAGAGATCAAGGAAGATATAAAAAACATCATGGCAACAAATGACAATGAAAACACAACAATCCAAAATCTATGGGACACAGCGAAAGCAGTCTTAAGAGGAAAGTTCATAGCTCTACAAGCCTACTGCAAAAAAACAAAAAAAAAAAAAAAAAAAAAAACAAGAAACAATGGTAATAAATTACCTAACCCTACAACTCAAAGAGTTAGAAAGAAAAAGAGCAACTAGAAAAGCCCAGTGTAACCAGAAGGAAGGAAATAACAAAGATAAGTGCAGAGATAAATGACATAGAGACTAAAGAAACAATACAAATGATCAACAAAACCAAGAGTTGGTTCTTGGAAAGGATAAACAAGATTGATGAACCTTTAGCCAGGCTCACCAAGAAGCAAAGAGAGAGGACCCAAATAAACAAAATGAGAAATTAAAGAGGTGAAATAACAACAGACTCCGCCGAAATACAAAGGATTGTTAAAAAATACTACGAACAACTCTATTCCAACAAACTGGACAACCTGGAGGAAATGGACATATTCCTATAAAAATATAACCTTCCAAAGATCAATCAGGAAGAATGTAAACAGCTCAATAGGCCAGTAACTATGGAAGAAATTGAAGCAGTCATCAAAAAGCTTCCAGCAAACAAAAGCCCGGGACCCGATGGCTTCACAGGAGAGTTTTACCAAACATTTGAGGAAGAACTAAAACCTATCCTCCTCAGACTATTCCAAAAAATTGAAGACGAAGGAACACTTCCAAGCTCCTTCTATGAAGCCAGCATCACCCTAATAGCAAAACCAGATGAAGACAAACACAATGAAAGAGAATTACAGGCCAATATCCCTCATGAACATAGATGCCAACATCCTCAACAAAATTCTAGCAAATCGGCTCCAGCATTACATCAGAAAGATCATACACCATGACCAAGTAGGATTTATCCCAGGAATGCAAGGATGGTACAATATCCACAAATCAATAAATATGATACATCACATAAACAAATTGAGAGATAAAAATCACATAGTCATATCAATTGATGCAGAAAAAGCATTTGACAAAATCCAACACCCTTTCTTGATAAAAACTCTCAACAAGGTGGGAATAGAAGGATCATACCTCAACATAATAAAAGCTATATATGATAAACGCACAGCAAACATCATACTCAATGGGCAAAAACCATTTCCCCTAAGAACAGGAACAAGACAGGGATGCCCAGTCTCACCACTCCTGTTTGGCATAGTACTGGAAGTATTACCCATTGCAATTAGACAAGAATAGAAATAAAAGTCATCCAAATAGGAAAAGAGGAAGTAAAGCTGTCCTTATTTGCAGATGACATGATATTGTACATAAAAACCCTGAAAGACTCCATCAAAAAACTAATAGACTTAGTAAATGAATTCGGCAATGTAGCAGGATACAAAATTAACGCCAAGAAATCTATGGCATTTCTATACACCAATAGTGAACTTACAGAAAGAGAGACTAAAAAAGCAATCCCATTTACCATCGAACCAAAAAAATTAAGATATCTAGGAATAAACTTAACTAAGGAGGTAAAAGACCTATATGCAGAAAACTACAGGACACTGAAAAAAGGGATAGAGGAAGATGTAAACAGATGGAAGAACATACCATGTTCATGGATTGGTAGAGTCAACATCATTAAAATGTCCATACTACCCAAAGAAATCTATAGATTCAATGCACTCCCCATTAAAATACCAACGTCATATTTCACAGACCTAGAAAAAACTCTCCAAAAATTCATCTGGAATAAAAAAAGACCCTGAATAGCCACAGCAATCCTGAGAAAGAAGAATAAAGTAAGAGGGATTTCAATACCAGATTTCAAGCTGTATTACACAGCCACTTTCCTCAAAACAGCCTGGTACTGGCGCAAGAACAGACATATAGATCAGTGGAATAGAATAGAGAATCCAGATATCGACCCAAACCACTATGCTCAATTAATATTCGACAAAGGAGGCATGAACGTACAATGGAATAAAGACTCTTCAATAAATGGCGTTGGGAAAATTGGGCAGATACATGCAAAAAAATGAAGCTAGATCACCAACTTACGCCATACACAAAAATAAACTCAAAATGGATACAGGACTTAAACATAAGACGGGAAACCATAAAAATATTAGAGGAATCCACAGGCAGCAAAATCTCAGACATATGCCGAAAGAACTTCTTTACTGATACTGCCCCTATGGCAATGGAAGCTAAAGAGAATATAAACAAATGAGACCACATCAAAATAAAAAGCTTTTTTATAGCAAAGGAAACCATCAACAAAACAACAAGAAAATCCACTGTATGGGAGAACATATTTGCAAATGTTATCACTGATAAAGGTTTAATCTCCAACATCTACAGACAGCTTATACAACTTAATAAAAAAAAGATAAATGATCCAATAAAAAAATGGGCAATGGACCTAAATAGAATCTTTTCAAAAGAAGACATAAGGAAGGCCAAGAGACATATGAAAACATGCTCAAAGTCACTAATTATCTGAGAGCTGCAAATCAAACAATAATGCCGTACCATCTCACACCTGTCAGAATAGGTACCATCAACAAATCCACAAAAGACAAGTGTTGGCGAGGATGCAGAAAAAAACACACAAAAACTCTCATCCACTGCTGGTGGGAATGCAGACTGGTGCAGCCACTGTGGAGAACAGTATGGAGTTTCCTCAAAAAACTAAAAATGGAACTCCCATTTGACTCAGTTATCCCACTGCTAGGAATATATCCTAAGGAACTAGAAACACCAATCAGAAATGATATATGCACCCCTATGTTCATAGCAGCACAATTTACAGTAGCTAAGATTTGGAAACAGCCTAGGTGCCCATCAGCAGATGACTGTATCAGAAAACTATGGTACATCTACACAATGGAATACTATGTGTCCATAAAAAAGAAGGAATTCCTACCATTTGCAGCAACCTGGATGGAATTGGAGAACATTATGCTAAGCGAAATAAGCCAGTCAATGAAAAAAAAATACCACATGATCTCACTCATTTATGGATAATAAAGAACATTATAAACCGATGAACAAAAAGATAGATACAGAGACAGTAAACCATCAAACAGACTTTCAAATTACAGCGGGAAGTTTAGGGAGAGTTGGGGGAGATAAGAGATCAACCAAAGGACTTGTATGCATGCATATAAGCATAACCAATGGACGCAAAACGCTGGGGGGTGAGGGCATGTATGGAAGTGGGGTGGGGGAACAATGGTAAGATATGTGCACATATAATACCTTAATTAAAAAATGAAAAAAATAAATAAAAATAACCATCTTAACCATTGGGAATAGCAAAACAAAAAAAAAACTTTATAATAAAAAAGAATAATATGATACAATGTAATCAGTAAATACCTATCAGAAGAATAGTGATAAGCAAGGAGAAGTATGCTCTCAGAGCAGAAGTTGTTCTCAAGCATTTATGCTTCCTATGTGCTAATATGTCAGGTGAACATACTCACCAATATCTTTTAGCAACTAAGACACAGGAATGGGAAAAGAACAGTCCTAAATAAAAGGAAGTCAAAGCCAATGAAAAATTTCTTTAGAAACATGCAATGGGAAAGAAATAACAGAGTAGTTATAGATTCATTGATTTCACTCATTTTTTCATTGAACAAACGTTTGTTGTTCACTTGTGCCTTCCACTTGATAAAGCCACTTTTACCTTCAAGGAAAACTGCAGGCAATTTTGAATGAGTCAAAAAGATAATACCAGAAGGTTCAGAGATAAGGGTCTGTTCTCTCAACTTATGCAAGTAGATAACCAAGCAGATAAAATATGCCATCTGGTTTTGAGAGAGATAAGCCACCACTACCACCAAAAAAAAAAAAAAAAGTGAAAGCCCCTCTGATGACTGACTCTCAAGTTGTCATGGGTGATTCTTATAAGGTCAGGGAAGTTTAAGTTTAAACACTTAAAATGAGCTATTTTTTTGATCCTGAAGAAAGATTAAATAGTGATATATCTTTAACTCTTCTCAATGGTTTACCAAAATACACAATCTTTGTCTTTAAATTCTGCTACAGTTTATTTTCTATTTAATTATTGTACTTTAAAAAATAAATACGCTGAACTGTTAAATAAGGACTCCTTTTTGTTCTGAAATATTTTTATTATAAAAGCATGACTCCTTTAACCAGAACCATGGAGTGTAGTTTTTCCAAATACAAGGCAATTATTGTAACACTGTCAACATGGTAAGAAGTGACCCTAGTTGGGGGCCAAATACTTAGGTATAAATGGTATTTTTCACAATTTCAAAATACCTTTCAAAACAAACAGCTAGTTATTTTGAAAACAACGAATTTATAACCATTATTTCATTGAAAATATATAACTGCTGTTAAGTCAATTCATTCAATGAATAAATGAGCGAATCAATAAATTTATAACTACTCCGATATTTCTTTCCCATTGCATGTTTCTAAAGAAATTTTTCATTGGCTTTGACTTCCTTTTATTTAGGACTGTCCTTTTCCCATTCCTGTGTCATAGTTGCATAAAGATATTGGTGATTATGTTCACCTTACATATTATCTCATAAGAAGCATAAATGCTTGAGAACAACTTCTGCTCTGAGAGCATACTTCTCCTTGCTTATCACTATTCTTCTGATAGGTATTTACTGATTACATTGTATCATATTGTTCTTAATATCTATCACTCAGAGAGCAACTGGAGTTATGTGAGTCATTGTTAAATTTTGGAACTACTCTTTACCTTTGGCATACATGTTTTCAAATACACTATGCGTAGTCAATGTATTTAGAAAACATAGTATATAATAAACTTTATGTTTATGTGTGTATAACTTTATATTTTAAAAGAATTTTTTCTTTTTTTCTTTATTGATTAAGGTATTACATATGTGTCCTTATACCCCCCATTGCCCCCCCCACCACCCCACTCATGCCCTCATCCCCCTGGTGTCTGTGTCCATTGGTTAGGCTTATATGCATGCATACAAGTCCTTTGGTTGATCTCTCCCCCTTACCCCCACCCTCCCCTATCTTCCCTCTGAGGTTTTACGGTCTGATCAATGCTTCTCTGTCTCTGGATCTATACCTTCTCATATGGTCCAAACAAAAATTATTGATTTTTTTCTTATTTTACAGGTTTGTTAATTTATGCACAGAGAAGTTAAATGGTTCACCCAAGGTCACACAGTTAGTACATGGCAAGCACAACACTAGAATTCAGGCATCTAACTCTCAGTCCAGTGCTGCTTCCATTTTATCAAGTCAAGCATCTCTTTTCCCAGAGAAAATAAGGTCATAACCTTGAAATCACTTCTTTAGAAAGACTTACTCTTTTTATCTTTGCTTCATTAATCTTCATATTTCCTCATGTCTCTTAAATCATGGCCTTGTGTCACTATCAACAACATCCAGAGTTTTATGCTTCTCCTGCTAAGGTAGAACTACAACTTTCTTCAGAGAGAAACTCTTATAGCAATTTTTTATGGTGTTTGTGAAAAGAGTACTCTGGAAACAGTAGTTCATCATTGAGACATTGGTAATCTGTTCTGATGATTAGGATAGGATGTGGACAATTCTGGATAGAAAAGAAAAGTTGTATAACCCAGTGTCATATTCTTCGGGTAATCAGTAGTCTGAGATTTTAAAACAGCGGCTGTAGGGGATTGAACCGAACAGGATTCCCAGTAGATCCTGAGCATGCTACTTGATTGGCATAAGGATCTGAATCACTTAGGAGACTATATGGAAATGAATGATAAAGATGAGCAGTTATACAGGTCAGCATTGTCCAACTGAAATGTAATGCAAGCCATATGCAATTTTACATTTCTGAGTAGATACACTTAATAAGTGAAAATAAATGGATAAACTTAATTTAATATATATTTAATTTACCTCACTATACCCAAATATCATAATTTTAACATGCAATAAGCATTTAACATTATTAGTGATATGTTTTACATTCTTTTTAATATTACATTTTTAAAGTCTGATTATTTTGCACTTATAGAACATATCAGTTTGAATCAACTATATTTCAAGTGTTTAATAGCCATATATGTCCAGTGATTACTATATTGGACAGAAAAGTCTGGGACATTTTACTGAAGACTGCTGCTGGAATGGTCATGAAAATGCTGAATTGCTACTATAATTTGGAAAAGGATGAAGGTAAAGTTCATGTTTCTGGATGTGAGCATTCATTTAAAGTAAGGATAGAGGGACTAAAGTAGAGTTTCTCAACCTCACCACTATTAACATTTTTGGATAGATAATTCTTTGTTTGGGGGAAGGCTCTACTGTCTATTATAAGATGTTTAGCAGTATCCCTGGCTTCTACCCATACGTAGGAAATTTTTATATTAGATTTATAAATATAGGCTGTCCTAAAAAAAGTGTACACACACTTTGAATAATCATAAAGGCAGTGTTTATTGAAATACATTTCATTTTCCAAATTGAGCTATCAGCTGTTAAAGTGTATGTACATTTTTAAGACACCCTGTATAGGTATAGTTATAGAATATTTAATGTAATGTCTATCATTGTAAAAAAAAAACAGAAATGAACTATATGCTTATCATTAGGGAGTTAAACAAATTATGGTACACCCATTTAATTGAATGTCATTGGACCATTAAAAACTATGATGGCTATTTACATATATAGGGTGTCCCCCCAAAATGTATACATACGTTTAATAATTATTAGTTCCAATGGGTTAGATTGGAAAAGAAAGAAACATCAATTGAGATATCAGCTGTTAAAGTGTGTGTACATTTTTTGGGGTACCCTATATATATTAACAAAGAAAGATGTCTAAAACATATGTGAAAAGTTTAGTTATGTAACAATATATATAGTGTACTATTGTTTTGATTAAAAATACCTGAAATATGTAAATATGTATGAAAGTACATATGCTATATGGGAACAGTTTTGAGAAAAATACATTTATTATCCATGGTCTCCCTCGATGTCCATGAACATTACATTAACACCCCTGGCATATCAACTTTCCCACTAAATTTGGGGTTGAACTTTATTTGCAGATTAGCGCTATTTTTTCTCTGTTCTCCCTTTTTCAAATCTTCCACACTCTAGCATTTTCAGAAGAAAAGGTCTTATTCTTTTCCTTTCAAAATTTTAATAGGTATTAGCACCAATATAAATTTTCATCTATAGAGTTTCTACTATATGCTGAAGCAAAAACCATACAGTGAAATTATTGTCTTATTACCCAAATATCTTGCACACAGTGTCATGGACTTTATGTGCATGTAAGTTATATAATCCTTATGTTGAGGAAAATTTTAAGATATTCATAGCCAGCTATTGAGTCAATCCATATAGATAAAGAGAACAGTTTGAACTATCAAAAAATGAATTTATTTCACTATGCTTCACTGGATATATGGACCAGGCACATAAATGCTATCACTATCATTTTAGCACAAATTATTATTTTACAGTACACTTGGGAGTCACTAAAATTGAAGTTTCAATCAAATGGGACTGTCAATACCTGCATTTTCAGACTTTCTATGTCATTGGCAGTATAAAATGACATCATTTACATTGAATTTGCCTTAGTGTTTACAGGGAGTAATCTCTCAAGCCTTTTCAATTGGATGCAATTTTATTGATTTAACTGAAATATATAAATTCAATAGGACTAGCACTGTATTTTTTTAGTACAAATATATTCCCAAATGCATCCTCCCCATAAGATGTCACCTCCCATAAATCTCAGTAATTCTTTTGCAGGTTATAGACATGTCTGAATTTAGTAAATGGCTTTCTCAGTTGGGCTTATTTTTCTTTAAGGTACTCTGGATAGTATATTTAAATACTTTATAAGCTCAGGCTATTATTCATTTACACATTGTTAAATATTCTGAGATTCATTTTGTTTATGGCTATAGTCACAAAAGTCATGTTCAAATGGCTCTTAGTTGGGTATTGATATAGATCTATTCTTTGAGGGAAAACAACATCCTCATTATGTCATAACATGCAGCTTAGAATGTTCATATGGCAAAGCTCATTTCAAAGAAAAAGTCAACTTTTCATTCAAATTGAGTAGATTTTGGTTCATCTTTTTTTAAAATAATAAACAAACAAACAGCTCTTAGAAAGCTTCACATTAATTTCCAGTACATTTCCCAAAGACAGTTTTTAAAAAATATTTATTGTTGAAAGTATTACATATGTCCCCCCTTTCCCCCCAATGACCTGCCCCTCCACCCCAAAGACAGTTTTAAGACATTTTTAAAGGATGTGTATTTCATGCTTGAAGTTCACTTTTAAATAAGGTTTATTCCTAGTTTGAAATTTAATTACCTTTTTTAAAAATGTAGATACAGAGGAAGGGAGAGAGAGAGAGAGACAGAGAGAGAGAGACAGAGAGAGAGAGAGAGAGAGAGAGAGAGAGAGAGAGAGGTGAAAGATACACATTGATGTGAGAGAGAAACATCAATTGGTTGACTCCTGTATGAATCCAAACCAGGGATAGAACCTGAAACCTGGGTATGTGCCCTGACTGGGAAATTGAACTGGAGACATTTTGGTGCATGGGATGATACTCAACCAACTGAGCCATACTGGCCAGAACTTTAATTATCTTTTTGAGGTATGAACATATATTAGTAAGCTCAAGAATAGTTTACTAATTCATGTTAATTAATTGCTGGGAATTCATGCTGTAAGAAAAAAAAGGTAGCAAAAAAAAGTGGTCTTGTCTTCTTTATTGTAGAGAAAAAGCAGCTAATTACAGTTAAATCTTTATTAAATTATTGCTAAAGGCAGAAGCAAATTTTCAATTGCATATTTGGAAATAAAAATAGAACTCTGCTACATTATCTGTCATTGAATCTGTGCATAGCAAAGCAGAATTGGTATTGTCTTATAGGTAATTTAAAGGTGACCTAAAGGTTATAAGCTGCCAAGCTAAACTAGGCCCCAGTTTGTGAAGCTTTATTATGCTTTTTGTTCAAATATAGCAGTTCTATATGAAAATGGCTTATCCCACTCTTCTAACCTTGTTAGGTTTCCAATACACATTTCTATTCTGTTGGTACCTATTTTATGTGTAGTAATAAACTGCCTAATTTAAATTGAATATTCAAGTCAAGTATTCAAGAAACATATTTAAGTGTATTAGGACAAAGCATCAGACTTTGATAAACCATCATGGAAACACTGACCCTCGAAAAGTAAACTTTTGTATATTCAAACATATTTATTTTTAAGTTACTCTTCATTAACTGAACATTTGCATAACTAGTAGATGCAAGAGTCATAATTTTCTTGTCAACCCATCTTTTGTTTCTAATCTATCATGATAAGCAGACAGATTTTGAATTCTATATCAGAATCCTATAGAAGTATGATATGCATATTAGATAAAACCTTATGTGAAGACATATTTTTTGTATATGGAAATACTCTTATTGTCAAAATTAGTGAGGAGGTAGCCTAACTGGTGTGGCTCAATGGTTGAGCATCAACCTATGAAATAAGAGGTCACAGTCTCTATCCCCAGTGTGGGGCATGCAGGAGGCAGCTGATCAATGATTCTCTCTCATCATTGATGTTTCTATCTCTCTATCCCTCTCCCTTCCTCTCTGAAATCAATAAAATACATTAAATAAATAGGGAGGGTGTAATTAGATAGAGGGAGGGAGGAGAAAGAATGATGGAACATTTGATATAGAATCGACCATAATTAGTAATGGGGACTTGATTTCAACCAGTCATAACAGATCATTATATTTTCTTTATGATGCCTCTAAGAAACAGATTTCATGGACTCTGTTGTTTATTGTTTCTCATATTTTATCACAGTGATGTTTGAGGCTTTTTTGTGTCTAAATAATTTTGGTTTTAGCTCATTCATATTTTTCAGGTATCTTTGAACATGAATCATATACAAAAAATTGATCAGCATCATTCTCATAATAACTATTCAATTTGGTTGAAATGGAATGTCACATCTTCTCTAGAACAAAACAATTCAGTTTCTATATTAAATTTCCTCAGAGGATTTAACTCTATTGTTTAAATATTTCCTTTACTATTCCCAAATAATTTCCCAGATAATTTCTATCTTCTTAAAAATGAGATGAGCCCAAACTACACCAACTATTCTTTTTATTGTATTCTAAAGTGATAATATGTTTTTATCTATAATACCTTCTCTTTCAGCATCCTTGTTATATCTGTGGTCCAACTATCATGTCTGTGCTTTTGTCTTCTAGCTTTGATCTTCCTCACAAGCATTAGTTTTGCAGTTCCCACTGTGTATTGGATAGCACTGTGTGACAATTTCAGTGTTGTACATTGGTTCTAAAAGAAAATGCCTTTTCTTTTACCCAAATAAGCCCCCCACTTATCAGTCCCATAGTTCTATTAATGAGATTTTCATGCTAGTCATCCAAGGTCATCCTGAAGGACAGATGATAACTTAGCATGTCTTTAAAATTTCATAAAATAAGGTCAAGATATAAGGGCAGGAGTGAGGATGGTGGCCATGAAGTTTCTAGCTTGAGGCAGAAAAATAATAGCTAGGTTGACTAGATCAAATGTCATCTGTGATTTGCTATTAATATGTCAGTATTTAGTACACTGAAAGTGGCACCTCTTAGAAGTATGTCTCAAATTGTAATCTATCTAAATCCTGGCACTTACATAAAGTAGAACATTTGAGTGTGTCAATCCAAGATAATATGAAGAAAAAGAGTGGTAAAAACTGCTTTTAAAAAGAAAGTCTTCCTTTGGAATCCTTTTTTTTTCCAAGATAATCATGTATCTTAATATAATCAATCCTTTAGATAGGCACTTTGCAGAACTATCTATACTGTTTCTAACTCATTAAAAATTAATAACTAGGAGTATAAGCAAACTTAAGAGATTTTAACTTAGCATGTTAAATTATTCTACAAGTCTTTATTATGTTAGAACTTTATCTCTGATATTCAGCATATAAGGTTAGAGTTTTTTCCCCCTCTCCAATTCAGAAACTTTAAAAATAAGATTAATTTGCATCTTTCTAGCATATGAACCAGTCAAAATATTGTTAGTACCACTCACCTAAGGTGCTTTTCTTATTGTTTGTGCTTAGAAAATAAATAATTTATAAATCCCTAGAAAAATGCAAGTAATTTTGCTCTACATTAATAGTGTATTTGGCTTTTAACCTAGGCTGGGTCTGTGATGGCAAAGAAATACTTTCATGCAATGTCCTAGTGAGACTGGTTTTTGGTGCTTTCAGCTGGGGAAAAAGGTGTGCTCTTCACATTCTGACCTATAAACCATAAAACTTTTGTTTCAAAACTTTATTTTGAATTTATTTTATGATCATGCTAATGGAATTTTTTATTAGAACATTTGATTGGCTGTGAGATAATATCTTTTTAGCTGTAATACCCTCCAGGATTCATTCACAGGGAAGAGAATACAAAGAGGGAGAGCATATTTCAGATCAGTGGTTCTCAAAAGAACTGATACTGACCCCTAGAGATCATTTTGGAAATTCGAGAGGACAATTTTGCCCCTGTGACAATTGTGGGAAGTGAGCTCTATTAGCATTTAGTGAGCAGGAGCCAGAGATGCAATGATCAGGAACCACAGAAGATGGCCCTGTGTCCTGTTAGACATTCATGTAAATGATATTATGTGAGCTAAATGAATATTTGAGCCTCGAAAACTATGTAGGCCTAGAACCCAATTCCATGATATCTACAAAGTTATTTTGATTGATTTTAATAAAGACATTTTTAAAACAATACTGCTAGCATATAAATTGAGGAATGATTGAAGGAATAATGTACATTGGTTTGTTTAGAACTTTTTAAGACCTTCCCATTCAGAAAATCACATGGTATTTGAATTGGCAATTCAGAATTCCTGAATATGTATGCATTTTTAGCTGTCACATTTGTGGTGACACTATATCTATATAAAAGGCTAATATGCTAAGTGTCCGACCATCTGATTGATTGGTATGACACACACTGACCACCATTGGGCAGATGCTCAACGCAGGGGCTGCCATAATGCACACAGGCCATTTACAGAGAAATGGCACCATGGACCTGGCGCCAACAACGCAACATTCCGCTTCCCCCAAGCGGTACACAGGCCCTACCTCCACCCCAGAGCTACAGCCCATCAAATCGCAGCAGATGCTGCCGAGACCCCATGGTGCAAAATGCAGCCCCAAGCCCAGCCCAGCCCGGAAATGGTGGCTGTGAGCGCAGGGTGATGACGTTACGTAGCAATGCCCAGCTTCCTCTCCCTAGCAATAGGCCATTTAATAATAAACAGCATGGACCTGGAGCCCACAAAGCAACACTCGGTTCCCCCCAAGTGGGACACAGGCCCCGCCACCACCCTGGAGCGACACCCCACCAAATTGCAGCCGAGCGACACCCCACCCAATCCCATGGGGATTGATCCTGCAACTGGGGCATGGTCCCTGTCCAGGAATCAAACCATAACTTCCTGGTTCATGGGTCTATGCTCAACCACTGAGCTACACCAGCTGGGCTGTATTTCTTTTCTTAATGGTTAATATTTTTTAAGCACTTACTATCTGACAAGCATGATGTAAGCATGATACCTCCATTACCTCATTAAATCTTCACAGCCACCCTAAGATATCATGATTATCTCCCAAACATGAGGAAACCCAGGTTTGAGAGATTAAAATTTTGTCCAAGGTAACACAATGAATTGCCAAGCCAAGACCAGGACTGGATCTGCTTCTCAACTCAGGTAACCCACCTCCCTTTTTTTGGCCCACCGGTTGCCTTAGAAAGGTCTAAGATGATTATAGGGTGCAGAAGTTCAGGACTAGAGGCCTGGTGCACGACATTCGTGCACTGGGGGTGGTGTCCCTCAGTCCGGCCTGCGCCCTCTTGCAGTCTGGGACCTCAGACATCCCCCCAGCAGTCTGGGGCTCTTGCAGTCCGGGACCCCTGGCTCCTTAAGAGCAGCCTGCAGTGGAGGTCGGAGGGGCTCCCACCACTGCCGCTGTACTTGCCAGCCATGAACCCAGCTTCTGGGCTTCTGGCTGAATGGTGCTCTCCCTGTGGCTGCTCCCCATGAGCGTCTGCCCCCTGGTGGTCAGTGCACATCATAGCAAACAGTTGCTCTGATTTGCATATTAGGGTTTTATTATATAGGATATGGGCAGAGAGGGAATGGAGAGTTGGAAGGAAGATGGATATGTCAGATGGGAGCATTGGTCTGAGAAACAGCTTAGAGACAATGCTCACATGACAGATCCAGAGCCATGATCTGGGCAGGAGACATCCATTAATCTCCCAGGGCCTGGATGTGCACAGGAGTCCTCTCAGAAGAATTCAGTTCTTTAAAATAGGTCTCTGCTGCTTAGTCCTGGTTCCTCCTGCCTTTGGGACTTTGCAGAGAATGTTCTTCCAGGAAGAGCCCATCTGTTTCCAAAGTTGGGGATGTAGGGACTTGGTGGATAGACTCCATTAGAGAAAACAAGGTGACATGGCCAGCTGTGGCCAGCACTCTGCTCCTATGGCAGCAGAGAGGTCTTCTAAATAGGGCTACTGGGTCCAGTTAGCAGGAGATCTGGAAAGAAAGATAAGAGAAAGCACACAAGAGAGAGGAGAGGACAGAGATCTGGCAGGGGACAGAGAAGATGGGGAGAGGGAGAGCTGCATTTGCTTGGTAAACATTAATTTCACTAGCTAAAAATAGGCTTTTGTGCCATCACTCTTGCAATCAGAGAATATAAATCAAACCAACAGACTCCTCAGAATTAATATTTCTTAATGATCCTGTCTTGGTAGATTGTGTATTTCTAAGAATGTGTCCATTTTATCTAGTTTACCCAATTTGTTGGCATATGAACATGCATACTATTCTATGACAATCCTTTTGATTCTTAAAAAAAGGGGGTCATTTTGTTCCCAATTTCATTTCTGATTTTAGTTATTTGAGTCTTCTCTTTTTCTCTTAGTTAACCTGGCTAAAGGTTTGTCAGTTTTGTTGATCTTTGCAAACAAACAACTTTTGGTTTTATTGACTTTTCTCTATTGCTTTACTATTCTCTATTAATCTTCACTCAAATATTTATTTTCTTCTTTCCTTGTAACAGTTTTTGATAAGCAATCTATATTGTTTGATATTAGTACCCATCTCCACCTTCTTTTGGCTACTATTTGCATAGGATAACTTATTCTATCCTTTTACTCAACCTATTTGTATCTTTAAATTTAAAGTAATTTTCTTGTGAGCCACATATAATTGACTCATGATTTTTTTATCCATTGCCAATCTGTCTTTTCATTTACATTCATTTTCATTAATCCACTTACATTTAAAGAAAATAAAATACTGGTAAAGAAGGGCTTACTTTTGTCATTTGTTTTCTATATGTCTTGGTTTCTTTGCCCTTCATTTCTTCTATTACAGCCTATTCAAGTGTTTATTGATTTTGTAGTTAAACATTTAGATTCTCTTCTCATTTTTTGTGTTTATATTCTGCAGATAAATTCTTTATGGTTACCATTGAGATTACAAATAATTTAAAGTTACAACAACCAAATTTGAATTAATACCAACTTAACTTCAGCTACATACAAAATCTCTACTTATATACAGCTTTCCTCATCACTTTATGTCATTGATGTGACACATTGCATCTTTACAGTTTGTGTTATTATTATCATAGTTTTATAATTATGTTTATATCTTTGTCTCATATCCCGTAGAAAATCAAAAGTAAAGTTACAAACTAAAGTACAATAATATCAGTTTTTATATTTTCCCATGTATTTAGTTTTACCACTGAGAATTGTATTTCCGTATGGCTTTGAGTTACTGTCCAGTGTTCATTTCAATTTGAAAGACTCCCTTAAGCAGTTATTTTAGGGCAAGACTAGTAGTAATATTTTCCCTTGGATTTTGTATATCTGGGAATGTCTTAATTTCTCTCTCATTTCTGAAGGACAGTTTTGTCAGATATAGAATTCTCTGTTGACAATCCTCCCACCCACCCACATACTCTTTAAATATATTATCCTACTGCCTTCTGGCCTTCTAGGTTTTTGCTGATAAATAAACAAGTAATTTTATTGAGGATTTGTATGTAACAAATCATTTTTCTCTTCTACTATCAAGATTCTCCCTTTGTCTTGGCTTTTGACAGTTTCATTGTAATGTGTCTTGGTGTGATTCTCTTTGGAATTATCCTGCTTATACATAATTAAACTTATTGAATTTGTTGATTCATAGCTTTCCTCAAATAAGGGAAATTTTTGGCCAATACTTCTTCAAATTACCTCTCTGTCCCTTTCTGTTTTTCTTCTTCTGGGACTGCCTTAATGTATATATTGGTCCTTAGGCTCTGTCATTTTTCTTTACTCTTTATCGTCTCCTTAGAAATGATAATTTTAATTACCCTGTGTTAAGTTTACCAATTCTGTGTTCTGTTTACTAAAATCTATTGTTAAACCCATCTATTGAGTTTTTCAATTCAGTTATTTTATCTCCATAATTTCCATTTGGTTCCTCTTAATAATATCTATCCTTTTATGTATATTCTTATTTTTATATATGATTTCTCTGATTTTTAAAAATTCTTTCTCCTTGATTTCATTAGCTCTTTGAGCATATTTAAAAATGCTATTTTAAAGTCTTTATCTACTAAGTCTAATGTCTAATGTCTGTGCTTCCTCAGGTACAGTTTCTGCCACCCCCCCCCCCTTTAAATGGACTATGATTTCCTGTTTCTTTTAATACCTAGTGTTTTGTTAAAAATTGGATATTTGAAAAAACAGCCACCCCTCTTAGTCTTTGCAGATAGTCTCTGTGGTGATTAGCTGGGCTTCCTCTGAGCCAAAGGATGAGCCTGAGGTAAAAGCTTAAGTTCTTCTTAGGTGTATTTTTAGCATGCAGCATGCTCTGTCCTGCTTTTGTTTTTCTCCATTCCCCTATATACATGGCTGCTTTTGAATGAATCAGTTAAAAAATAATTTCCAAAAATCTCACTCCAGCTTCTTGTCAGGATCTTTAAAGGTTTATTTTATGATTCCACAATAAAATCTAGTCCCAGGTATCTGGGGTTCTTTATACCCCTTTCCATTTTTATGAGCAGTGGCCACTACTTTTCCTGACCTAAATGATGAGTTAGGAATGACAGAAATCAGTCCTTCGGGCAAAGAGTCCTTTATTTCAGAGAGTGTATAAAATTGAAAATAGTATCTGCCAGGAGGAAAATTTGGAACTGGACAGCTGCCTCCTTCAGACCAAAACCACCTGTGCCAGAAAGGAAGTGGGGCAAAAGCAATTTAAAATGCCATGAAATTTCCTACTGTTTTGAATATGACCTTTTTAAAATTGGGCATTTGCTTGGTTTTGGTTGCTGTAGACCTTCAACTCTTTTTCAGAGCTCCTATAAAGTTAGGTCAAACAGTTTCTGGGTGTTTTTGTTTTGTTTTGTTTTTTGTTATTTCCATGGAGAAATAAGGCTTGGAACTTCCTAGTCTGCCATTTTCCTCTAAGTTTTCTTTAAGACTATTCAAGTGACTTATAGTCAGCTGCTCTATTACTTTTCTGCTCTAAGCCTAAATGACCATATAGTATTCTTTTGGTTATATGTCTTAGGCAAATAAGGGGAAAAAATAAAAAAAATTAACTCACAATAGATTGATAATATCCAGAGAACTTTCACTTCTATACCTGAAATTATCACTACTCTTTTGAGTTGTGAAAAGATCATTTTTAATAAATCACTTCTAAAAAACAAAAGTACATACCTATCAATTAGTGAGTAAGTGAAGGAATAAATACCAAAAGGGCACTAGCCACTGTGTCCATTCAAGCGAATGTAGGTGCTTGAAAAGTGGAGATTCATTGAACCACTGAGAAAAAATAGTAAAATAAAAAGCACAGAAATTGATGTTAGAAAATGTAAGACTAAAAAAAGTTGGTGTCAAGTTATATTTATAATACTTATTTTATTGTTGTTTTAAAAATTTTTTATGCTTTGTGTTTGCAGACAGTGAACATGTAACAAAGTTTAGCCTTGTCTAAGGAATTCCATTTATAGTTGTATGAATAGAGAACTTACTAAAATACTATTCATAAAATAATTAAGAGTACTATTCATCCAAGAACTATTTTATTAAAACTATAAACATAAATAAGGGATCTTTCAAGTTTATTCACAGAATGTCAAAAATCATGCAAGCATACATAGACATAAACACATACATAATTTTAGTGTGAAGAGGTAAAACCCTAAAAATTGCATGTATGTGTCAACATAGTTCTTGAGTAAATTGAACAGAATCATATATATATATATATATATATATATATATATATATATATATATATGTGTGTGTGTGTGTGTGTATATATATATATATACATATATATATATGTATATATATATATATATACACACACACACACACACACACACACACACACACACTCTTTAGGGGCCCCGGTGCATGAAATTCGTGCACTGGGGAGGGGTCCCTCAGCCCAGCCTGCCCCCTTTCACGTACTGGGAGCCCTCGGGGGATGTCCTACGGATGGCTTAAGCCTGCTCCCCATTGGGACTGCACCTAAGCAGTAGTCTGGCCTCCCTTTGCTTGAGGCGACCAGGCTGATCAGGAGAAGGCACCAGCCCCATCACCCCGCTGCTGCAGCCACTGCCAGTCACCACAGCCACCAAGGTATTTTCATCAACACAGACTCCAGTCCCCTCACCATGAAAAATGACAACTTTCTTTAAGCATTTTCAAGATGAGTCTTTCATAGGATATGACATTTCTTTCTTTATTTTTCTCCTCACCTGAGGATATGTTTCCATTGATATTTTCCCCTTCCCTCCGATCCCAGGCTCATCCCCTTCCCAAACCTAAAGCCTCTGCCCCAGGTTTAGGCTTAGGAAGGGGTGTTCCCCCCCCTCACCTCCCATCGCAGGCTTGGTCCCTTCCTAAGCCTAAAGCCTCCACCCCAGGCTTTAGGCTTGGGAAGGGGTTCCCTCCAGCACCTCCCCAAGCCTAAAGCCTCCATCCCAGGTTTAGGCTTGGGAAGGGGTTCTCCCCAGCACCTCAGATCGTAGGCTTGGCCCCTTCCTAAGCCTAAAGCCTCCGCCCCAGGCTTTAGGCTTGGGAAGGTGTCTCCCCCCGCCCCCAGCACCTCCAATTGCAGGCTCAGCCCCTTCCCAAGCCTAAAGCCTCTGCCCCAGGCTTTAGGCTTGAGAAGTGGTTCCTCCACCCACACCTTCGGTCACAGGCTCGGCCCCTTCCCATGCCTAAAGCCCCCACCCCAGGCTTTAGGCTTGGGAAAGGGACCCCTGCCCCTCTGATTGCAGGCTTGGCCCCTTCCCAAGCCTAAAGCCTCTGCCTGATGGCCGGCTGGGAGTGACCTGGATGCCGAGGAGGTTCCCCAGACCCAGGTATGTATGCAAATTAACCTCCATATTTGTTGGGTTAATTTGCATACTCACTCTGATTGGCTGTGGGAGTATCAGAGGTATGGTCAATTTACATCTTTGTCTATTATTAGGTAAGATATATATATATATATATATATATATATATATATATATATATATATATATATATATATATATATATAATTCTAAAAATAACCCATCTCTTGGATGGGTTGTATTTGTTATCTCTTATTATACAACATAATTGAGGCTACTCATATCTCTTTAGAGAATTTATGTCTACATGCTTAAGCCATGAACAATTCTAGGACCTGCATCAGAATAAAATATACTGAGTGGGCAGATTATTATGATCTCTGAACACATAATAATCTGGCCACTCAGTGTATATCCTATATAATAAAAGGCTAATATGCAAATTGTCCCCTTGACCAGGAGTTCGACCAGCAGGCAGGCAGGCCAACCACCCATGTCCCCTCCCCCTGACCAGGCTAGCCGGTCCCCACCCATACACGAATTCATGAACCAGGCCTCTAATATATATACACTCACTGAGTGGCCAGATTATTATGCATTCAGAGACCATAATAATCTGGTCATTCAGTGTAATTTCATTTATTTTTCCCTTTTTTATTGAATTTATAGGGGTGACACTTGTTAACAAAATGAAATAGGTTTCAGGTGCACAGTTCTACAACACATCATCTGTACACTGTATTGTGTGTTCACCATCCCAAGTGTATTCTCTATCCATCACCATTTATCCATCCTGACCATCCTCCACCTCCATAAACCCCATTCCCCCTGCAATAGTCACACTGTTGTTTGTGTCCATTATTTTTTTCTCTTTTATTCTTTTTGACTTTGTCTCTCCACCCCCAACCTAGCCCACCCCCCAGAGCTGTCAGCCTGCTGTCTTTCTAAGAGTCTGTCACTATTTTGCTTATTAGTTAATTTTGTTCATTAGATTCTACATATGAGTGAAATCATATGGTACTTTTCTTTCTCTGACTGGCTTATATCACTTAGCATACGATCTCTAAGTCCATCCATGCTGTTTCAAAAGGGTAAAATTTCCTTCTATTTTATGGCTGAGTAGTATTCCATTGTGTAAATGTACCATTGCTTTTTTATCCACTCATCTGCTGATGGATACTTGAACTGCTTCCCAATATTGGCTATTATAAATAAGACTTCAATGAACATAGGGGTGCATATATTCTTTTGAATCAGTGTTTTGGGTTTCTTCTGATAAATTCCCAGAAGTTGAAACGCTGGGTCATAAAGCAGTTCCATTTATTTATTTATTTATTTATTTATTTATTTATTTATTTGAGGTAACTCCATACTGCTTTCCACAGTGGCTAAACCAATCTGCATTCTCACCAACAGTGCACAAGGGTTCCCTTTTCTCTACATCCTTGCCAACACTTATTTGTTGATTTATTGATGATAGCCGTTCTGACAGGTGTGAGTTGTTATCTCATTGTGATTTTAATTTGCATTTCTCTGAAGATTAGTGATACTTTGAGCATATTTTAAAATATATTTTTATTGATTTCAGAGAGAAAGGTAGAGGCAGAGAGAGATAGAAACATCAATGATGAGAGAGAATCATTGATTGGCTGCCTCTTGCACGCCCCCTACTGGGGATTGAGCCAGCAACCTGGGCATGTGCTATTGACCGGAATCAAACCTGGGACCCTTCAGTCCACAGGCCGATGCTCTATCCACTGAGCCAAACCAGATAGGGCGAGCATATTTTCATATGTCTATTTGCCATCTCTATGTCCTCTTTGGAGAAGTGTCTATTTAGATCCTTTGCCCAATGTAACAAGGTTTTGTTTATTTTTTGGTGTTGAGTTGTATAAGTTCTTTATAAATTTTGGATATTAACCCAGAATCAGATGTATTGGCAAATATGTTCTCCCATTCAGTGGGTTTTCTTTTTATTTTATTGACGCTTATCTTTGCTGTGTAAAAACATTTTAATTTGATTTGTCCCATTCATTTATTTTTCTTTTGTTTCACTTGCCCAAGGAGATATATCAGACAAAACATTGCTAAGAGAAATGTCTGAGATTTTATTGCCTATGTTCTCTTCTAGGATTTTATAGTTTCCAGTATTACATTTAAGCCTTTAATCCATTTTGTGTTATTCTTGTGTATGGTGTAAGAAAGTGGTCTAGTTTCATTTTTTGCACATATCTGTCCAATTTTCCCAGTATCATTTAACCCTAACCCTAACCCTAACCCTAACCTTACCTCATTGTATGAGGTAAGGCTACCTTACCTCATTGTATGTTCTTACCCCCTTTGTCAAATATTAATTGACCATAAAAGTGTGGATTTATTTCTGGATTCTCTATTTTGTTCCATTGGTATATATGTCTGTTTTTATGCCAGTACCATGCTATTTTGATTACTATTGCCTTGTAGTATTGTTTAATATCTGCTAGCATGATTCCTCCAACTTTGTTCTTCTTTCTCAAGATCACTGTTGCTATTTGGGGTCTTTATTGGTTCCATAATTTTTTGGAATATTTATTCTAGTTTTGTGAAATATGCCATCATTTCATTTATTTTATGCAATAATAATATGGTGCAGACTAAAGTTTGTATAACCTGGTCATAAGATGCTAAGCATGAAGGAACAAGCCTGTCACATGTCCATTAATCTGCATTAAATATTTGAAGTAAAGATAGCAAATAACAGACAAAGGATTAATTTCTTAAATAGAAATAAATCTCTAGTGTTTTGGGCTAAAGAATTGATGCAACATAGAAGGAAACTCTGGAGTTTGCTGGAGAATTCTGTACTTACTTATTACAGTGGTTGTTGGAGGGTTTGAGGGGGCATTGAAATAAAAGGAACTACAGCCTACTTTCCTTAAGTTCCCATGCAGTCCAATGTAATTCATTTTAATGAATTGATCACCCACTGTGTTGCTATGGGCTATGCTCTATTTTTTATGAACACTGCTGTAAAGTTCAAATTCACATGAAAATGGCTCAAGGGAAACAAGCCAGAACAATCATTTCTAACCTATTCCCATGGTACTTAACACAAAGGGACCATATTATTCCTGGATCTAATATAGGGGATAAAATCCACGTGGGCTTTTTATGAAATTTCTGATATATTTAGAAGTACATGCTAATTATAGCCGAAACCAGTTTGGCTCAGTGGATAGAGCGTGGCCTGTGAACTCAAGGGTCCCAGGTTCGATTCCGGTCAGGGGCATGTACCTTGGTTGCGGGCACATCCCCAGTAGGGGGTGTGCAAGAGGCAGCTGATCGATGTTTCTCTCTCATTGATGTTTCTAACTCTCTATCCCTCTCTCTTCCTCTCTGTAGAAGTACATGCTAATTACTAAATTGAACTCAAATATCATTTATGAAATAAGACAACTGAACCAATTCTAAAAATATCTCCTCGGTTAGATTGAAAATGTTAACAATTTGCTAAAATTAAAACATTATACTATAAAATTTTAAAAAGACCACTTTAGGTCTAATCCAAAAAGAGAAATCTGTTCAGAAATTCAACTGAATGACAACTTGATTGGTCACTGGAGATTTCCAATTTTATAGCTTAGAGAATCTGCTCTAAATATGTCTGTTTTCTTCTGGTAAGTGTGTTTCTCACCACATGCAAATCCCACGATTGTTTATTAGCATGAAATTCACCATGGGGTTTCTTAAAAGGCAGCAGGCAAAAGTAGTAGATTTAACCCATCTTTGAATTTGTTTTTTTTTAACCTCTCTTCAGAATAGAAAGAAAACTTTTCACATCAGCTTAATTGCTTAACTTCCCTATAGAAAACATTTTAAATTTTTCTTCCAAATAGAATGTATCTAGCTCTTAATTGTCCTACATATGAGAGGATAGAATTTAGATAATTCCAGAGACATCCATATAAACTCCCAAGTCTCTCATATTGCACAACATAGCACATAGTTCTTTTATACATCTCAGCCCCCTTATAAGATGCTTCTGCTGATGGGATAGGGTGGTTTTGTAGTTTGTCACCATTATTAATCTAAATATAGTTCTGGATTTGAGTTTGCAAAGGAGTAATGTGGAGGGTAGGAATGGGTTACTTAGTTGGCACCAGGCTGCAGCTGGTTCCATAGCTCTCCAACGTCTACTAGTCTTCACTTTCAAATTCTCCAAATCCTGATCCAGGAATGTATATAGCTCCATGGCAAGGGCATGAACTCATTCTTTATCTTACCTGTGTTGTTGGGAACACAGGTGATAGGGATCCTGGATCCTAATTTGCTCATACTCTTTCCTTTTTGACATCCAGGCTTTCTTCCCAACTCTTGGCCCTACTGATTACAGTAACTTCAGGCATAGCACCAGATACAGAAGCTAAAGCCTTCCATAGATATTTTTATAAGTTTCTACAATTTCTACAATTAAGAACTAACATCTATAGTAAATCACTTATTTTCTAATACTCAGTGATTCTGCATCTCTTATTAAAACCTAACTGACACAGTATGCTACGTATAAGATATATTTTCCTTAATGTGAAAAGATACTACCACAATCCATATTACTGTGGGTTTTTTGGAAAATTTTGAATAACATTCTAGCATGTTTGGTAGATAAAAAAATTATGTATGGGAGGTAGCTTGCAAATACAAATTCCATAAGATATATAAGCTGCTGCTCTTCCATTTACTGTCTAGGACATTTGGCATTCTTTTAAATGAAGATCTTACTATTTTGTAGCCAAGGGCAATGCTTTGACCTTTTCAATATTCCATAATTAGATTGGCTGCATTTCTACTTTGCCTCCTGTTTACAGCCTAAGCAGCCTCTGGGAAAGGGGCAGAGTGGCCAGCTGTTCATAGTTGAAAATATTTTAAAGGTCAAAGAAATAGAGCATTTCAACTGTCTATTCTACTGAAATGTATTCACTTTTTTTTTTCAGGGAAATCTATAGAAACAGGAAATATATTCTATATAAAACAAAGTTAAAATTATGAAATTTTGCTACTTCATTTAAGAAATTTCTCAGCTGAACTAGATAAATGCCTGGGTCTTTAGATAAATAGAGGTGTACTTCTAAAGCTATTTTGGCTTGTGTCTTTATTGGGTCACCTGTCCTTTCACTCACAGTATACTTCTCCCTATTTATTACTATAGAAATAAGATAACAAAATTTAAAGAAACGTCTAATGCTTCCCATTAATAAGATGAAGTGATGTCTGATTTTTAAGAGATAGAGTGATATTTCAAGAAATGCAAATGTTAATGATTGGATTGTTCTGGTTAACAGAATTTGTGAGTTTAACCATAATTCTTTATGCTTCACACTTTGTTTCTAAATTAGTTAAACAAATTTCCCTCTTGGTAAATATATTCTAATGAATATAATTTAATGTTGACTCGATAATTGAAGATATCATATTAATATCAACAGTAATTTTCTAAGATTAGATTTAAAGATGTTGTTAATTCCCAAATGAAATACTGACTCTGAAAGTTCCTTTTGTTGTTGATTCTTTGTTTTCATTGTTTTGCTTGTTTTTAACTTGGCCACATAATAAAAAACAAGTACAGAACAAGTTCTTACAAAAATTCAAAAAACATTTATGGGTAAATTCAATTCTAGTTGGCTTCGCCCTATATAATTGAGGTTTAATATATAAGGGGTAAATATATTGTTGACTGAATTTGAAAACCAAAAATATACTTTGGTGTATATGAAAAAAAAAAATTCAAGGGACAGTGAAAGACCCAGAACTGCTTAATTACGTCATTGCTCATTTAGCTCATTGGAGCTGTTAAATAACTTTTTTTGTAAGATTCATGATTTTTTCAGGATTAAAATTTGCCTTTGTGTTAATGTATACTATGGAAGATGGGGTTCTTTCTGAGAAGAAATTGGATAGTTTGCTAAACTACCTGGACATAACAAGGGAGAGAGCTCTTATCTGATGTACCTCAGAAAATAATCTTTAGAGAGACTTGATAATTCTATCTTGAGAAAACATGTGGAGAGTGGGAGAAGACTCACATTCCCTCCAAGGTCTAGAGTAGTTCAGAGAAGCTAAGAGCATGCTATTGCAGTGTTACACAATCATGTTTCACTAATAAACTCTGATTGATTATGGCAAGAGCAACAAGATAATTTTCATCAGGGTTACCAGTTCATTTGGGAAACTACAATATAACAACCTGGAAAATCCCTGCAAAAAGCCTGCTATTACACAAGTATGGAATCTCCAGGGAAAAAGAGATGTATAAAAACTTTACTGCTAAAAAATGTCAGGAGTATCAGGACTCACGCACATAAGGGAGAACTACTGAGACTTTGTCTAAAAGAGGGTCTGATCTGAGACAAGTATATAAGTCATAGTAATATTGTGCACTGGTCATCAGACTTGTGCTCTTGGGACCACTCACCAAGGGTAAAGATTGTCATTGAGATATTGCAAGTAGTCTAAGAATGAACATGATCAGAGAAAGTCTTCTGATAAGCTTTTCCTAATATGAGAATGATAGCAATTGATGACTTGTGTTTCTAGACATACCATTAAATAAGAAAGAGCAGATACCAAAAAAGAATGCTTGTGAACTCTTCACCTATTGGCTGGCTTGCATTACTAGCTTCTTTTTCAATGTCTCTGTTGACACTTCATTATTAGGCAAGGATTTGCTGGGCATAATCTTTTACTGGAAACTTTAAAAGTAAGCTTAACAAAGACACAGATTTCCTTTGAAATGTGATATAAATGCAGCTGAGATTAAGCAATTCAATACTATAGCTTAATTTCAGAGAACTACTGGGAAATTTTTTAAAACAAAAAAAATCTTCAACTGAGGATAAGATTTTATTAAGTTTAGAGACCGAGGAAGGGAGAGGGAGAGAGAGAAAGAGAGAAACATCCATAGGCACCCATACGCACCTCAACCTGAGATCGGACCCACAACCTGAGTATGTGCCCTGACTGGTAATGGAACCTATGACCTTTCAGCGCATGGGACAACACTCCAACCAATTGAGCCACAAGACCAGGCCACTACTGGGGAAATTTAATTAATGCAACCCTGAAGGGAATTATTAAGAAATATGTTGATAATCATGCTAATAATTTAGATGAGAAGTTTTATCACTTCTATCATTTACATATAGAAAGGTCTCATAGGAATTATTTTATTTTTCATTATTCATAGTTATACATGGAAGGAAAGTGGATAATCTTTTAATTCAGTAACTTGTTTATCAATACTATGACAGTATACTAAATTATATAGTCAGATTTATATATGGCATAATTTTAAGGTAAATTAAGTATCAACTTGATAATTATGTAGTTTACTAGAGGCCCGGTGCACGAAATTCGTGCACAGAGGGGGGTTGTACCTCAGCCCAGCCTGTACCCTCTCCAATATGTGACACCTCAAGGGATGTCCGACTGCCCGTTTAGGCCCGATCCAGGATCGGGCCTAAACGGGCAGTCGGACATCCCTCTCACAATCCAGGACTGCTGGCTCCCAACTGCTTGCCTGCCTGCCTTCCTGATTACCCCTAACTGCTTCTGCCTGCCAGCCTGATCACCCCCTAACCACTCTGCTGCCAGCCTGTTTGCCCCCAACTTCCCTCCTCTGCCGGCCTGGTCACCCCTAACTGCTCTCTCCTGCAGGGTTGATCACCTCCAACTGCCCTCCCTTGCAGGCCTGGTCCCTCCCAACTGTCCTCCCTTGCAGGCCAGGTGCCTCCCAACTGCCCTCTCCTGCTGGCCATCTTGTGGTGGCCATCCTGTGTCCACATGGGGGCAGGATCTTTGACCACATGGGGGAAGCTATATTGTGTGTTGCAGTGATGAGCAATCTGCATATTACTCTTTTATTAGATAGGTAGAGGCCTGGTGCACGGGGTGGGGGCCAGCTGGTTTGCCCTGAAGGGTGTCTCGGATAAGGTGGGGGTTCCCTTGGGCCATGGGGCGGCCTGAGCGAGGGGCCTGTGGTGGTTTGCAGGCAGGCCACGCCCCCTAGCAACCCAAGTGGAGGCCCTGGTATCTGAATTTATTTTCCTTCTACAGTTGAAACTTTGTAGCCTGGAGCAGAGCCAAGCCTGGGGCTCCCTCCGAGGCCAGCAGCCATTTCTGTTGGGGTTATAATTGAAACTTTGTTGCCTTAAGTGGGTGGGCCCGGCCAGGGTGTACGAAAAGCTTTGCTTCCCTGTTGCCGGTGGCAACCCTGGCATGCTCTCTCAAGCTCCATTCTGCCGCCATTTGTTTGAATTTGTTTACCTTCTATAATTGAAACTCTGTAGCTTGAGTGGAGGCTTAGGCCTGGCAAGGGCAGGTGGAAAGCTTGGCTTCCTCTGTTACCTAGGAAACCTTGCTCTCTGTGGCTGTAGTCATCTTGGTTTGGGTTAATTTGCATGCTCACTCTGATTGGATGGTGGGCGTGGCTTGTGGGCGTGTCGGAGGTATGGTCAATTTGCATATTTGTTTATTATTAGGTAGGATTATAGTCATATAATTTCTTAGAGGAATCAGAAATGAATTTAATTCAAATGTTTTATTATTTAAATGACCCTCTGTAATTTGTACAAAAGGATTACATTTTTTAAATTGATTTCAGAAAGGAAGGGAGAGGGAGAGAGAAATAGAAACATCAACAATAAAAGAGGATCATCGATTGGCTGTCTCCTGCATACCCCCTACTGGGGACCAAGCATGCAACCCAGGAATCAAACCATAATCTCCTGGTTCATAAATCAACACTCAACCACTGAGCCACACCAGCCATAAAGGATTAAAAATTTTTAAAGTTTAACATATAGTGACTAAATGTGGCACTATATGTATAGTTATAAAAAGATGCACAAGTGTTTATATAGCTTTATTTATACGTACTAAGAGTTTAGCACACATTTGAAATCATGCAGCACCACCCACCCTCGAGTCGCTGGCCTGGCCCTGCCTCCCTCTCTGGCCTTTGAATCAGCTGCAACCACCGCTGATCAGGCCCTCCCCCAGTGCAGGCATGCAGAGCCCCTGCCGCTGTGCGTGCAACCTCCTCCTATCTGGTTGACCTGTTACAGCGTCCCAGTTAATTAGCATATTTCTCTATTATGTATATAGATAAGTTTACACATACTATACTATACTATACTATACTCTTATGTTACTATTAATACAAAATATCAACTTGTTTCCAGTTGCTAAAATTTAGGGAGATTTCTCACTATTGGGAAAATAAAAACAAAGCCAAAGATTCAAAAACAATTGGAACATATTCTTGTATATTGAAAATGGCTGATTAAATAAGTTGAAAATAAGAAACATACAAAAAGAGTACAATTTATTATAAAGAAGGGAAACTTTCAGAGACCAATGTGACAATATTACAATATGTTAAACAGAGAACAATGGAAAATGTGTATTTGGAGTAAAAAAAAAAGGAAATTCACTAACAAACTAGAGGCCATAAATTTATAAAACAACACATATTAGAATTGTTGATGGGGGAAGGATGATATTTCTGGCCCCATATAAAAGTAAGTTGCAAATTACTAGAGAGGTCTATCAGTGATTCCAAACTAGCTAGAAGAAAGGTCTTATGCAATTTCTCTTGAATACATCACAAGAGAAACCCTAAACAGCATATTTAAACTAAGCTAAATCCATTTTTTTTAAATATTGATAAACATCGGAGTTATATATATTGAGCTCTACTACTACATATGCTGGTTAAGTGGGTCTGTTATAGTGCCTGTAATTATACTTTAAAATAAAACTACTGGTCATGAAAATGGAAGGATTCCAACTACAGAATTTCAGGAACATTAGAAACCTCAGAAAGTCAAGTTCTACATTCACCACAAAATCAGATGGCTGGAGAAACCCAGAATCAGAGGACAAAGAAATCAATGGCATTCTTATTCATCTCCTAGCAGGATAACACCTGAAAAAATTAAGGTAGTCTGAGGGCACATTTCAGTAGTATTGTTTTACATCACAAATATTTTTCATTTTGATGTAGTCCAATTTATTTATTTTTGTAACATGCAAGAAAGAGTTATGTCTTTGCTACGAGAGATGTACTTCACTGAAAATCATGTAGAACCAATTTGGCTGTCCATATAAAGGGATGAAAAGCCAGTGATGGTGCCAATTTTTAGAATGAATAGAAATGTTTTAGATTAACTCACACTAGTGGTAAGAAAGTAAAATAAGGAATTAACCAAATCTCACGTCTTCTCCCTTGATCTTGTTTCTAAATAGAAGTTGCATTAAATCTTATATTACTAGTGGCCTGGTGCACAAAATTCATGCACGGGGGGCATATCCCTCAGCCTGGCCTAAACCCTCTCCAATCTGGGACCCCTTGAAGGATGTTCTACTGCCGGTTTACAGGGATCAGGCCTAAACTGGCAGTCGGACATCCCTCTCACAATCTGGGACAGTTGGCTCCTAACCGCTCACCTGCCTGCCTGCCTGCCTGATTGCCCTTAACTACTCTGCCTGCTGGCCTGCTCTCCCCCACTGCCCCCTGCCACCAGCCTGCTTGCCCCCAAATGCCCCCCTGCCAGCCTGATCACCCCCAACTGACCCCCACTGATGGCCTGCTTGCCCCCAACTGGACCCCTTGCTGGTCTACTCACCCCCAACTCCCCCCCCCCTCTGCCGGCCTCATCACTCCCAATGGACCCCCACCAGCCTGATCACCCACAACTGCCAACCCATCCTGGCCAGATCACCCACAACTGCCCTCCCGTCTTGGCCTCTAACCACCTCTACCTTGGCCCCACCACCATGGTTTTGTCCAGAAGAAAATCCAGAAGGTCTCCTGAAAGATCTCCCAGTCTAATTAGCATATTACAATATTATTAGTATAGAGGCCTGGTGCATGGGTGGGGGCCAGCTGGTTTGCTCTGAAGGGTGTCCTGGATCAGGGTGGGGGTTCCCTTGGGGCGTGGGGCAGCCTGGGTGAGGGGCTGATGGCTGTTTGCAGACTGGCCATGTCCCCCAGCATGGACTCTTACTCCATGGGGGTGTCGCAAGCCTGGGTAAGGGGCTGAGGGCCGTTTTCAGGTTGGCCACACCCCCTTCAGGGTGGGGGGTCCCACTGGGGTACCTGGCCAGCCTGGGTGAGGGGCTGAGGGCTGTTTGCAGGCTGGCCAAGCCCCCCAGCAGGGACCCTCACTTCATGGAGGTGTGGCAAGCCTCGGTAAAGGGCTGAGGGCCATTTTCAGGCTGGCCATGTCCCCTGGTGACCCAGGTTCCCAGCCCCTCCTTGAGCAGAGGCCAGGGCAGGCTGGAAACCTGGGTCACCCCCGGCAATCCAGGCCCCCAGCCCCTCCTTGAGCGGTGGCCAGGGCGGGCGGGAAGCTTTGCTTACTTTGGTGCCAGGAACAACCCAAGCCTCCTGCTCACTCCAGCTCCATGGCCGCCACCATCTTTGTTGGGTTAATTTGCATACTCACTCCTGATTGGCTGGTGGGCATAGTGGAGAGATGTCAATTTGCCTGTTTCTCTTTTATTAGTGAAGATAGGTAGTTGAGTTCCTTAACAATGCTTTATGTGTATCCTATGCCCAAAATTAATGTACTTTTTTCTGTAGTGTAGCTACTCAGGCTCTGTTATAGTTACTGCTTGCATGGTGAAATCTTTTCCATTCTTTTGCTTTCAATCCATTTGTATTTTTAAATCTAAAGCAAATCTTCTGCAGATTTTATACAGTTAGATTTTATTTTGTATCCAGGCTTAGAGCCAATTTTTAATTAAAATAGTTAGTCCATTCATATTGAAAATTATTATTGATATGGTTGGATTTAGGTCTGCCATTTTATTTTTAGATTTCATATTTCTCATGATACTTGTTACTCTGTTCTTTCTTGGATATCTTCTTTTTTATTAAGAGAATAATTTCTAAGGTAGCATTTAAATTATGTTAATGTTTTTAGTATATTTTTGAGTCATTTTCTTAGTGGTTGCTATAAGGTTTATAGTGTGCATCTTAACTTTTCAAAATCTAATTCAGATCTATACTTACTTAATTACAGTGAGATATGGGGACTTACTCCTATATAGCTCTACTCCCTCTTTCTCCTTTTTTTCTACTGTTAATGATATATATAATATCTATGTAAGTTACCCACCCCAAAAGATATTATAATTATTGATTGATACAATTTTCTATAGTTTTTAAAAGCTGAGAAAATAAAAAAAAGAATAAGTTATATTTTAGAGTTTTTATATTTGGTGTCTAGTTTATCATTTCTAGTTTTCTTCATTTCTTCCTATGGATTCACATTATCATGTGATGTTATTTCCTTACTTCAATATAGCTTTGGCCTCATCTCTATCTTTAATGTTGTTTATCAAATTACTTTTCTAAATAATTTCTATATGTTACAGACTCCACAATACAATTCTATAACTACTGTTTATACAATTGATTTTTAAGAAAGGAGAATAAACATGACATTTTACACTCTTTTCTACATAATTACCTATCATAGTATTTTATATAGATTTGAATAACTATGTGTTGTCATTTACGTTCAGCCTGAATAACTTTTTTTAGTGTTTCCTATAGTACAAGTATACAGGCAATAAGTTATCTCAATGTTTGTTTGCTATGGACAGAATTGTGTAGTCCCAAAATTCATTTGTTAAAGTTCTAACCCCCAATGTGATGGTATTTGGAGGTGGGGTCTTTGGGAAGAATTATATTTAGATGAAGTCATTAATTTTTTTTATGATGGCATTAGTGCTCTTACAATAATAAGAAGAAAGAGAAATTAGTTCTTACACCCCAGGAACCTAGAAGAGATGAGAGCTTCCACTCCAGTGCCAAGTCCACTAGAGCATGTCTCCCACAACACTATGCTGTGTAGGAAAGGAGGACTGCATACATTACAGATGCCCTGTCCAGACACTCCCTGTGTATCAGAAGTTTAGGGTGGGGTAAGAGGAGCTGCTTGATTGCTCCCACCCAACAGATAGATGCTTTCTATAGAACAGAGTTGGGATAAATGTGATCTGCTGATGTTCACCAGCTGCTGAAGTAACTGAGAATAGCTCTTTTGCTCCAGGGATCTGGGGAAATTGGACCTTCCATGCATTTGACAAGCCTGCTAAAACAGTTTTTCACAATTTAGAGTTTTTGGGGCATGGTTGTGGTCCCTAGGTTGAATGCCACCGCCTCCCACTTGTCTTATCAAGTTTCTGTAGACTTTTTAAAAGTGCTTCTCAATTGATTGTAGGCCCTTTAATCAAGCTCCAGAAATTTTGAAATTTTGTTTTTTGCTAATTTTGATCAGTCTAATAGATTCATCCCTGGGAAGAAGTTTACCTGAAATCATAGCACTGCTACCATTCCAAAAGTCTGTAAAAGCTTTGTTATTTTGATGAATGTACTATTAATTGACATAGTAAGTAAAGTGTCATACAGATGAAAACAATTCAAATTATTTCTAAGAACAGGCCCTTAAAATTAGAAAAACATACTTTTTACTCACCAGTAATAAAGCTATATTCAAATTAAATAAATCTCCAACTCTGTAAGTAGAATTTAGCATGTACTAGAAAATAAAGGTAATTATTAAATGGGAAAAAAAGACTTTTGACAAAAATAAATGAGTAGCACAAGAATAACTTTGATATAGATCTTTAACACACACACACACACACACACACACACACACACACACACACACACACAGTTCCATGGTGAAATTAGTTTGGGAAATTCTAGGTTTAAAAAATTCTAGAGATTTTAAAAAAATTATCTTCATATTGAAAGTATTGCAAATTTCCTCTTTGTTTTTTTTCCCATTGACCCCTTCATCCCATCCCTCATCCCCACAATAGCCCCTCCCAGGCCTTCACCACTCTGTTGTCTGTGCCCATAGGCTATGCATATATGCATATAAGTTTCACAGTTAATCACTCCCCACCCACCTACCTCCACCTTCCCTCTGAAATTCCTGAGTCTGTTCCAGGCTTCTCTGTCTCTGGATCTATTTTGTTCATCAGTATATTTTGTTCATTAGATTCCACATATGAGTGAGATCATGTGATGCTTAACTTTCTCTAGCTTATTTTGCTTAGCATAATATACTCCAGGCCCATTCATGATGTTTCAAATGGTAAGAATTCCTTCTTTTTTAATGCCAGGTAGTATTCCATTTTGTAAATGTACCACAGCTTTTTTATCCACTGATCTGCTCATGGACACTTAGGCTGTTTCCAAATCTTAGCTATTGTAAAATGTTCTGCTATGATCATAGGGGTGCATACATTCTTTCTGATTGGCATTTTAAGTTTATTAAGATATATTCCTAGAAGTGGTATCACTCGGTCAAATGGGAGTTCCATTTTTAATTTTTTGAGGAAACTCCATACTGTTTTCCATAATGGCTGCACTAGTCTGCATTCCCACCAGCAATGCACTAGGGTTCCTTTTTCTCCACATCCTCGCCAACACTTGTCATTTGTTGATTTGTTGATGATAGCCATTCTGGCAGATGCGAGGTGATACCTCATTGATCTTTCAATTTACATCTCTTGGATGATTAGTGACTGCATTTTTCCATATATCTCTTGGCTTTCTGTATGTCCAATTTGGAGGACTGTCTATTTAGGTACGTTTCCCATTTTTTAAATAGATTGTTTGTCTTCCTTTTGTTAAGTTATATGAGTTCCTTAAATATTTTAGAAATTAACCCCTTATGGATGTATCACTTAGAGATAAAAAAAAAACTCTTGATTACCTCAGTCTTAATATGATAATGCATAATACTGAATTTCCAAAGATTGATACAGTATGCATCGCATCCCAAATTTTTGTGACCAAATTTGTTTTCATTTGTTTTATTTGTATTTTTGTTTTTTTGTTTGCTTGTTTTTCATTGAACATTTCTCAAGATTTATGTTGTTGAGAATACCCTTTGCAAAACATTGATTTGGTATATTAGCTTTTAAATGAAGAAATTCACCTCTGGAAGCTATGGCATTTTGTATAGAACACGTGATTACTTAACTCTATATATCTAGAGTACATACATATATATGAACACTTGGGGTAGCTCAGGGTGTTGGTAACATGTGAGCTATAGAAAGGATTTATGGAGAAAATTAAAAGTGCCAGTATGGATTTTAGAATGTAAAATACAAAAATACACAGTGATAACTGAGCCCAATCCTCCATTGTTGAATAAAGGGGACTATTGAAATTGTGAGCTAAGATGCAAGCCCAGTCATCCTGAGGACTAACGTAATATCACTATCCCCATATGAAGACCACAGTAGTACTATTTCCTGAACTAATATATGTACTCTGTGATATTTTAAAATTTCAAATTCTCAAAAAAAATTTGAGGATACGAAATAAGTTCCTATTTCTTCCCAATATTTGAGAGTAAATTTTCTTAGATGAAGAATATAGATTTTAAGAATCAAAGAAACAACATAGTTTCAAATCCTTACTCTGCCCTTACCAGTAGTTGTTACCATTGACAAATTGTTTATCTTACTTAAGCCTCAATTTCCTCATCTATAAAGTGGGGGTAATAATTTTAGGATTGCTTGGACATTTAAAGATAGTTTGGGGAATTTCAAATGCTGGGCATAGAGCTAAACTACCATCTATTAGCCCCAGCATTTCAGCCCCTTTTAATGTAGGAAATGATGTGTTTTGTAGCAAAATCTGTTCTAGTCAGTGTAAATATAACACATTTTTAGCAACTAATGTAATGTCTAGAATTTAGTGAGTAATAGTAAGTGTTCATTTAATTGAAGGGCAAGGTAAGAAATACTTGTTTAATGCCAACAGTATATCAAGCATTCTACATAAATTATTTTCTATAGTTGAATCATCATAACATTTATGTTAGCCCTATATACCTATTTAATAAATGAGAAAATAAAGGTTCAGAAAATTCATTGATCTACTAGTATTCAGTATTCAGCTAGAAGGAAGTGAAGCCAAGATGTAAGTCTATCTGATTCCAAATCTTATGTTCCTTTCAATTTCCCAAGCTGCTATTTAACAAAATTGGGGAATTTCTTAGATCCATATCATACTTTTCTAGCCAGGGTATTATTCATGTTATAATGTGATTTAAAATGCAAAACTCTAATAACATGTTGCCAATACGGCCATGATTTTTTTTTATATTTTTGATAAACATCTATACTAATAAAAGGGTAATATGCTAATTAGACTGGGTCAACCAGCCATCTTCTGGATGTCTGACTTCCTTCTGGACAAAGCCATGGTGGTGGGGGCCCGAGGCAGAGGCAGTTAGGGGTGATATCAGGCTGGCAGGGGAGAACAGTTAGGGGTGAGATCAGGCTGGCAGAGAGTTAGGAGCAAGATCAGGCTGGCAGAGGATTTGGGGTGATCAGGCCGGCAGGGGAGGGCAGTTGGGGGCGACCAGGCTGGCAGGGGAGGGCAGTTGGGGGAATTAGGCAGGCAGGCAGGTGAGTGGTTAGGAGCCAGTGGTCCTGGATTATGAGAGGGGTGTCTGACTGCTGGTTTAGGCAGTCGTCGGACATCCCCTGAGGGGTCCCAGATTGGAGAGGGTACAGGCCGGGCTGAGGGACACCCCCCTCCCCCCATGCACAAATTTCATGCACCAGTCCTCTAGTTTAATATACTTCCAAATGACTGGATGCTCTGGCATGTAGGCTTTCTAAAAATAGGATGAAAAAATATAAATACCTGGAATCCTGAAGATCTATCTTCAACTAAATGAATGCTACTTTAACATAAAATTAGAGTATGAAGGAAAATATGAAAAAGCACACCATATATTTACATTAAAGCATTTATTCTTTTATAAAATGTATTTTATATATATTTTAAAACTTTCTATCCTATATAATAAAAGGGTAATATGCAAATAGACCAAACAGCAGAATAACAGAACAACCAATCAAAGCATAATATGCTAATGATATGCTAAAGCTGCTCAACTGCTCGCTATGATGTGCACTGACCACAAGGGGGCAGCCAGTCGACCTGTCAACCAGTCACTATGACATGCACTGACAACCAGGGGGCAGATGCTCTGACCAGTAGGTTAGCTTTCTGCTTGGGTCTGGCCAATTGGTTCTGAGCGAGACAGGCCAGACATGCCCTAAAGTCCTCCCGAGGTCCCTTCCTGGCCCTATAGTGCACCGGTGGGGTCCCTCAGCCTGGTCTGCACCCTCTTGCAATCCGGGACCTCTTGGGGGATGTTGGAGAGCTGGTTTCAGCCTGATCCCGCAGGCCACTACCCTTAGAAGGGCACCAGATGCAGGATTTGTGGCTGGTGAGTGCTGCTCTGGCCGCATGACCCTCTCCCGATTGGGACTGATTGGGTGTGAGCCTGCAGCAGGCGCAGTGTGGCCAGGATGAGTGAGAGTAGCAGGTAGGTGCTGCAGGCAGCATTGCACTGTGGGTTTTGGCCCAATCCCTGCAGGCCACCCAGACAGACCCCACCCATGCATGAATTCGTGCACCGGGCCTCTAGTTGGAATATAAAAGAATAAGGTTTTTAAAGAGCAGCTGCACTAGAAGCAGTTTATATCATAAAATGCAAGTTGTGAAAATTTTGGAACATCTTTCAGTGAAGCTGGAGAAAATGAAATATGTCACAAATAAATTGAAAATATCACAAATAAAGAAAGATTTTATAAGTTCAGCCTGTGTGTAGGAAGCCATAATGAGGTTCCCTCTTTTTAATGAACTGGATAAGAAATTAAACTCAATAGCTGAAGTTTAATACATTCTCTCAGATAAAACAAATCAAGATAAAGGACAGTATGGGTTGGAAGTGGCTAAAACGAAAGGCTTTCAGGTTCTAAAACAGTGTTAGAAGAAGCAGAACTGGAAATAGCTCAACATACCACAAATGGAAAAGTTGAATGTATACATACTATTTCCATATTACCATTTATTGAAAGCTTTCCATAAAACCTGATATATCTCATTGATGTAATTCATTTAGCATTCCAAACATTTGCAAAAATGCATTTGTAGTGGGCAATGATAATGGTTTAAAAGTTATTGGGGTTAAGGTAATCTATTCTACATACTTGATTCAGAACAGCTTTAATTTATCAGTACAAGTGCAACCCTGAAGGGGCAAAAAAAAGTGCTTTGGAAGCATTAACTAATGTAAATTGCATATATAACCCAAGTAGTAATGTATTTTACTTTATTGTTTTTAATAGGTATATCATATAAACTAAGAATATTCCAAAGCTATGAATTATAAAGGTTTTCTTACAACATGCACAAGGAATGACAGTCATTCCATTTTTTTTATTTCAAGATACGTGAACTAAATGATAAATATAAAATACAACAAGTATGTACTGAACCAGTGTTATGTTCAATACACTTGTTCACAATTAAAATGCACAACAGCCAATCTTTTGCGAAAGCTTGCTTTACGAACTGTAGGTGACCAGTTGCTAAACTTCATGATAATTCCTATGTAAATTTTACTCTTAAGCTTTATTCAATAAAGTATGGTTAATTAAAAAAAACTTTCTGGACTCTCAAATTAAAAATTAAAAATTCATATTTGTTTTCTATGGATATAAAGCATGTGTTTAATTATTAATTAAGTAACTTGGTAGCTAAGTTCTAACAATTGAGAGACTCACTGATATGATAACTTTTCTTTCCACAATCTCTGACAGGCACCATGTTATGTTTTCTCTGTCAAATATGAAATACAATGAGAAAAAATAAGATATTTTATAGTCAATTGATAACCTGTACATATTCCAGTTTGGTTCCTTTTCCTGATTGTGATAGATTATTACATTTGAAAATACAGGGGAAATATGACAAGTCTCTTTCCAAGTCAGTACTTGGAATATACCTGCATTTCATTTTGTGATGTTTCAAAAATATATTTTTTGCTATTTTAAAAATAAAATCAGCAAATTTGAGGTAACAGATGTCAGAAATTATCCATTACAAGCAAATTATTTACCCAAACATCATCTTAAAGGCACAGTATTCAGAAATAATTATGGCTTTCTATATTACTCATTACAGCCCCTAGAAATTTCTTTGAGGCCTAAGAACTAAAGTTATTTCCAATCCCTCCTCTTTCCCCTCTCAGCATTGAATCATACAGTGAGAGACCTGCTTCTAGCTGCATGGAAGATGAACACACAGAAAATTCTGTTGACTTACTGTATTATTCTTATATCAACTGGAAATTTTTCACTGATAATTGTTGAACAATCTCAAAACACAATGTTATTAAAACCAATGTACACCAGAATTACATTAGTTTTCGCTCAAAATTTAGAAAGATTTTTTTTGTTTCACCATTTCCAATGTGTAATAGTAATGCAGTTGACTTTACATGATCATTAATACAACTTGAATTTACTGATATTGGGGTTCTACTGATTCAAAATTAATAGTCTGTAGTTTAGGCATAATAGTTTAGAGGCAATAGTCCAGAACTGTGTGGAAGAAACTGCAAGTCCTCAACTCTGAGAGTTATGTTCTGTTTTATAATGTTATATATAGGTTCCATCTCCAAGCCAGTTTTGATTGATTGACCATCTGGAGTGCCATACTGAAAAATAACTTCTTGTGTTACTGCTCATCAGGAAAGGCTATCATAATTAATTTGCATTTGATAAGGATGCATGAAGGGTTAGCAAATTTTACTTTGCTGATGATTTGCCACCCCTGCAATAGTAAACATGTTCCCACTTCAAGGTTTCTTGTTGGAGAAACAGGGGAACCATTAGGGAAACAAGGGAACAATTAAGAGGGGAAGGCAAAGAGAAGTAAGAAAGTCAACAATTTAAAAACAAAAATACTTTATTTCCCATAACCCCCTCCAAATTTAACAATGCTTCTTTCCAATTACTTCAGCTGAATAGTTTTACCATACTTAAAAAAAAAATCTTTAAAAAATAAACTACTTAGGAAAAACAAAACTATGTTTTATTATCGACTAGAAAAATGGCTTAGTAGTTAAATTTTGTATTTTTTCAACCAGTTTATATATATATATATATATATATATATATATATATATATATATATGAAAAACCTCTTTATAAGATGTACTTTCATTTATGTGCAGTATTGCCAATATTAATAAACTAATCTTGTGCTGCTTAAAAATTATAAGTGTGTAATAGACTTCTGTGAACTATGAGCCTGCTGGATTATTTCTACAGGAAGCAGAGCTTGCTTAGTAGTGGAAAACTTGTCTGCCTAAGGTGAAAATTCACACTAGAGATTATCCAAATTGATTGGCCACAACTTAGTGAACATATGTTCTCCTGCAAAGCTGCTTTCTCCTTCCCTAACATATCCAAAGGAGCATAAAAATAGATGGCAGGAGGAGGGATATACAACAGATTTTATTACCGCTGGACAGACAGTAGCAACTGTCACATGAAGCTAGTTTTGCCAAGCAGAAAAAAATACGTGTGTGTGGGGGGTTTTCTTTGACTACAGATGATAATTTTAAAAAATTTAAAAAACAACAACCACTTTCTCTGTTTTAGATATCCTATAAAATAAAAGCCTAATATGCTAAGTGTCTGGTCGTCTGGTTGGCCGTTCAACCAATCAAAGCATAATATGCTAATGACATGCTAAGGCCACTCAACCGCTTGCTATTACATGCACTGACCACCAGGGGGGCAGATGCTCTGACTGGTAGGTTAGTTTGCTGCTGGGGTCTGGCCAATTGGGACTGAGCAAGATGGGCCAGACATGCCCTGGATCCCTCCCGCAGTCCCTCACCAGATGGCCAACCTACTGCATCCCTCCCTAGCCCTAATCATGCACCATTGGGGTCCCTCAGCCTGGCCTGTGCAGTCTTGCAATCCAGGACCCCTTGGGGATGTGGGAGAGCCTGTTTCAGACCGATCCTGCAGGCCAGGCTGAGGGACCCCACTAGTGCACAAATTTGTGCACTGGGCCCCTAGAATTTATATAAAGTTCAAATACACACCTTTCTATTCTGCATATTATTGCTAGTTCTAGCCAGCAGAATAAGGCAAGAAAAATAAAATGATACAGATTGATAAAAGAAATAAGTAAAATTGTAATTATTTTTAGTTAATTGCTTACATAAAAGCTACATAAAAGCTATTAAAGAGTCTAGAGATAAAATACAAGAGTTAAGAAGGTTTAGCAAGATTTCTTGGTTTTAAATCAATTTTTAAAATCAACTGTTTTATAAATCCTGCAAAAATCATTAGAAAAATGAAAATTTTAAAAGATAAAATTTACAGTAACATCAAAATATCAAGTATCTAGGAATAAATGCCCTAAAGGCTATGTAAGAATTTTCATTGATAAAATTAGAAAATGTTATTTAGAAGCATTAAGATAAATGTAGATAAATTCGTGATATACCATATAGATTGGAATGCAAATGATACCAAAATTAAACTCTAGGCATAATGTCAATACCAATTTCAATAAAAATCCCAAGAAAGACAAAAATAGGTACAAAGAACAAGTTCAACAAACAGAAAACAGTACCAATTATGGTATATATTAATCCAAATATTGAAATAATCACTTAACATCAATGGTCTAAAAACACCAGTGAAATAAAAGAGATTGCTAGTCAGTAAAAAAAAAAAAAAAATAAGACCTAACTATATTATGTCTATAAGAAACCCATCTTATATAATAAAAGGGTAATATGCAAATTGACCCTATGGGCAGAACAACTAGGAATGACTTGTCACTATGATGTACACTGGCCACCAGGGGGCAGATGCTCAATGCAGGAGCTGCTGCTTGGTGGTCAGTGCGCTTCCACAGGGGGAGTGCTGCTCAGCCAGAAGCTGGCTCATGGCTGGCCAGTGCAGTGGTGGTGGTGGGAGCCTCTCCCACCTCCATGGCATCTCTAAGGGTGTCTGACTAATAGTTTAGGCCCATCCCCCAAGGGCTCCGGGGCTGCCAGAGGGATGTCTGACTGACAACTTAGGCCTGATCCCCTGGGGAGTGGGCCTAAGCTGGCAGGTGGACATCCCCTGCAGGGTCCCGGACTGTGAGAGGGTGCAGGCTGGGCTGAGGGAACCCGCCCCCCGAGTGCATAAATTTTTGTGCACTGGGACTCTAGTTTTGAATATAAACACACATATAGATTAAAATTAAGTAGATGGGGAAACATACCATGCTAATACTAATCAACAGAAAACAGAAGTAGCTATATTTATTTCAGGAAGAACAGACTTCAGAGCAAGGAAAATTATAGGTGGTGGAGGCATTACATAATGATAAAGAGGTCAATTCATCTAGAAGACATAAATAATCGTTAACATATATGCACTTATAAAAAGAGTATCAAAATATAAGAAGCAAACACTGATAGAACTACAGGAAAAATAAATGAATCTACTATTACATTTGGAGAATTCAACACCTCCCATTCAGAAATGGACAGATCCAGAAGGCAGAAAATCAGTAAGGATGTAGTTAAACGCAATAGCACTATGAATCAACTGGATCTAATTGATATATATAGAGACTATTTTATTTAACAATAGCAGAATACACGTTCTTCTCAGACTCAATGGAACATTCACCAAGAAATTAGAACACATTCTGGGCCATAAAACACACATTAATAAAATTTTTAAAATATGTAAATCATATAATGTTTCCTCTCAGAACACAATGGTGAGACACTCCACTTTTTCCCCCACTAAGGTCAGGAAAAAGGCAAGAATGTCTCCTCTCACCTCTCTTTTCAGTATCATACTGAAATTCCCAGCTCACACAATAGAACAAGAAGAGAAAATATAAAGTATACAAATTGAGATAGGAAATATAATACTGTTTTTGTCTTATATTATATGACTGTTTATGTAGAAAATTCTAAAGAATTGACAAAAAAATCTTAAAGAAATTAGCAATTATAGCAAGGTTGCAGAATACAAAGGTAATATACAAAAGTCAACCACTTTCTCCTGTGGTATGAATATTTGTGCGTACCCCGAACTCACATTTTTGAATTATAACCCCTAAGAAAATAGTATTAGGAGGTGGGGCCTTTTGGGGGAGATTAGGTCATAAGGACAGAGTCCTAATGAATGGGATTAGTGCCTTAAAAATGAGGGTCCAGAGAGCTTGCTTGTCCCTTCTGCCATGCAAGGGTACAATGAGAAGAATGCAACTCAGAAGAGGACCTTCACTCTGATCTCAGACTTCCAATAAGCAAAACTATAAGAAATGAATCCCTGCTATTTGTAAGCCATAACATCTGTTATATTTTGTTATAGCAGCTCTAACAAGCTAAGAATATTTCCTAAATGCCAGCAATAACAAGTGGGATTGAAATAAAAAATGCAATGCCGTTTACATCATCACCAAAATACTGAAGTACTTATGTGTAAATCTAGCAAAATATGTACAAGCACTATATGAGGGAAATAACAAAACTCCCTTTTCCTCTCTCTAAAATCAATAAAAACATATTTTTAAAAAAGAAAAAACAAATGGAGACAGTTCATGTTCATAGATAGGAAGTCTAAATGTTATCAAGACATCAGTTCTTCCCAATTTGATCCATACATTAAATGCAATCCCAACCAAACTCTCAGCAAGTTATTTTGTGGATATCAACAAACTGATTCTTAACTTTATATGGAGGGGCAAAAGGTCCAGAACAATCGACACAATATTGAAAGAGAAGAACAAGTTGAAAGTCTGACACACCTGACGTCAAGATTTACTATAATGCTACCATATTCAAGACTGTGTAGAATTAAAGAGAGAATACACAGTTATAGGAATAGAATAAAGAGCCCAGAAATAAAACCACATAAATATAGTGAGCTGACCTTTGACAAAGGCGTAATGAATGGTGCTAAAAATCTAGACATCCACATGTAAAAAATATAAATCTGGGCACAGACCTTAAATTTTCACAAAAATGAACTCAAAATGAATTATGTACCTAAATGTGCAACCTAAAATTATGAAACTCCTAGAAAATAAATTTATTTGACCTTGGTTTTTTCAGTGACTTTTTAGATATAACAATAGAGGAATGATCCATGAAAGAAATAAGTAATAAGGTGGACTTCATTAAAATTTAAAATGTATGTATTGCAAAGGACAATGTCAAGAGAATGAAAAGGCAATGCATAGACTGGGGGAAATGTTTGCAAAGACATATCTGATAAAGAATTGTTACCAAAAATAATAAAATATTTAAAACTCAATAAGAAAATAAATAGCCTGATTAAATAACGGGCCAAAGGCCTTAACAACACATCAATAAAGAGGTTATATAGGTGGCAAATAACCACAGAAAAAATGTTCCACATCATATGTCATAAAGGAAATGCAAATTAAAACAATGATGAGATGCCTCTACACACCTATCAGAATTGCTACAATGCCAGAAAACTGACAACACTAAATGCTCATGAACATTAGGAGCAACAGGAACTAACCTTCATTACTGTTGGGAATTTAAAATAGTACACATTTTGGAAGCGGTTTTGTAGTTTCTTACAAAACTAAATATATTCTTACCATATGATCTAGCAATCATGTTCCTTGGTATTTAACCAAAAGAAGTGCACACACAGAGAGATATTTATAGCAACTTTATTCATAATTGCCAAGACTTGGAAGCAACCTAGATGTCCTTTACTAAGTTAATGGATAAATAAAATGTGTTATGTCCAGACAATGGAATATTATTCAGCACTAAGAGTAAATGAGATGTTTAGCTATGAAAAAAAACATGGAAGAAACTTAAATGCATATTACGAAGTGAAAAAAGTCAATCTAAAAATGCTACATGATGTATGATTCCAATTATATGAAATGTTGAAAAAAGCAAAACTATGGAGACTGAAAACATCAATGGTTACAGGGGGTAGGGGGGAGTGTGGGATGAATAGTAACTAAGCAGAGGGATTTTAGGGCAGTGAAACTGTTCTGTTTGACATTATAATGGAAATACATGCCATTTATATGTGTCCAAACCCAAAGAATGTACAATACCAAGTGTGAACCCTAATGTAAACTATGGACTCTGAGTGATGAAATTGTGTCAATATAGGTTCATCAGTCTTTACAAATATGCCACTGAGGTGGTGTGTGTTGATAATGGGACAGTTTATGCATATGTGATGAAGGGAATACATGGGAAAATTCTGTACCTTGTGTTTAATTTTGCTGTGAATCTAAAACTGCTCTAAAATAATTTCTATTAAAGAAAGAAGAAAGAAGAAAGAAAGAAAGAAAGAAAGAAAGAAAGAAAGAAAGAAAGAAAGAAAGAAAGAAAGAAAGAAAGAAAAGGAAAGAAAGAAAAAAGAAAGAAAAGAAAAAAGAAAAAGAAAAGAAAAGAAAGAAAAGAAAAGAAAAGAAAAGAAAAGAAAAGAAAAGAAAAGAAAAGAAAAGAAAAGAAAAGAAAAGAAAAGAAAAGAAAAACTTAAAGCAACTATTGCCACAGGGGAGGATCTAGCCCTTACAATACTGATTTGAGACTCCTTGAAGTAAGAAACGTATAAATGCAAGTATGACCAGAGTAGAAAAGACCTCTCCCTAGAATATTATGTAACCACACACAGCTTTTAATGGTACACATATATAAGCAAGCTAATTTTTTAAAAAAGCATTTTTGCCAGTGGGAGGTTCAAACCTCTGTCCATGTATAGGATTGTTTATACCAGACCAATCCTTGAACCACAATAAAACCCGAAGCCAGACCCCTTTCTCTGCCTATAAAGCAATTCTTAATTCTTCTTGGGAGCATACTCTGTTCTCCTCAGAAAGCTTTATTATGTGAGAAATAACCTTTTCATAACCTCTTAGTGTATTTGTAGCTTCATTAGTTCTGACATCAGAAATAAATTTAGAGGTTAGAATTCCATCTCATCTCTGTGGGTGACAACAATATGAATTAAGGAAATTTTATCTTTAGAGTAACATTGTAGTTAAGGAATGAAGAACAAATGATAAAATTAAACTATCACTATATCGTAACTCTTAATGAACAAATGGGTCAACTCATTGATTTGCTAACAATTCAAAATAATAAACAAATTATTTGCCTTTTGGTGTTAAACACACCAATACCTCTTGAAATAATCTTCCAAAAATTAATCTAAACCTGATAGGTTTGAGAAGTACAAATACATGAAATTCGGAGAACAGATTAAAACTTAAATTATGCCATGAAGAGGCAATTAACAAAATTCAGAATGTGAGGAATCTGTAGGACAAATGAACTGGCTTCCTTGATAATTTTTTAAGAAAAATGAAAGTTTTATGGGGAAAAACACAGAAATTCAGAGGCTTGAAGTTATATAATCAAAATGTGAGGACCTCATTCAGATTCTAATTTTTAAAAACTGTCTAAAATATGAACCTTGCCTGTATATTTGATGATACTGTGGAATTATTGTTAATATTAGGTGTGATAATTGGTTATGTGATGATAATTCTTAAAGTTATTTTATATAGATGCAATGACATAGTGTCTGGAACTTATTTCAAAATAATATGTAAATGCATGATAAAATTCTAAAAAACATTAAAAGCAGAAAATAATTTACTCAGCCTGATAAAGTATATTTACAAAAACCTACAGCTAATGTCATATTTAATGATAAGAGACTTAACACATTCTCCCTAAGATAAGGAACAAAGAAAGAATATCTTCTCTCACAACTGCTATTCAACATCATATTGGAAGTACTAACTAGTGCAATAAGAAAATGAAAATAAATAAAAAGTATACAGATTGGAAAAAACAAAACTGTCCTTACTCACAGATGATTTGTTTGTTTATGTAGAAAATCCCAAAGAATTTATTTTAAAAATCCCCCTTGGAACTAATAAACAAATATAGCAAGGTTGCAGGATATAAGAGCAATATTAAAAAGTGTATTGCTTTTCTATATATTAGCAATTAACAATGGGTATTTTTTAAAATATATTCTATCTAATCTTTTTTTAATGTATTTTATTGATTTCAGAGAGGAAGGGAGAGGGAGAGAGAGAAATAGAAACATCAATGATGAGAGAGAATCATTGATCAGCTGCCTCTTGCATGCTTCTTACTGGGGATTGAGCATGCAACCCAGGCATGTTCCCTGACCAGGAATCGAACAGTGACCTCCTGGTTCATAGGTCAACACTCAACCACTGAGTCACACCCAGCCAGGCAACAATGGGTATTTGAAATTTTAAAATATAATACAATTTACAATATCACCAAACTAATGAAGTATTTAGATATGAATCTAACAAAATATGTAAATTATCTGCATGTAAATATTACAAAACACTGAAAAGCTAAATCAATGAAGAGCTAAATACATGGTGATATATTCAATATTCATGAATTTCAAGATTCAGTATTAAGAGATGTCATTTATTCCCAACTTGATCTATAAGACTATTATACAAACCTCAAACAAATAGTGTTTACACTATTACAGACATCCCCACCCCCACTGTCAGCCCCCCTTCCCTCTAGCCATAACCACACTGTTGTCTGAGTCTATGGCTTATATACATATGTTCTTTGGCCAATCCCTTCACCTCCTTTCATTCATTCCCCCCACCGCCTCCCCTCTGACAGCTGTCAGTTTGTTCCATGTATCCATGCCTCTGTTTCTATTTTATTTGTCAGTTTATTTTTGTTCATTAAATTCCACATATAAGTATGATTATATGGTATTTATCTTTCTCTGACTGGCTCTATGTATCCCCTATGGATCAGAAGGGGATACATACTGCATACTTGAATCTGTGGCCACACCACTTTGTATACAACTTTGCAGTGTATTTTGACTCATGATTTCATTTGATTTTGTTAACTTATCTAGTTCTGTCCCACCTTGAAGTCACCACTGAATCATCATAGGAATCCATTTACTTGCTTTTCAGGCTTTCAGAACCCTCACTTTCTTGTCTGGCTAAGAATAAATAATTTTCTGTTCTATTCCTGAACCAGTTGGTTTACAGAACCTGCTCTCTCTTGACATCTAGCAATCTTAGGATTCTTAAACTGCAGCTCACTTTGACAAGTGTTCCGAGTCTCTCCCACAAACTGATTCTCACACAGACATAAAGTTTAGCATTACATGTTTCCAGGACATAGGCAGAAGTTGTATTCCTTGCATGGTGATAATGATGTTAATAACAATATCATGAGAATAATTAAGACTACTTGATCTTCAGGCCTGAACATCTATGAACTCATTGATAGAATTCCATATGACCAGACTGTTGTCAACACAAGACTGAGAGAACATTATTATGTGATTTTAAGTTCTGAGGAAACATTCATGTTCTATTCTAGAGCAAAATCTAATCAATTGTGGTGATATCTCAGAAGTAGCCCCTTTGCGTTCTTCTAAATCCACAATTAAATCACACAAAAAGGTCTCTTTCATGCAATAGAATTTGAGTGGCACAGAGTAATCATGACTGATGTAAAGTGTGAATTCTGTCTTTGATGACAGTGTTAATCAAAATCAAGTGGAAAGATTGACCTACATGCTCATAACACTCTAGTTTATGGATTAGTTTGCTTGCTTATTGCAATGTCCAAAAATATCCCTAATTGCTGTCAGTCCATGGGGAAACATTTTCAGGATTATAAAATAAATGACTATTCTCCACCTGAGATAACAAATTGGGTAATGCTATCTTGCCACAGATAGTACTCAGCTTTCCACTTCATTAGCCATGAAGGGCAACACTTTGCACTGAACTTGGAGATTCATTAGAATGGGTGGTAATCTGAGAAGCCATAATTCTGCTACAGAAAACTTATCCATACCCCAAATTGAATTTAGTAATCTCTGATTACACCCTGTAGCTGAGTTTTGTGATATAAGGTGCATTTTAAGTAAATTGTAAACTCCCTATATTCAGAAACTGTTCCTCTGGGAACTTCTTTGGTTTGGTATTGTATGGAGCTCAAATCAGGTCTTTTTAAGTAAATCAAAATTATCTCTATGACTCAAAATTGGATATAGTCTTAAATGAAGTCTCTGTTCACTACCAGTATCACCAATTCACTAATTGGAATGTATTGTTCCAATTTTAACCTTCTAACTTAGCTTTATGCGTTGTTCTTTTATATACCTCCTTCATGATAAATCAAATAATGACACTTTTAGTATCTGTATACAGATCTGCTTGTGTGTGTATGTGCATGTGTGAAGAAGAGAGGGAGGAATGGAAAGGTTTAATTTAGTAACTACTATGCTAGCATTCATATTTGCTGTTTATTTCTTTTATATATGCCTTATACTTATTTGTTCTTCTTTTACTCTATTGCTATCTATTTTGTGTTAAGCATATATTTTTCTATACCATTTTAATTCCTTTCTTATACCCTTTATTGTTTTCCAAATCATTTTATTACTGGTTTCCCTAAGAATTACAATTAACATATTAATATCAGATTTATACTGATTTTATTTCAATTGTGTATAAAAAACTTGATCCAATATAGTAACTCTCCCTCCCCATCCTTGTGCTATTATAGTCATATTAATGATAGATTTTTATATTATAAGCCCACCAAACAGTTTTATATGTATTTTTTGCTTTATGCAGTTGTCTTTAAAATCAAATAGAAGAAAAATATAAATAATAATATACTTTATATTCACCTATGTAGTAGTCTTTATTGCCAGTAGTCTTTATTTCTTTGAGTGGATTTGAGTTATTTCTAGTCTCCTTTCTTTTCACTCTGAAGGACTCCATTGAATAATTCTTGTAAGGCAGTTCTGCTAAAAACACATTCTCTCAGTCTTTTTTGATCTGAGAATATCATATTTTCTCCATTTTTGAAGGATAGTTATTTGGTTATAGAATTATTGGTTTATTATTTTTTTCAGTGGTTTTAAAATGCCATCCCACTGTCTTCTGGCCTCTCTGTTTTCTAATGAAATGTAAGTTGTTAATTTTATTGAGGGTCCCCTATACTTGATGAATCACTTCTTTTGATATGCTTTCAATATTCTCTTTTTGCTTTTGGCTTTTTACACTTTAGTTATGATATGTCTGTGTGTGGGTCTTAGTTTTTCTTTTTGGCATTTATTGAGTTTCTTTGATATACATACATAGAGATTCATGTCTCTCATCACATTTAAGAGATTTTGAACATTAATTGTTCAAATATTATTTGTTCTCTGCATTTGTTTTCTAGGATTGTAGTAACAAAGTACCACACATTGGGTGGCTGACAACAACAGAAATTTAGTGCCTCACAGTTCTGGAGGCTAAAAGTCTGAAATCAAGGTGTCAGCGGAGTCATGCTAACTAGGAAACCTATCTGAGAAGGATCCATGCCTCTTCCAGCCTCTAGTAACCTCAAACATTTCATGGCTTATGGAAGAATGCTGCCAATTTTTCCTCTCTGTCTTCAAAAGGCACTCCACCTGTGTCTTTTCATCTTCCCTGTATCTCTGGATCCTATTTTCCCCATTTTATAAGAATGTCAGTTATATAGGATTAGAGCCCATGCTAACAACCTAATTTTAATTTGATTACATCAGTAAATATCCTATCGACACTAATAAAAGAGTAAGATGCAAATTGACTATACCTTTGTGATGCCCACCAGCCAATCAGGAGTGAGTATGTAAATTAACCCAACAAACATGGCTGGCTAATTTGCATATGCTGGCACTGAGTGGCTGGGGGTGAGGCAGGATGCTTGCGTCATCGATGCAGGTGTTCCACACCACCCCAGTTGCTCCAGGCCTCTGGGCAGAATGGGAAGGTGAGAAGGCAGCTCCAGCCAGAGCGAAAAGGCAGCTACAGCCTGAGCGAAGGGGGTGCTAACAGCCAGGGAAGGAAGGCCCATTCTTGCATGAATCTTCATGCATCAGACCTCTAGTTTCTAAATAAGTTTACATTCTGCCGAAACCGGTTTGGCTCAGTGGATAGAGCATCGGCCTGCGGACTCAAGGGTCCCAGGTTCGATTCCGGTCAAGGACATGTACCTTGGTTGCGGGCACATCCCCAGTAGGGGGTGTGCAGGAGGCAGCTGATTGATGTTTCTCTCTCATAGATGTTTCTAGCTTTCTATCCCTCTCCCTTCCTCTCTGTAAAAAAAAAAAAAAAAGTGTAAATAAGTTTACATTCTGAGGTACTTGGGATTAGTATTTCACCATATCTTTTTTAAGGTAACACAACCAATCCTATAACATGTCCCTTTCTCTATCATCGTGGGGATTTCCATTAAGTGTATTCTGTGAATTTGTACCATAAATTCTTGAATTTGTCCCATAAATTTGTAAGGTTTTGTTCTTTTTTTTCCCATTCTTTTTCTGTTTCCCAGACTAGGTAAAGTCAATAGACCTTTATTAAAATATACCAAATCTTCGGCTTGCTTAAATATGCTATGAAGCTCCTCTCATGAATATTTCATTTCAGTTATTTTTATTTTTTATTAATTTTTAATATATTTTATTGATTTTTTACAGAGAGGAAGAGAGAGGGATAGAGAGTTAGAAACATCGATAAGAGAGAAACATCAATCAGCTGCCTCTTGCACACCTCCTACTGGGGATGTGCCTGCAACCAAGGTACATGCCCTTGACCAGAATCAAACCTGGGACCTTTCAGTCCACAGGCCGATGCTCTATCCACTGAGCCAAACCAGTTAGGGCCAGTTATTTTTATTTTAACATCAGAATTTCTATTTGGTTCTTTAAATTTTCTATCTATTGATCTTTTCCATTTGGTGACACATAATTTTTATACTTTCTTGTAAGGTTTAATTTAGTTATTTGAATATATATGTGTGTATATATATACTAGAGGCCTGGTGCACGAAATTTAGTTATTTGAATATATATGTGTGTATATATATACTAGAGGCCTGGTGCACGAAATTTAGTTATTTGAATATATATGTGTGTATATATATACTAGAGGCCTGGTGCACGAAATTCGTGCATGGAGGGGGGGGTGTCCCTCAGTCCAGCCTGCACCCTCTCCAATCTGGGACCCCTCGAGGGATGTCCGACTGCCCGTTTAGGCCCCATCCCACATCCCTCTCACAATCCAGGACTGCTGGCTCCCAACTGCTCGCCTGCCTGCCTTCCTGATTGCCCCTAACCACTCCCATGCCAGCCTGATTGATGTCTAACTGCTCCCTTGCCAGCCTTTTTGCCCCCAACTTCCCTCCTCTGCTGGCCTGGTCACCCCTGCAGGGTTGATTGCCTCCAAGTGCCCTCCCTTGTATGCCTGGTGCCTCCCAACTGCCCTCCCCTGCTGGCCATCTTGTGGTGGCCATCTTGTGTCCACATGGAGGCAGGATCTTTGACCACATGGGGGAAGCCATATTGTGTGTTGGATTGATGGTCAATCTGCATATTACTCTTTTATTAGATAGGAGGATAGAGGCCTGGTGCACGGGTGGGGGCCAGCTGGTTTACCCTGAAGGGTGTCCTGGATCAGGGTGGGGTTCCCTTGGGGCATGGAGCAGCCTGGGCGAGGGGCCTGTGGTGGTTTTCAGGCCAGCCACGCCCCTGGCGACCCAAGCAGAGGCCCTGGTATCTGGAATTTATTTACCTTCTACAATTGAAACTTTGTAGCTTGGAGCGGAGCCAAGCCTCCTGCTCGATCTGTGGCTGCTGTTTGGATTTGTTTACCTTGTATAACTGAAACTTTGTATCCTTGAGTGGAGGCCTGGGCCCGCCAGAGTGTGTGGAAAGCTTGGCTTCTTCTGTTGCCAGGGAAACCCAAGTATCCCTTCTAGTAGACATATTGGCTGGGGTTAATTTGGATACTCGCCCTGATTGGCTGGTGGGAGTGGCTTGTGTGGCAGAGTGATGGTTAATTTGCATGTTACTCTTTTATTACAGAGGATATATAATTGATTTAATGTTTTTATCTTATGGGCTTCCTTATGGACCATTTCTATTTATTACTTTTTATTTATTACTATTTATTACTTGTTCCCTCTGTACAAACCATATTTTCCTATTTCTTCATGCATCTCATACATTTTTAAAATAGAAATTTCATGTGCTATAATAGAGCCATTGGTGGAAATCAAATCCCCCACATGGGTTTTTGTTTGTTTCTGATTTTTGTTATTGTTGTTACTGATTATTTAGTGTTTCTTTGACTAATTATACAAACACCTTATTCTTTGTGATTTGTGGCTGCTGGAGTCTTTTAGCTAACAATTTGACAGAGATTTCTTTAAGTGTCTTGAACCAATAGGTTTTTCAATCTTTGCCAATGGGCTCTGTGAGTATAGCTTAAATGATCTGGCACACAATTTAGAACAGTTTTAATGTGTACTTACTGCTTGTGTAGAGCCTCAAGGTCAGTCTGAGGTGAGAGATTAAGACCTCCTCAGATTTTTCTTGACCTCATGCACTGCCCTTCTCGTACACATGACCTTCTGGAGTCCCCAAAATCTGTTGCAGAATTATTTACAATAGGCAAGACATGGAAGCAAGCTAGGTGTCTATTGACAGCAATAAGAATATTATGCATCAATAAAAATATTATGCAGGAATAAAAAGAATGTAATCTTGCTATTTTTGACCACATGAATGGAGTAGAGGTTTTATGCTAAATGAAATAAGTCAAGCAGAGAAAGACATATACCATAAAGTTTAACTTATATGTAGAATCTAGAAACAAAAGTAACCAGCAAAGAAGCAAAACAAAAATAGGCTCATGGAAACAAGACCAAAGAAAGGTTACCAGAATGGAGGAGGTAAAGATGGGTAAAAGGTGGAATGGGAATATAGTCAATAATATTGGGATAACTTTGCAAGATGACAGATGATTACTATAATTAGTGGGGTGATCACATTGTATGATATAAAAATGTTGAAAAACTGTATTGTAAACCTGAAATTAATATAACCAATATAGGAGTACATACCAACAACAGTTAAATAAAAAATAAATAAAAACAGAAACAATAGAGAATTATGCTAAGTGAAATAAGCCAGTCAGAGAAAGATAAATATCGCATGATCTCACTCATCTATAGAATATAATGAACAACATAAACCGATGAACAAAAACAGATCCAGAGACAGAGAAGCATTGATCAGACTGTCAAACCTCAGAGGGAAGGTAGGGGAGGGTGTGGGTAAGGGGGAGAGATCAACCAAAGGACTTGTATGCATGCATATAAGCCTAACCAATGGACACAGACAACAGGGGGGTGAGGGCATGAGTGGGGGTGGGGTGGGAGGGTAATGGGGGGATAAGGATACATATGTAATGCCTTAATCAATAAAGAAATTAAAAAATAAAATAAAATAAAAACAGAAACAGTAGTAATATATTCTAAAAAATAAAGGTGACTTTTTTACCCCACACTCATAAATGTCATTTTTGACTATTGATCAGTAAATACTTGGTAAGCATGCATTATATATTAGACACCGTCTCATGCATTTACTTGATCACATTGTGATTTTTTGTTTTATATGGGAGTGTATCTTATAAATAAGTAAAAGTAAATACTAACTAGTGAATTCCTGAGTGAAGTCATATGCATTCCCAATATTAGGAACAAATAAAGCACTGAGATAAGATTTCTGGCTTGGTTTCTGGGCTCAGAATTAGACCTTTCTGGAGAGGCACATGATGCAAAAATTGCCTTAGAGAAGAGAGAGATTAAAGTGGTGTTATTTTCTGTATATCTGTGCTATACCTAAATGGAAAGATGTCTAAGGAGACAATAGGAGTTTAAAATGTAGGGTAAAGCCTTCTTTATATGAATCCTATCTTAGAGCACCTCAAACCAAAATGTATTCTTCCTCATGATTCTTGCTTGTTTTCTTCACAAATATTTACTATTGAAATGTACTTCTTCATTTCCAGCATTTCTGATCTTCTGCCTCTATTCTCATTTTTAATTTTACCTTTTCTACATTACTTATAACATCATAAAATACTTATATGACATTTTTATTATATTTTACAATTTTTTCTCTTTGTCCACTGTAATTTAAGCTCTATAAGGGGAGAACTCTTTGTTTTCTTTACTGATATAGGCTAAATGCATGAGACAGTGTCTAATATATAATACATGCTTAGCAGGTGTTTACTGAATGAATAAATGGATGGATGTATTAAAATGGGTTTTCTTTCTTTTTAAAGAATAGTTTATTGATTTTCAGAGAGAGAGGAAGGGAGAGAGAGAGAAACATTAATGTGAAACTGCAACATCGATTGGTTGCCTCCCTCAACCCAGGCATGTACGCTTGCCAGGGAATAGAACCAGCATCCTCCTGGTACATGGGAAGACACCCAACCTACTGAACCACCCTGGCTCAGGTAAAAAAGGAATTTTTTGTTATACCTTTGCCTGGATGCGTTTTTGCTAATAGGAGCCAGTTTAGGATGTAATCAGTACCTAGCCAATGTGGGATGTATGTTTGTCATTCACTAACTCTTTGACAAATGAATGGATAGTACTGATTGGCAGAAATAGCAGTCCTCATCTGAGTCTAATTTAACACATCTAAATGTATGTCTAAATTATCATGACAATTTTCACTGTCAGGGCTGCTAGTTTGTATTCTATCTGGCTGGCCTACCTGTATCATATACTAGCTCTTAGTTTAAATTTCTCATCTGCAGCCATCTGTTTTACCTTTAATTGATTTATCTCTCTATGACAGAGAGCCTATAACTCTATTTTTTCTCTTTTATTGAGTTTTTCTGGTGACATTAACAACACCATACAGGGTTCAAGTGTACAGCTCAACAAAACATCATCTGCACACTGTATTGTGAGCCCATCACCCAAAGTAAAAACCTTGAACTCTTAATAGCTTTGACCTTTGCCAACAATTGTGTCCCAGGCCATACTTTTCTTAGCTCCTATGTGAAAGTATTGCCTGACCATTTTTCTATGTACATTTTAGAAAGAAAAATCAGTTTTTCTACTACTGTTACTTTGGTTTTGTTTAAGAAGTTAGACTTAGAATCTACCAATAAGTAGTTCCCTGACACTTTGTTTACAACCTGCTTTTCTTTACCATGCTTTCTAGTATTTCAGAAATATCTCCTATTTGTGTGTAAATGGTAAAAAAGAAATACTCTTTGGTTCCTTCTGCTTTTTCAGTTGTCAGATTGACAAATTACTCCTTACATAAAAATTCCCAAGCAGTTGTGCCACTCAATTGCACATCATAAAAGTTGCTATTGCTAACTCCCCTCCCAGATCAGGAAATTACAAGCATCAGACCACAAGTATTGGTGGAGGGTGAATTAATTCCCTGGAATTGCTTAAATATAAAATAATAAATAATTCTAAAATCAGAAATTAAATGTCATTTGGCATCTAGAGCCATCTGCTACCAAGCCTTTAAAATGTTTTAAACATGATGATTCTTGCCACCTGATAATGATCACAAAAGAGGTCTGGCTCCCTTTCTAAGTAGTAAAACAAAAATGAAGAGAGGGAGAGAGAAAGAAATATTGATGTGAGAGCAAAACATCAATTGGCTGCCTCCTGCATGCCCCCCAAACCTGGGCATGTTCTCTCAATTCAGAATCAAACCAGCAACCATTTGGTGCATGGGACAATGCTCAACCAACTGAGCCACACAGGCCAGGGCCAACAGTGATTCTTAATAAGGGCTATATTACCTCTTAGTGGGCTTTTGGGAAATATGTAGGGAGTATATTTTGGTTGTTACAATGATGGGGGTTTCATGTTGTATTTAGTGTTTGGAAGTTAGGAAGTCCAGATGCCTTGCAATGTGTGGAATAGACAGCAAAGAATTGCTTTACAATCTGCATGATTTCCAACGATATTCATTTACTCATATAGGAAAAATCTGTTTAAAATTAATTTAACCTAGTATCTACTGATTTGGGGGGGGGCATGGATTTAATACAGGGGGTTTTCACAATTCAAATCCTGGTAAGGAGCAGTGCAAATCACTTTGAATTAAAAAAAAGAATACTTTAAAGTAGCAAGGGAAAACTGAAGATCTGTGTTGGTTTGTTCTGGCATATCACAGTTTAGGCTACCAGTTGAATTATTGAATTTTTTATTAGAATGCAACTTTAAAATAATAAAAATAACTCTAAAGAATATAAGGCAAACAAGATTTTACATTTGGACATACACAGAATGGAAAGTAATGAAAGTTAAAAAATATTTCAAATAGGGGCAATCCAAATGTGTCACCTTTCCTCTCCATTAACAAATGAGGAGTGATTGATCTTTAATCTACTTTGTGGTTCCAGGCTGTTTAATCAGCACAAAGCTTTATAAAAGTGATCTCTTTCATCTCTCAGTATCCATATTTCCTATTTCCATTGCATCAGCCACAACCTTTGCATTTCAAGAGAGTTAGGATATTGGCCCACACTAAGTTCTCTGCTTTACCTCCCACAGCCTTTATTATTTGTAACAAACTTGTTAACACTTGACTACATCCTGCCTTGTATTGTTATTCTTTTTTATTGATTGATTTTAAAGAGAGCGAGGAAGGAAGAGAAAAACATTGATTTGTTGTTCCACTTACTTGTTGATCTCTTGTACGTGTTCTCACTAGAGATCAAACTCTCAACCTTGGAAGTGTCAGCATGACACTCTAACCAACTGAGGTACCTGGACAAGGCTGTCTTGTTCTTCTAATGATTCCTTTTTGTGTTTTTTCCCTTATGCTTAAATAAAACCCTCTTTAAAATAACGTGGCACATTATTTTCAAAGAAAATATTGATGTTACTTGTATTATCCAGAGGGCTTAAATAGGAATGTGAATATGGATATCAATATGTATGGATGTCCTGGATTCTGATACATTTGAGAAATTAGACTAGCCACAGTTCTGTAGGAATTGTTCTGGGAAATTATCCAAGGTTGCAGAGAAGTTCTTAGGAAACCCCAAAGAAATCTTAGAGGAAACCAAAGGCAATGAAATCTCAGGCATATCTTGTAGTAATACGTTTACTGATACATCTCCTAGGGTAAAGGAAACTAAGGATAAAATAAACAAATGGGACTATATAAAAATAAAAAGTTTCTGCACAGCAAAAGAAACCATCAACAGAGTGAAAAGAGAGCCCACTGCATGGGAGAACATACTTGCCAATGTTATATCCAATAAGGGGTTAATTTTCAAAACACATAAGGAACTCATACAATTTAATAAAAGGAAGACAAACAGTCCAATTAAAAAATGGGGAAAGGACCTAAACAGACACCTCTCCAAAGTAGACAAAGAGAAGGCCAGGAGACATATGAAAACATGCTCAAAGTCACTAATCATCTGAGAGATATAAATTAAAATGACAATGAGGTATCACCTCACACCTGTCAGAATGGCTATCACCAACAAATGACAAGTGCTGGTGAGGATGTGGAGAAAAGGGAACCCTTGTGAACTGCTGGTAGAAATGCAGACTGGTGCAGCCACTGTGGAAAACAGAATGGAGTTTCCTCAAAAAATTTAAAATGGAACTCCCATTTGACCCAGTGATACCACTTCTTGGAATATATCCTAAGAAACTAGAAACACCAATCAGAAAACATATATGCACCACTGTGTTCAGAGCAGCACAATTTACAATAGCTAAAATTTGGAAACAGCCCAACTGCCCATCAGCAGATGAGTTGATAATAAACTGTGGTACATTTACACAATGGAATACTATGCAGAGATAAAAAGAGGGAACTCTTACCATTTGCAACAACATAGATGGACCTGGAGAGTATCATGCTAAGTGAAATAAGCTAATCAGAGAAAGATAAGTATCACCTGATCTCACTCATATGTGAAATTTAATGAACAAAATAAATTGATTAACAAAATAGATCTAGAGACATAGGATTAGAGGGAAGGTGTGGAGGGTATGGGGGGGGTAGAAAGAGTAACTGGGGAACTTATATGCATATATGCATAGTCCATGGACACAGACAAGAGTGAGGCTAAGTCTTGGGAGAAGGGAGTTAATGGGGGGAAAAGCAAAACAAACAAACAAAACACAAAGGAAACATCTGTAACACTTTCAACAATAAAGATAAATTTAAAAATTTTTAAAAAAAAGGAATTCTGGATGTAAAAGTCAGTAATATTAATTAAGGTGGCTATCAAGTTTGACCTTTATCCTCTACTGCTTTATTACTTTATTGATGGAGGCTTGAATTATCTTAGGGAAGTTCTGTGCTAACCAACACATAAATGGGTAGGTTAAAATCATAGAAACAAAATATATGTGATGATGGAATCTCAGGGATATAACTTTCCTACTGCTTTTTATATTATTTCAATGTGTACATTTGGGCATTGCTATATTTCTGCACCACTTCCTTAATCTTCCATCTTTATTATGGTTCTAATGTGTTAGTGAAAAGAAGAATTACTGGAGATTTTCCTGGAAGCAGAAGAGGTGAGGAAAATCTGGATTTTACTTCTGATCTCTGCTCCTTCCTGACATCCACTCATGGCTGTTTAGTTGAAACCTCAAATTGTCTTAAAATAAGCCTCTATTATTTCCTCTCAATTCCGGACCAGCTATTTCTGCCCTCTTACCAATATGTAGGTAACAAATACTTGTTCTTTTGACAATAACAGTACAGAAAATTAAAATGTAATATATTAATGATTATTCTATTGTTAATTTTTTCAGATCAAACTCTTAGTATCTTTCTTTTCTTTTTCTCTAACACTACATATCCAAAGTGACAGCAAATTCTGTCAGTTCTATCTTAAAAATAGATTTAGAATTTAATTTATTGTCATTGACAAGGCTGTAAGCTTGATTCAAGCAACCATCATCAGTCACTTTGGTTATCCTATATAATAAAAGCCTAATATGGTAAGTGTCCGACCATTCAACTGTTCAACCAGTTGCTATGACACATAGTGACCACCAGGGGGAAGATGCTCTGACTGGTAGGTTAGCTTGCTGCTGGGGTTTGGCCAAATCAGGACTGGGCAAAATTAGCCAGACATGCCCTGGAGCCCTCCTGCAATCCCTCCCTAGCCCCGATTGTGTACTGGTGGGGTCCCTCCACCTGGTCTGAGCCTTCTCGCAATCCGGGACCCCTCAGGAGATGTCGGAGAGCCAGTTTCAGTCTGATCCCCACAGGCCAGGCCAAGGAATCCCACCAGTGCACCAATTTGTGCACTGGGCCTCTAGTATTATAATAGTCTCCTATAAGTAATATTCCTGCTTCTGACCTTGACCTCTTACCATCTATTCTCAACACAAAAAACAAAGTTATCTTGTTAAAACATAAGATCATGTTACTTCTCTGCTTAAAACTATTCAATGGGTTCCAAATCACTCATGTCACTCAGAGTGAAAGCCAGAGTCTGTATTAATATTTATAAAGCCCTACATGATCTGGCTCCATTATCTCTCTGATTTTGTTTATTACTACTCTCTTCTTATTCATATTCAGTCATGTTGGGATCCTTGCTGTGCCAAAAATACCCCAGGCATGCTCTCATCTCATAGCTATTGCACTTGCTATTATTTCTACTAGAATGTTCTTCCCCCAAAATCAGAGTGGGGCAAAAGTAAGTTTACAGTTTTTGTATGGAAAAAAAATACAACGAATAATAATACAAGAATAAACTCTGTGTTTTATGTATTGACAACTGTAAACCTACTTTTGCCTCACCTTGTATATACATAACTAGCCCCCATATTTCTTCCAGAGTTTTACTCAAAAGTCATTTTCTCAACGAGGACCACTGTAATTACTCTATCTATAATTTGAAACCCCTGTGACATTTCAATTGCCCTTATAAAAAATAGGCTTAATTTTTCCTGCTTAGTGCTTACCACTCTCTGAAATACTATTTTTACTTATTTAATTTGTGAATTGTATTCCTTCACTCACTAAAATATAAGTTCCTGAAAGGCACAATTTTTTTCTATACTGTGTTTCCATTACCTACAAGTTTGCCTAAATTTTGACATATGACACTCAAATATTTGTTAAATGAATAAGATAAAGGACAGCAATGGGGATGGTCATGTTTGATATGGGGAGAGACTCTTGACCTGGTGAAGGAGAAGTGATGTCAATGTGGGATTCAATTAGGCCGTCCACTTTTTAGCAGGAAAGATAAAGCACAATGAGAATCCAGGTAGAAATCAGAAGAAACAGAAGATTGAGGCAATTTGACCTTCGAGTATATTTTTACTGGTAATGAAAAATCTTACCCAAATTTTGTAGCAAGTTGAGTTGGAAATTAGGTCCTTCCCGTACTATGGCAGCATCATGAATTTATCATGCTATTCTTTTTGAATGAACTCAGATAAGGTTTTAGAATCCTTAATACAGCACTACAGAGCTCTCAATCAATTTGAAGATGTTATATGAATTGAAATGTATTTCTACTCTTGAATGTTTTTTTTTAGTATATTACGAGTATATAATCAGATCTTAGGGTCCCTTACATTATTAGAAAATGCCAAAGTAGAAAAGAGTAATTATTTAACAAATATTTTGATGACCTCTTCTGTGGCCAGCACTGTGAGAGTGTGCAAAGCAAAGCAATACAAAAGACAGACTCTATACTCAAAAGAATTTGTTTTCTGAAAAATGTGTAATAAAGGGAAAGAATAATGAGATGCTGTACACAGATCCATGTATTAAAATGGTCCTCTCTCCCCTTTAAGATCCACATTTACCAACACAAATATAGAAGTGAAAACTGAAATGCTGACACATTTCTTATTTTTTTAAAAAATTATTTATTGTTGCAAGTATTACATATGTCTCCTTTTTCCCCTTTATGAAGTATAACCTTGTTGCTTTTCCTTTCATTCACATAGAATTGACTATTTCAAAAATATGTTAAATTAGGTAACATTACATTTTACAAATAAAATTAAAACTTAATGTAATTATTCCATTAAGTAATGAAAGAGAAAGCCCCAGAGTGGAAGAAAAGATTTGAAATACACATCTTTATACCAAACATGTAGAAATAACACTTAGAAATCAATAATAAATGGGCAAGAGACTTGATCAAGCATTTCACATAAGGAGTAGACTCTTGCTGGGTAAAAGTTGAATATCTGGATAAGAAACAAACAAACGCTATTTGTTTGAATATGCTAGAGATTTGTTGAGGCAAAAAGGAGACGAGGGGCCAGACAGGAAGATGGGAATTTGAATGTGTTTAATAAAACTTTGTACACACTGCTTTTCCTTCTGTTCATTTGCCAAATCACCACATGTAGAAAGAGACTGAGTAGTAGGGTAAAGGTGGCGGCTAAGAGGCAGAGTAGCCAGAAGATCTCACAGTCCCAGGAAGAAAAATATTAGAATCCAGGACTGACAAGGAAACTAGGGGTTGAAAAGTCAAGATCCTTGAGGTCAGCATAAGTGAAACCATCAATTAGCACCAGTTTTCCTTTTGAAGTAAGCAAAAATCTCTGAGAAAGCAAAGCAAAGATTTTGAAGTCTTTCTGTGCTAGGAATAAAAATATCAAAAGTCAAGACACACTAAGGAGGAGGTACCCTAAAGAGGAAGAAAGATTTGTCAGTTGGGACTCCTGGAAGGTTAAACCTAAGGAGTAGGTACAAACTGCAGGTAGACTAAGCCTTACAAACACTGCAAACTAGCACTGAGTCAATTCAGTCTCAGATTATATTAAAGCTATCTGCCCCTCCACTTCATGCAAGAATAGCAGTTCTCATGTATTTTGGTCTCAGAATAACTTTACATTGTTAAAATTATTGAGAACTTCAAAAGCTTTGGTTTATATGAGTTATATCTATTGATATTTGCTACATTTGAATAAAGTAGATATTTTAAAAACATTAATTCATTCAAAAATAATAAAATTTTATATTAATAATTAACATTTTCTTATAAGAAATTACTTTCCCAAAAGAGCAAAAACTAATGAGAAATATGTCACTTTAACATTTTTGCAAATATCTTTATGTCGGTGTTGATAGAAAACAGCTGAATTTTCATTTGATCTATTGCAATGTTTTGTTTTGGATGAAATATTTGAAAAAATGCATTCTCATGCAGATATATAGTTGGAAAGGGAAGAGAATTGTATTAGTCCTTTCAGATAATTATGATATTGTTTAATACTACACTAAAAGCCAAAAAGTGATATTTTATTAAAGGTTAATTGTAACGTGAATCTAAAAGTTTCTTAATTAAGTAATGGAGAGATTATTTAAATAAATTGTAAATGGGCATGAACACTCAGAGTTTTAAAGTTTCTCATGGAAAGTAAATGTTTTGAGAAAAAAAATCAATGATGTTTTTTTTACTTTGTTAAGTTAAAATCTATCCTGCATTTTAAGTATAACTTTTATCCATTCATAATAATGCAATATGATGAATTGGATAAGGAAAATATAGATTCACCAAGTTTTAAAGATCATTCACTTAGGACTACCTCACATTTACCTTTCCGGTGAAAATGATGTGATATAAATTAAGGTATGTAGAAGATATTTTAAAATAATATCACTAACACATGAAAATTTTCAAAGAAAATTCTGTAGGCATTCCATTTTGAACTCCCTTATACCACAATACTATTTGAAAGCAACAATTCAAGGGTAGCCACTTCAAACTAAAATCCATAAGGGCTTCTCACAGTCATGGTAAATTTCTTCCTAGCCTGTGTTAACACCAAGAAGGCAATCAGAAAGGCTTTATTTATATCATGTATATAAAATAAAGATTTGACAAAGGAGAAAACTTAGATATATAAACCTGACCTTTAGAGAGATTGCCTCAATTTCAAAAAAAAAAAGCACAATGAAGAATTGTGCAGAGTAAATCTGCACATTCAGTCTTAACTATATCAGTCCCCTCAGATTATTTTGATGATGGCATGAATTTATATCACATGTCCTTGGGAATAAGACCTGAGATAATGATTAAAATAGCATTAGACAGACATTAGGGACAATCTACTCAAAATATTTTAATACTCATTGTTTAATAAGGAAGAATTTGTATAAGCCTGGCTAACTGATAAATCATGGAGTCAAACAATTCTGGAATATAAGGGCAAATGATATAAAAGAGAATTCCCCAGGAAAAAATCCAATTTGAAAAAGAAACATTCTTTGGACAATATCAATTTCTTGACATCAATAAAACACCAGAAAAAAAATAAATTGAATGTACATCAAGTGATGAAATATGACATTATATTATTTAATACTAATATATAAATTATAAAATTTTGTTACAGAAACAACAAGGGAAATAAGAAACTAATAATACCATAGCAGAATTCAAAATGGTATTAAAATAAGTAAATAGTATCAACATTGCAGAAAAAGAATCAGTGACATAGAGGACTAATATGAGCCTCTCTCAGAACTCAAATGAAAAGGTAAAAAAAAAATGAAAATGTTAACAAAAAGTAAATATAAAAGAGGGGGGGAAAGAGATGAAAGTTATAAAACATCATAAAGAAAAGACAATAGCAAATAAAATTATTATGATAGAAGATAAAAAATTATACTGGTTTAAAAAATATGTGCCCCTATAAACTGATGGAAATCATTAAATTCCAAGCAAAATTAATAATGATTCACACCTATAATTATGTAAAAATTATTGGATGGAGAAAAATACAAATATCTAAGCAAAGAATAAATCTTATTAATTGTAATAAAGAAAATAAGGTTGATCTCAAATGTTTTTAGAGATATTAAATGCAACAATAGACTAAAGTAAGAAGCCAAATTTTGAGAAAATAAGTTTACAACTACAGGATTGTATAACCCATCAAGTGAGTAAAGTTGCTATTTTTACTAATTTCATACATTAAATATCCTCTTTAACCTACTATTCCTTGAAAAACAAGAGATATATAAAATAAAGTATTTGGTAAAATTCAACATTTCTTCATGATAAAATCTCTCAACAAATTAGGCATATAAGGAACATACCACAACATAGTAAAGGCCATATATGGCAAATTGACAGCTAACATCATACTCAATAGTGAAAGGTTGAAATCATTCCAAGATCAGGAAGAAGAAAAATATGCTCACTCTCACCACTTTTATTCAACAGAGTAGTAAAAGTCCTAGCCAGAAAAATTAGGTGAGAAAAATAAATAAAAGTCATCCATATTGGGAAGGAAGAAGTAAACTTATTTCTGTTTGCTGATGACATGATCTTGTATATAGAAAATCCTAAAGACTCCACCAAAAAAAATACTACTAAACCTAATAAACTAATTTAGGAAAGCTATAAGATACAACATCAACATACAAAAACCAGTTGCATTTCCACATAAAAATGAACTATCTGAAAAAGTAAAACACAAAATCCCATTTATGATAGCATAAGAAACAATAAAATACATAAGAAGGAATAAATTTAATCAAATAAAAGATATATACAATGAAAACCTATAAGAGATTGAAATAACTCGAAGAAGACAGAAATAAATGGAAAGATATCCAGTGATCATAAATCAGAAAAGTTAATATTGTTAAAATGTCCATACTTCCCAAAGACATGTATAGATTCAGTGCAATCGCTATTAAAATTCTAATGGCATTTTGCACAGAAATAGAAAAACAATTCTCAAATTTTTATGGAACCACAAAAGACTCCAAATAGGCAACACAATCTTGAGAAAGAACAAAGCTTGAGGCATTATATTTTCTGTACAGCAAAAATAAAAAGTCAAAATGGAGCATATGGAACAGGAGAATATATTTGCTAACCACATATCAGATAAAGGGTTAAAATTCAAAATATATACGGAACAGATACAACTCAATAGCAAAGAAACAAAAGCCAATTAAAAGGGGAGAGCATTATGCTAAGTGAAATAAGTCAGTTGGAGAAATATAAATATCACATGATCTCACTCATTTATGGAATATAATGAACAACATAAACTGAAGAACAAAAACAGATCCAGAGACAGAGAAACATCTATCAGACCATCAAACCTCAGAGGGAAGGTAGGGGAGGGGTAAGGGGGAGAGATCAACCAAAGGACTTGTATGCATGCATATAAGCCTAACCAATGCACACAGACACTGGGGGGTTAGGGCATGAGTGGGGGGATGGGGGGTAATGGGGGAATAAGGACACATATGTAACACCTTAATCAATAAATAATAAAAAGGGGGGCAATGAACTGAATAAACATGTTTCCAAAGACATAAAAATGGCCAACAAGTACACAAAAAGGTACCTGATATCACTAATCAGGAGGGAAATGCAAATCAAAACCACAAGATCTCACCTCATGCCTGTTAGAATGGCTGTTACAAATGCTGGCAAGAATGTGGGAAAAATTAAACCCTGGTGTATGTTTGTGGGAATGTAAGTTAGTATAGCCACTGTGGAAAACAGTATGGAGATTCCTCAAAAATTAATAATAGAACTACATAAAATCTAGCCATCCCACTTATAAGTATACATCCAAAGAAGACAAAATTACTGTCAAGGTGATATCTGCACGTAAATGTTCATTGCAGCATTATTCATGATAACTAATGTATGGAAACAACCTGAGTGTCCATCAAAAGATGTATTATTCATCCATAAAAAAAAGGAAATCTTATTTTGTGACAAACATGGATGGACCTTGAAAGCATAATGCTAAGTGAAATAACTCAGACAAAGAAAAATATGTATTATCTTACTTATATGTAGAATCTAAAATCATCAAATTCATAGAAACAGAGATTAAAATGGTGGTTGCCAGGGGCTGATGGGTGGGGCAAATTGGGAGGTATTGGTAAAAAAGTACAAACTTTCAGTGGTAAGATGAATTAGCTCCATGGATTTAATGTAAATCATGGTGCCTATAGTTAATAATAATGCATTATATATTTGAAAGTTGCTATGAGAGTAGAGCGTTAATGTTCTTTCCATAACTGTACATAGCAATTATGTGAATTGAGGAATGTGTTAGTTTTATTTTGGTAAGCATTTTGGAGTACATACCTGTATCAAATCCTGTTTATACACCTGTGCTAATACATACCTGTATTAAAACCGGTATATACCCTAAACTTACAGAATGTGATATGTCAATTATATCTCAACTAGAGGCCTACTGCACGAATTTGTGCATGGGTAGAGTCTGGCGGACCACTCCGATCAGGGCCAATTGGGCCGGGCTGGCCAGGGGGAGGGTTGGGCCGGGCTCGCCACGTGGTAGGTTGGCCGGCACAAACCAACCCCAATCGGGGTTGGGGGAACAATTGGGTGCAGGGCCAGCCGGCCAAATGCCCGGGGACCCTCCCCCCAGCCAGCCCTGCCCCCTGGTCAATCTCCTGGTTGAACTCCCGGTTGAGGGGACAATTTGCATATTAGCCTTTTATTATCATATATATAAAGAGCAAGGGTTGTAACATTCAAAACGACTGAAGGCTCAACGGAACGCAACACCAGGCTGCACATGCAGCAAGCGAGCGGGCTGAACTGCTGACCTCTCAGAAAGAGAGAGAGGCAGGGCTGATCAGCAGCGGCAGTAGCTGCTGGCGAGGCCAGGAGAGAGAAGCAGGGTGATCAGACCCTGCTTCTCTCTCCAGACCTCGCCAGCACTAAGCCTCTCTCTCTCTCCCAGAGGTCAGCAGTTCAGCCTGCTTGCCAGCAGCCTGGGGCAGCTACTGATAAGCCCCGCCTCTATGATCTGGCCTGGAGATACGCTCGGAGATGCTGACTGGCATAGAAACTGACCAATCAAAACCTACTCTGGGTGAACTGCGAAGGCAGAACCTAAGGTGGGGGCTGAGGAGGGGTTTTAAGGGTAACAGCTGTTTGGTGTAAGGTGTAAGAAAGTGATTAAATTTTTTAATGACCGGTTTGGCAGTATAGTGCATATGGCTGACTCTCAGGCCAGACCTAGGGATTATGTGTTTTTGTCTGCTGAAAAAGGTTTTCCCCTACCCCATTTAAAGAATCCTATCCTATATTATCTATATATACAAATAAAAGGGTAATATGATCATTGGACCGGGTCAACTAGCCATCTTCCAAACATCCGACTTCCTTCCAGACAAAGCCATGGTGGTGGAGGCCGAGACAGAGGCAGTTAGGGGTGATCAGGCCAGCAGGGGAGGGAAGTTGGGGGCAAGATCAGGCCAGCAGGGGAGGGAAGTTGGGGGCAAGATCAGGCTGGTAGGGGAGGGCAGTTAGGGGCAATCAGGAAGGCAGGCAGAGAGGTTAGGGGCAATCAGGCCAGCAGGGGGGCAATGTAGGGGTGATCAGGCTGGCAGTGGGGAAAGGTAGGGGTGATCAGGCAGGCAGGCAAAGGGGTTAGGGTCAATCAGGCAGGCAGGCAGGCAAGTGGTTAGGAGCCAGTCGTCCCGGATTGCGAGAGGGATGTCTGACTGCCGGTTTAGGCCTAATCCCACAGGGACATCCCCTGAGGGGTCCCAAATTGGAAAGGATGCAAGCCGGGCTGAGGAACGCCCCCCCCTCCGTGCACAAATTTTGTGCACCGTGCCTCTAGTATAGATAAAGCTGGAAACCAAAAAGGAATCATTATGAAAACTTTAGTAGTAAAAAAATTCAAAGCTGAAGAATTGTATCAAAACAAAAGCTGTCAGTATGATTAGTATACTAGATTTACATGACCAAAATTATTGAGAGACTCGGTGGAAGTAATTTAACAATAGTAGTTGAAACATGGGAAAATAAAAAAAAATAAATGCTAATTTTCTTTTCTTATGAAATAGAAGTGTATAGATACTGTTTTATTCCTGATGTTGATAATTAAGATTTTGAAAGCTTATGTGAACTTATATTTATCTCAAAAGAACAAATAGAATAATTGAACTCAAACACCCTATGTTCAATTAAAGCAGAATATAATTTTTTACATAATTAAACATGCAATAATAAAAACAACAAATACATTGTCAGCATACTAACAGAGAAAAGAAAGAGCAGAAAATATATTTAACTAAATTAAAAAACAAAATGGATAAAGGAAATTTGAAATATAATTTGTGACAGTGATTGCAAATAGTTTAACATCCCTATTAAAATATAAAGACTCAAGTAGGAGGAGGAACCAAGATGGCGCCATAGGTTAAACACCTAACCTGCAGCCAGGCACAACAATTTCGAAAATACAACTAGAGGTCAGAATGGACGGCATCCAGAACCACAGGAAAGCTGGTGGACTGAAATGTCCACAGCTGGGGGGAAGGAGAAGGCCACGGGGACAGTCGGGGAAGTCGTAAAAGCCTGAGGTATGGAGAAACGGGCGGAGACAAGAGCACGCGTGCCTGCAGGGAGGATGGAGCCAGAGGGGAAGGGGCGGCTGATGGCCTGGCCAGCGTTCACTGGCAGGAGGGAGATAAAGGCTCCGGATTGTGCTGAGCGCCGGCTCCGACTGCACTGAACCCCGTTCCGGGCGAAACCCTGGGAAACTCACTCTGTTTCGCAACTGCGCCAACCCCGCAGGCCGCCTGGCCCGGGGCGCTGGGGACGCCGCTGCGGCAGCAGCGCCCCGAGCCCGGCGGCCTCCCAGCACCCGTCCCCGCCGCGCAGTCCCCGTGCGCCTGGTTCCGCGGGCCGCGCGCCCCGCACACCGGACGGAGGCCCGGGCGCCCTCTCCGTGCACCTCCCGGTGGCGCTAGACTTCAGTAGAGTTGACTGAATTCAAGGGATTAAGAAGTACAAATTGGGGGGAACGCGGCGGTGGCGGCGGCTCCCGGAGCACGGCGGCCGCCCAGCACCCGTCCCCGCCGTGCAGCCCCCGCGCGCCTGGTTCCGCGGGTCGCGCGCCCCGCACACCGGACGGAGGCCCGGGGGCCCTCTCCGTGCACCTCCCGGCGGCGCTAGACTTCAGTAGAGTTGACTGAATTCAAGGGATTAAGAAGTACAAGTTGGGGGGACGCGGAGGTGGCGGCGCCCAGAGCCCGGCGGCCGCCCAGCGCCCGTCCCCGCCGCGCAGCCCCCGCGCGCCTGGTTCCGCAGGCCGCGCCGCGCACCTGACAGAGGCCCGGGCGCCCTCTCCGTGTACCTCCCGGGGGCGCTAGACTTCAGTAGAGTTGACTGAAATGAAGGGATTAAGAAGTACAAATTGGGAAGTTTGAAAAAGATGGCGGCGGAGGCGAAAGGCTGTTCTGTTGCCTCGAACCCAGCGAAATTGGAGGGGATGAGGTGTGGAGGCGCGTGGGTCTGGCTGGTGGCGGGGGAAAGGGGCTTTTGTTCCAAACCTAGGGGAGATTAGCTCTCCATCACCCTGAAATCCATCTTCTGGCGAACCGCGGGAGACCCAGATGCCTGCGGGGAGAGGCGGGACTCTTGCGGAGGTGCGCCCAGCAATCAGTGTTTGCTGCGCTGGAGTGCGGAACAAGGGGACTTAGAAAAGTGGAAGGCAGAAGGACCAGACTCACAGCCATCGTGGCTCGCTGCACCATGGCCTGTTGGCGCCCTGAGACCCCGCCCCGCCCTGGGACCCGCCCCGCACGTTTTGAAGACCTGCCCCGCAAGTCTTGCAAACACACCTGCGCTCCAAGCAACGGCTTATGCATGTGGGTGGCCTGCCCTCTGGCAGCGGACCAGATGAACTGCTGTTCTAGTCGGACTGCTCCAGGGCCACTCAGACAGGAGGAAGAAACTACAGTTTTTGCTGTAATCCTTGCTGAGTGCCTAAGGTAGTAACTGATCTACACCCCATTGGAGACCCAGAAATGAGGGCATCTAGTGGTCTGTGGGAGATGACACCAGATTTCAACCACGTGCATAAGGGACACATTCAACAGGAATATTCAGTAAGCGCCAAAGCTTTGCTGCACCAAGACCCAGCCCATAAACGTGTCTCCTGCACAGCAACTCTTCCTTTATAGACAAAGAGAGCCCTCCCAGTGACACCAACAACAATCAAGACTTAACTATACAAAGGAGGACCAAGATGGAGGCATAGGGCGGAAGCCTGATTGTTGCCTACCACAACAACTTTGAGACTACGACAGGAGAGCAGAGCAGACACCATCCAAGACCACCATAGGGCTGGCTGAGTGGATGCTCTACAACTAGAATAAAAGAGGGGTATGTGGGATGATGCTGATGCCGGTGACCCAAAGATCACCCTTTAAGAAATACGGCTCAGGAAACACAACGGCGGCCTGGAATGTGCTCGGCACAGTTCCCCTGGCGGTCTCCGGCTGAGGGGACGGCTCCAATGGCAGCCAAACACGGACAGACGAGCCCCTATGAGACATGGGGTGGGAGACTCCGCGCTTGCTGACCTCCGAGTCCGTCAAGAATCTCAATGCCCCGGAAGCGGCCAGGTGCGCATGCTCGGCGACCGGCCACCGATGCGGACCCAAGGGCCGATGCAGCGACGCCAGACCGGCCCACCGCCATGCACCGGGCGCACCGGAGCTTCGCCAAGCCGCCGCCCGACGAGTTCTGCAGCAGCCGTACTGGAGCTCTGGAAGGATGGCCAGGGGAATTGCTGAGGGGGGATTGACCGGCAGGAATTGGGATCGGGAAGAAGGGGCCCCATTGAGACCCGGGTGCGGGCGGGGTTGCGCGCCTCTGGGCTCTGGTGTGGTCATACGCCTCTGGGTATAAGTGAGGCCTCACGTCCCTGGGTCTAGGTGAGGCCACGTGCCCCTGGGTGCAGGTGAGGCCGGACCCCGGGTCCGGGTAAGGCCATGTGCCCCTGGACCCGGATGACGCTGGGTCCCGTGCCCGGGCGAGGCCAAGCGCCCCTGGGCCTGGGGGAGGCTGCGCTCCCCTGGGTTCGAGTGAGGCCAGATGTCCCTAGATCCAGTTGAGGCCTCGCACACATAGGCCCGGGTGAGGCCACGTGCCCCTGGGTCTGGGAGAGGTCACGTACCCCTGGGTCTGGGAAAGCCCACACACCCCTGGGTCCAGGCGAGACCATGTGCCCCTGGATCCGGGTGAGGCCTCGTGCACCTAGGCCCGGGTGAGGACACGTGCCCCTGGGTCTGGGAGAGGCCAAGCGTCCCTGGATCCGGGTGAGACCATGTGTCCCTGGATTCGGGTGAGGCCTCGTGCACCTAGGCCCGGGTGAAGCCACGTGCCCCTGGGTATGGGAGAGGCTAAGCGTCCCTGGATCCGGGTGAGACCATGTGTCCCTGGATTCGGGTGAGGCCTCGCGCACCTAGGCCCGGGAGAGGCCACGTGCCCCTGGGCCTGGGAGAGGCCAAGCGCCCCTGGGTCCGGGTGAGACCATGTGTCCCTGGATCCGGGTGAGGCCTCGCGCACCTAGGCCCGGGTGAGGCCACGTGCCCCTGGGACTAGGAGAGGCCAAGCGTCCCTGGATCCGGGTGAGACCATGTGTCCCTGGATCCGGGTGAGGCATTGTGCACCTAGTCCCGGGTGAGGCCACGTGCCCCTGGGACTAGGAGAGGCCAAGCGTCCCTGGGTCCGGGTGAGACCATGTGTCCCTGGATCCGGGTGAGGCCTCGTGCACCTAGGCCCGGGTGAGGCCACGTACCCCTGGGACTAGGAGAGGCCAAGCGTCCCTGGGTCCGGGTGAGACCACGTGTCCCTGGATCCGGGTGAGGCATTGTGCACCTAGTCCCGGGTGAGGCCACGTGCCCCTGGGACTAGGAGAGGCCAAGCATCCCTGGGTCCGGGTGAGACCACGTGTCCCCGGATCCGGGTGAGACCTCGTGCACCTAGGCCCGGGTGAGGCCACGTGCCCCTGGGTCTGGGAGAGGCCAAGCGCCCCTGGGTCCGGGTGAGACCATGGGTCCCTGGATCTGGGTGAGACCTCGTGCACCTAGGCCCGGGTGAGGCCACGTGCCCCTGGGTCTGGGAGAGGCCACGCATCCCTGGGTCCGGGTGAGACCATGTGTCCCTGGATCCAGGTGAGGCCTTGTGCAACTAAGCCCGGGTGTGGCCACGTGCCCCTGGGTCTGGGAGAGGCCAAGCGTCCCTGGGTACGGGTGAAGCCAGATCCTGGGTCCGGGTGAGGCCGTGTGCCCCTGGATCCATCCGGGTGAGGCTGGGTCCCAGGCCCGGGTGAGACCACGCGCCCCTTGGGTAAGGGTGAGGCCGTGCCCCTGGGTCCGGCCGAGACCAAACCAGAGGGAGTCGGACCTCCGTTACCACCATTTGTCCACCATCCAGAGCTGAGGGGTCAGTGCTGACATGTACACATAAGGAACTGCTGGACATTGAAATTGGGTCTCAAAAGAACTGTTGGTCCAGGGGGAAGCTCGCTACAGACTGATTCATTTGCCTGTCAACATAACTATTATTGCTCGTCTCACATTCAGTTCTTATAAGTATATATCTAGTGACATATGATCTCGCTCATCTAGGGGAAATGATGAACAACATAGACTGAGGAACAAGAACAGAACCAGAAGCAAGGAGGCATCGATCGGACTATCGGGCCTCAGAGGGAGGATAAGGGAGGGTGGGGGGAGGGTGGGGGGAGGGGGAAAGTTCAACCAAAGGACCTGTGTGCATGCATATAAGCCTATCCAACGGTTGAGTTCAACAGGGGGTTGGGGCATGCGTGGGGAGAGGGGTGGGATGGGAACGGGGGGATGAGGACAAATATGTGACACCTTAATCAATAAAGAAATTTAAAAAAAAATAAAAAAGCAAAAAAAAAAAAAGACTCAAGTAGAACACATATGTAATACCTTAATCAATAAAGAAAAAAAGAAAAAAAAAGACTCAAGTAGGAGTTTTAAAAATTACTCCACAACAACAGTACCTAAAACAAAGTGATTCAAAATTGTGAAAATCTACTACAACTAAACAAAGTAGAACCAAGGCATCATAATATTAATGTAATAGAAAGTGAGGTTTATTATAAGAAGCATTAAATAAGACAGAGGGTCATTGTTTACTAATGAGGTATCAAAACAGAATTATTGAAACACTTTAAAAAAACAAACGGGGGTCAAATATATGGTGATGGAAGGAGATTTGGCTTTGGGTGGTAAACACACAAAGAAATATACAGATGATAAATTATAGAATTTTACACTAAAGCACATATCATTTTATTAACAAATATAACTCCAATAAATTTAATTAAAATAAATTTTAAACATAAAGGATAAAAATACGAAGATAAAAATGACAAAAAAGCAGTAATAGGGTATTATTTTTTTAATTTTATTTTATTTTTGCCATTACATTTATCCCCCCTATAACCTCTTCCACAACTATTTCCCCCTCCCCCGCAGAATCACCACACTGTTGTCTGTGTCATGAGTTCTTTCTCTTTTTTTTCCATTGCTGCTCAATCCCTCCATGCCTCCTGCCTCCCTACCTCCCTGAGTGCTGTCAGCCTGCTCTCTATTTATGAATCTGTCTCTATTTTACTTGTTAGTTCAGTTTGTTTGTTAGATTCTACATATAATTGCAATCATATGGTACTTGTCTTTCTCTGATTGGTTTATTTCACTTAGCATAATGTTCTCCAGGTCCATCTATGTTGTAGAAAAGGGTAACCTTGTCTTTTTTTCAACGGCTGAGTAGAATTCCATTATGTAAATGTACCATAGATGTTTATCCACTCATCTACAATGGACACTTGGGCTGATTCCAAATCTTGGCTATTGTAAATAATCCTGCAATGAAAATAGGGGTGCATACTAGTATATTCTTTAAAATTAATGTTTCAGGTTTCTTCTGATAAATTCCCAGAAGTGGAATTACTGGGGCGGTGGGGGTGGGGTAGGGGTGGGGGAAGACCATTGACAAAATTAAAAGACAATCCACTGAATGGGAGAACATATTGGCTAATATATCTGATAAGGATATCTTATCCAAAATTTATAAAGAACTTATAAAACTCAACACCAAAAAAACCCACAAACAATCCCATTAAAAAATTGGCAAAGGGCCTGAATAGATACTTCTCAAAAGAGCACATACAGATGGCCAATAGACATATAAAAAGATGCTCAATTTCATTAATTATCAGAGAAATGAAAATTAAATCCCAAAAAGATATCACCTCACACCTGTCATAATGGCTATCATCAATAAATCAACAAACAACAAGTGTTGGTGAGGATGTAGAGAAAGGGGAACCCTCATGCAATGTTGGTGGGAATGCAGATTGCTGTAGCCACTGTGAAAAGCAGTATGGAGTTACCTAAAAATTAGAAAAGCAGCCCTATCTGGTTTTGCTCGGTCAGACCATGGGTCTGTGAACTGAAGGGTCACAGGTTCAATTCTGATCAAGGGCACACACATACCTAGGTTGCAGGCTCGATCCCCGGCCCTTATGGGGGGCAACCAATCAATGTGTTTCTCTCACATCGATGTTTCTCTCTCTCCCCCCCCCTCCTTTCCACTCTCTCTAAAAATCAATGGAAAAAATATCCTCTAGTGAGGATTAACAAAACAAATTAAAAAGCAGATGCTTTTTTTAATATTTTATTTTTCAATTTCACTTTACATTTAATATTGTATTGCAGCATAATGGTTAAACAATCATATACTTTACAAAGTGTTCCCCTGACATTTTTAGTACCAACCTGACACCATACATATTTATTAAAAGAGTATTGACTACATTTCCTATGCTCTACTTTACATCTCTGTATTTTGTAACTATCAATCCCTTCAACTTTTTCATCAAGTCCCCCAATCCCCCTCCCTTCTGGGAAACATCATTTTTCCCCCCTGTATTTAGGAGTCTGTTTCGATTTTATTTTATTTAAATACACAGTTTAATCCGAAACCGGTTTGGCTCAGTGGATAGAGCGTCAGCCTGCAGACTGAGAGGTCCCAGGTTCGATTCTGGTCAAGGCCATGTACCTTGGTTGCAGACACATCCCCAGTAGGGGGGTGTGCAGGAGGCATCTGATTGATGTTTCTCTCTTATCGATGTTTCTAACTCTCTATCCCTCTCTCTTCCTCTCTGTAAAAAATCAATAAAATATATTAAAAAAAATAAATAAATAAATAAATAAATACACAGTTTAAAATTAAAATATAACATTACTAGTAAGAATGAGATATAATTATTCACATTGTACATGTAAAATTTTTGCCCAAGAGAATAAATATTCTTTTCAAGTACATAGGGATATTTAAATATTAATCATAAATTTCAAAAAGCAGAAATTATACAGTCCTCATCCATCTAAAAATAATACTAAAATATGACTCCAAGTCTAAAATACAAACAACTTACTCAATAACATAAATAATTTTTTGATCAAAACATAAATCAAAATTTCAGTGACCAACTCATTGAATGATAATGAGAGTCCCCTTTTTTCTTCCTTTTCTATTTACTTACAGTTCTTATCTTGTCTTCCCTTTCTTTCCCTTCCCTCCACTTCTTTCCCTTTCTTTCCATTAGCAATTCAGTCCTAAAGCTACTAGGTGGGGTATAGCAAGATAGGTGTATCCAGCAAGCACATGAAAAAATGTTCAATGTCATTAGTCATTGGGGAAAAGAAAATCAAAACTACAATGTTATCCTACTTCACATTCAATAGGTTGGCTGTAAGAATAATTAAAAATTTGAAAATAACAAGTGTTGGAGAAGATGTGGAGAAATTGGGACAGTTATACATTTCCAGTGTAAATTTAAACTGATGCAGCATTGTGGGAAAATGTTTGGTGGTTCCTCAAAAAAGTTTAATACAGGAATTCCACTTAACACAGAAATTCTTCAAATATATACATACTAGAGGCCCGGTGCACGAATTAGTGCACCAGTGGGGTCCCTCAGCCTGACCTGTGGGATCGGGCCAAAACCAGCTCTCCAACATCCCCTGAGGGGTCCTGGATTGCCAGAGGGTACAGGCCAGGCTGAGGGACCCCACCGGTGCACAATCGGGGCCGGGGAGGGACACAGGAGGTTGGCCAGCAGGGAGGGGCCATGGGAGGGCTGCAGGGCATGTCTGATCCATCTCACTCAGTCTCAATTGGCCGGACCCCAGAAGCAAGTTAACTTACCAGTTGGAGCGTCTGCCCCCTGATGGTCAGTGCACGTATAGCGAGCAGTTGAGTGGCCTTTGCATATCATTAGCATATTACACTTTGATTGGTTGAACAGACCACCAGACACTTAGCATATTAGGCTTTTATTATATAGGATACTAGAGGCCCAGTGCATGGATTTGTGCACCAGTGGAGTCCATCGGCCTGGTCTGCAGGATAAGGCCCAAATTGGGTCTCCAACATCCCCTGAGGGGTCCTGGATTGTGAGAGAGCACAGGCCAGGCCAAGGGACCACACCAGTGTACGATCGGGGCTGGGGAGGGACACAGGAGGTTGGCCAGCCATGGAGGGACCACGGGTGGGCTCCAGGGCATGTCCAGCCCATCTCACTAAGTCCCAATTGGCTGGACTGCAGCAGCAAGATAACCTTCTGGTCAGAGTATCTGCTCCCTGGGGGTGAGTGCACGTCATAGCAACTGGTCGACCGGTCGACTGTCTGCCCCATGGTGGTCAGTGCACATTATAGTGAGTGGTTGAGTGGCCTTAGCATATCATTAGCATATTACGCTTTGATTGATTGAATGGACAATTGGACACTTAGCATATTAGGCTTTATCATTTAGGATATATATAAATATGAATTTATTTATAATTATTGTCTCTCTCTCTCTCTCTCTCTCTCTCTATATATATATATATAGCCAAAAGGATTGAAAATAGATGTTCAAATGAACACTTTTACATGAATGTTCATATCAGTAATATTTATAATAGCTAAAAGTTTAATTAATGTTCAAATGTTCAACTAATGAATGAGTAAATAAATATGATTTATACATACAATGGAATATTATTAAATCATGCAAAGGACTGAAATACTGAAATATAATACAATATGGATGAACTTTGAAAACATTATGCTAAGTGGGCCAATAGACATATGAAGAGATGCTCAATGTCACTAATCATCACAGAGATGAGAATTAAAACCACAATGAGATACAACCTATGCCTGTCAGAATGGCAATCATCAATAAATCAACAAACAACAAGTGTTGTTGAGGATGTGGACAAAGGGAACCTTTGTACATTGTTGGTGGGAATACAGATTGGTTCAGCCACTGAGGAAAGCAATATGAAGTTGCTTCATGAAATTAAAAATGGAAACAGCAATTCTACTTCTAGGAATTAATCCTACGAAACCTGCAATGCTAATTTGAAAGACTATATGCACCCCTATGTTCATTGCAGCGTTATTTACAATAGCCAAGATATGGAAGGAGCCCAAATGACCATTCTTTCTAATAAAAGAGTAATATGCAAATTGACCATACCTCTGCTACACACAAACCACACCCACCAGCCAATCAGGAGCGAGTATGCAAATTAACCCAACCAAGATGGCTGCGGCCACGGAAACGAGTAGGAGGCTTGGGTTTCCCCGGCGATGGAGGAAGCCAAGCTTCCTGGCTAGCCTAGACCTCCGCTCAAGGCTACAAAGTTTCAATTATAGAAGATAAATAAATCCCAACAAAAATGGCTGTGGCCATGGAGCAAGCAGGAGGCTTGGCTCCGCTCAAGGCTACATAGTTTCAATTATAGAAGATAAATAAATCCCAGATACCAGGGCCTCTGCTTGGGTCGCCGGGGGACATGGCTGGCCTGCAAACCACCACAGGCCCCTCAACCAGGCCACTTCACAACCCAAGGGAATCCCCACCTAGATCCAGGACACCCTTCAGGGCAAACCAGGCAGCCCCCACCCATGCACCAGGCCTCTATCCTATCTAATAAAAGAGTAATATGCAAATTGATCATCACTCCAACACACAAGATGGCTGCCCCCATGTGGTCAAAGATGGATGCCCCCATGTGGACACAAGATGGCCACCACAAGATGGCCAGCAGGGGAGGGCAGTAGGGAGGGACCAGGCCAGCAAGGGAGGGCAGTTGGGGTGGATCAAGCCTGCAGGGGAAGGCAGTTAGGGGTGACCAGGCCGGCAGAGGAGGGAAGTTGGGGGTGACCGGGCCTGCAGGGGAGGGCAATTAGGGGTGACCAGGCCTGCAGGGGAGGGCAGTTAGGGGCAAACAGGCTGGCAGGGGAGCAGTTAGCCATCAATCAGGCTTGCAGGAGAATGGTTAGGAGGTGATCAGGCTGGCAGGCAGAAGTGGTTAGGGGCAATCAGGAAGGCAGGCAGGCGAATAGTTGGGAGCCAGCAGTCCTGAATTGTGAGAGGGATGGCTGACTGCCCATTTAGGCCTGATACCGGTAGGATTGATCCTACCAGTATTGGCCTAAATGGGTAGTCGGACATCCCTCGAGGGGTCCTAGATTGGAGAGGGTGCAGGCTGGGCTGAGTGACACACACCCCTGTGCACGAATTTCGTGCACTGGGCCTCTAGTCTATATATATAAAGAGGTAATATGCAAATTGTCTGTTACTGCATCACAGTAACAACTGTTCAACAGGCTGGGTGGGGCTGCGATCAGTGAGGGGTGGAGCTGTGTGCTCCACCAGTCACCAGGAGATGCATGGAGCACCTCTAGGTCCCTGCTCCTGATCCTGCTGGCCACGCCTCAGAGACAGAGAAGCCGACCGCCCATGGTCCCAGGCGCCAATGCTTGAGGCTGGCTTCAGCTTGGGAGATGGAGAATCCGACCACCCCGCATCCTGGAGGAGACAGAGAAGCTTCCCGCCCTGAGGTCCCAGGCCACAGCCAGCTGGAGAAGCCGCCCGCCCGTGGTCCCAGGGGAGACGAAGAAGCTGCCCACCCACAGTCCAGGCACCAGCGCCTGAGGCTGGCTGTGGCCCAGGAGACAGAGAAGCCACCTGCCCTGCAGTCCTGGGCCGCAGCCAGCCGGAGTAGCTGCCCACACCACGTCCAAGGGGAGACAGAGAATCTTCCCACCTGCGGTCTGGGCGCCAGTCGGTCTGGGCACCAGTGCCTGTGGCTGGCTGCGGCCTGGGAGATGGAGAAGCAGCCCACCCCGAGGTCCCAGGCTGCAGCCAGCCAGAGAAGCCACCAGCCCTGTGGTCCAGGGTGCCAGCACCTGCAGCCCAGGAGAAGAAGATCCTCTTCTCCCACTGCAGTCATTACTCCAATATTCCCCTTCTGAATTTCTCTCTGCTGCCCTGACCCAACTCCAATTTTCATCTGAAGGATAGGGAACAGAGAGAGCAATGTTAAAAGCTTACATTTTTAAGCAGGCAAGGTTGGTACTTAAACATATAAATGGAAAACTAGAGTCCTTAAGGTAACAAAGGCTAGAAAGGGAGGGGACAGGGACAGGGCAAGACATTATATCCAGCAATCCATGTGGGGACTGAAAACTTTGCAATGATGACAATCAGTGAAGATATGAATCAACTAAAATAGTTGACAGGGACAATTCTTCCATCTTTAAAATATCTATATCAAGTCTGTTTAAATAGATTTTCATCTGCATAATATAACACATTCTGACAAGACCACCGCCACCAATGTGGTCAGTGTTGTGCTGGTAAGTGTTTAAGAACTGGCTCTCAATCAAAGAAAACAAAACCCTGATTTATACTATCGGCCAATTTCTGTGGCATAAATTCTCTATCCATGGCTGATTTAGGCAGCTAATATGATGCCACTAAATGCAGAGCTGAGGAGAAACATGCAGTAATACACTATTATATTCCACCAGAAAGACCCAAAAGATATAAATAATGTCAAGAGTCAGAACAGTAAAGTGTATTAAATAATTGAGGAGTGATGAATTTAGAGTATGTATTACCTTTGGTTTTAATGTAATTTATTCACTTTTAAGATTATATAATTTAGTTTTTAATAATAACCATGTTTAACAACCAGCTTGAAAAATTCCTGAAAATTTGTGAGCCAGTAAGAGCAGGCTCCAGTATAATACTGAGTGGAGTATAATGGTTAAAGGGCATGGCTCATGGATTTGAAATGAGACTCAGCCACTTTCAGGTTTTACTAGTCAAGTTACCTGATCTCTCTATACCTCAGTGTTCTCATCTGTGTAATTATAGTACCTACTCTATAGGGTTGTTGCAAAGGTAAAATTAAATCTGTGTATGATACAGTACAGCACGTGAAACAATAATTCACTCAATTTGTTATAAACTTACTACCTCAATACGTTGTTGACAAAATTACTCTACTCATGCTGAAAGAATGAAATTTTATTGATGAGAAAAATATCTTATTTTGCGATCTACATGGAGATAGTCAATTTTGCTTCCTAGGCAGTAGATGATAATCTACTACTAGAAACTGAAAGGGGGAAAATGACCTCAATCAACATGATTAAGGCAATGTATTATTAGCTGGATCATAATGCAGAGAGGACGCCATACATTCTGGGATACATCTGCAGTAAGAGGCTTTACCTCAGGTATTAATTATGATCAACTAAGCATCAGACTTAAGATGAATGGTGAGAAGGATTCTGAGGGTGCTTCTAGACTTAGCAGGAATAGAACTTTAATACATAAGCAACAGTTACTATGGTTAATGATGGAGAGAAAAAACACACCATGATCTATACTACTAAAAGGGTAATATGTTAATTAGATTGGACAACCATCCACACATCCTTCCTGACAAAGCCAGGCCCGAGCGAAGCCGCCTGCTGGTGCTCCCAGGCACCAGCGCCTTTGGCTGGCTGCAGCCTGGGAGACGGAGAAGCCGCCCACCCGGCAATCCCAGGCACCAGCGCCTGTGGCTGGCTGTGTCTCGGGAGACAGAGAAGCTGCCACCCCATGGTCCTGGGCCGCAGCCAGCTAGAGAAGCCACCTACCCCACAGTTCCGGGTGCCAGCGCCTTTGGCTGTGGCCCGGGCAAAGCCACCTGCCCACTGTCCTGTACAGCTGCATCCGGCCTGGGCAAAGCCGGCTCGGGTCCCGGGTGCCTGTGGCAGGCCAGAGGGAGGGAAGCCCGCATCCCGGGTGCCTATGGTCAGCTGGAGGAGGGAATTTTGTGTTCTGGATGTGGGGTCGAGCAGAGGTGGTTGGGGCAATCAAGCCAGCAGGGGAGCAGTTAGTGGCAATCAGGCTGGCAGGCAGAATCAGTTAGGGGCAATCAGGCAGGCAGGCAGGCAAGTGGTTAGGAGCCAGCAGTCCCAAATTGTGAGAGGGATGTCCAAAATTTGAGAGGGTGCAGGCTGGGCTGAGGGACATTCCCCTCCCACCCCCCGCCATGCACGAATCTCATGCACCATGCCATTAGTCAGTAAATAAGTGGATAAAAAATTCCATCATATATTTAAACAATGGAATATTACTTGGCCATAAAAAAGGAAATCTTACCTTTTGCGACAGCATGGATGGACCTGGAGCATGTTATACTAAGTGAAATAAACCAGTCAGAGAAAGAGAAATACCATATGATTTAACTTATATGTGGAATCCAATGAACAAAATAAACTAACAAACAAAATAGAAACAGACTCATAGATACATAGAACATACTGATAGGTGACAGAGGGGAAGGGGCTTGGGTGGCTGGATGGAAAAGGTGAAGGTATTAATCAGAGAAAAGAAACTCATACACACAGACAACAATATGGAGATTATCAGAGGGGAAAAGGTGTGGGTGGAAGTGGAAGAGGTCAAAGGGGGGATAAATGGTGATGGAAGAAGACTTGACTTGGGGTGGTGAACACACAATACATTATTTAGAGCATTGGTTCTCAACCTTTCTAATGCCGCGACCCTTTAATACAGTTCCTCATGTTGTGGTGACCCCAACCATAAAATTATTTTCGTTGCTACTTCATAACTGTAATTTTGCTACTGTTAATGAATCGTAATGTAAATATCTGTGTTTTCCGATGGTCTTAGGCTCTACAGCAGCGGTTCTCAACTCACAGGTTGAGCCTAAGACCATCGGAAAACACAGATATTTACATTACGATTCATTAACAGTAGCAAAATTACAGTTATGAAGTAGCAACGAAAATAATTTTATGGTTGGGGGTCACCACAACATGAGGAACTGTATTAAAGGGTCGTGGCATTAGAAAGATTGAGAACCACTGATTTAGAGGATGTATTATAGAACTGTACACCTGAAACCTATGTGATTTTATTAACCAATTTCACTGCAATAAATACAATAAAAATAATTAAATAAATGATTAAATAAAATATGGCATATCAAAATGATGGAATACCATTCATAATTATTTTATAGTATGTTATTTAACAACATGGAGAAGTATTTATGTGATAAATATAAAAATTTTATGTAATAGTTTTCATTACATAACTCTAATAACATACACAAAGTTACTACGCTATGATATGATGTGAATGCACATCCATATACTTGTGAGAATTCACACAAAAAAAGTCATAAAGCTAAAAACCATAATACAAATTTCAATTATGTCTTGTTTGTGGCATTAAAGGAACTATAATTTCACTCTGATTGTGTTACTATTTTTTCTGATTTTTCAATAATGATAATAAATTACTTTATAATTAGAAAAATATTAAGATTTTTATTTAAGAAAAAATAGCTTGAAGCCTTTATAGATACCACTCTTCATGTAATACAGTTAATTTTCCATTATTGGACACAGTTGGTTAGTGTTTTTCTCTAACATTTTTGCAGTTATCTTTAAAGGTGTTAAATATCTGATCAGATTATTTGGCCCAACCCTAGAAATAGGCAATGCCATTCAAATATGTCCCTCCTCCATGATCTGATGGTGCTTAGAATTTTCACTGTTAGCATATCATCTTTTTTTTTTCGCAGTGAGAATGATCTTACTTTTATTTTTTTAATTCTTTATTGTTTAAATTATTACATATAGTATTACATATGTTTCCTTTTTCCCCCATTGACCTCTCCCTGGCCACCCCCACCCTCCAGCACATGACATCACCCCTCTAGGGTCTGTGTCCATTGGTTATGCTTATATGCATGCATACAAGTCCTTTGGTTGATCTTTTACCCTCCTCCCAACCCTCCTCTGCTTTCCCTCTGAGGTTTGACTGTTTGTTCAATGCTTTTCTGTCTCTAGATCTATATTTGTTCATTAGTTTACGTTGTTCATTATATTCCACAAATGAGTGAGATCATGTGATATTTATCTTTCTCTGACTGGCTTATTTCGCTTAGCATAATTCTTTCCATGTCCATCCATGCTGTTGAAAATGGTAAGAATTCCTTCTTGTTTACAGCAGCATAGTATTCCACTGTGTAGATGTACAAACATTTCTAATCCACTCATCTGCTGATGGGCACTTAGGCTGTTTCAAAATCTTAGCTATTGTAAATTGTGCTTCTATGAACATAGGGTTGCATGTATCCTTTCTGATTAGTGTTTCTGATTTCTTGGGATATATTCCTAGAAGTGGGGTTTCTGGGTCAAATGGGAGTTCCATTTTTAATTTTTTGAGGAAACGCCATACTGTTTTCCACAGTGGCTGCATCAGTCTGCATTCCCACCAGCAGTGCATGAGAGTTCCCTTTTCTCCACATTCTCACCAGCACTTGTCATTTGTTAATTTGTTGATGATAGCCATTCTCACAGGTGTGAGATGGTACTGCATTGTCGTTTTGATTTGCATCTCTAGGATGATTAGTGACTTTGAGCATGTTTTCATATGTCTCTTGGTCTTCTGTATGTCCACTTTGAAAAGTGTCTATTTATGTCCTTTGCCCATTTTTTGATTGGGTTTTTTATCTTCATTTTGTTAAGATGTATGAGTTCCATATACATTTTGGAGAGTAGGCCCTTATCGGATATAACATTGGCAAATGTGTTCTCCCATGCAGTGGGCTTTCTTGTTGTTTTGTTGATAATTTATTTTGCTGTGTAGAGCTTTTTATTTTGATGTAGTCCCATTTGTTTATTTTCTCTTTAGTTTCCATTGCCCTAGGAGCTGTATCAGTGAAGAAATTGCTTCAGCATATGTCTGAGATTTCGCTGCCTGTGGATTCCTCTAGTATTTTATGGTTTCCAGTCTTATGTTTAAGTCCTTTATCCATTTTGAGTTTATTTTTGTGTATGTTGTCAGTTGGTGTTCTAGTTTAATTTTTTTGCATGCATCTGTCCAATTTTCCCAACACCATTTATTGAAGAGACCGTCTTGACTTCATTGCATGCTCTTGCCTTCTTTGTCAAATATTAATTGAGCATAATGGCTTGGGTTGATTTCTGGGTATCATCTTAAGAACTATTTGTGTACAAATAGGAAAAGTAGGAAGTTCTCTAATTTTGTTTTGTTTTGTTTTTGCTGTTGGTGCTTTGTGTTTTGTTTTTTTTAAATCATCATCCATTGTCACTCAGAAGATAACCAAGACTATATTTAGTCCATCTTTCCACAACTAAGAAGAAAAGTCTGGAACCTGTAGGATTTCTATCAATAGCTCCCAGGTGGGGTATCATTGTTACTAAGTGCTTAAATGGTGTAGGTACTTGTCATTTAACAACCATTCTTTAGTTAATTCTTTTTTTCTGTTGGATAAAAATCTTGAGCAGCATCATGTGCTTAATTTCATGGAATCAGCACTGGCTTCCACTGGCTTAAAAGTATCCTCATATCAGCTTCACTTGCTTAGAATCCTGGGTTGCTATTTTTGCCTTTCTCTTCCATTAGATAATTTGACTCCTGGCTATTTACCTTATTGCTATTAACCATGTGGCCCCAATAATTCCCTCTATGGCTTCACAAAATTCATACCAATTTCCATCACATACTCCATCCCCTCTATTAATTCAGGGAGGAGGCCAAATAACTTCAAAGACCTTGGGCACATAGAAGTTAGAGACAAAACCAAGGAATAATGCCTCAAAAGATAGCTATTACCTATTTTCAATATTGAGCTGGTCACCAGTTCTTTGAAGAGAAAAGAAAGAGCCCTGACTGATAGCATTTTCTTATTTTATTGTATATATGTATACAATTTCAAGCTACCAGTATGACATCACTGAAAATTGAGAACTAACAGTTGGCTCTCCCTATGGTTACTTTGTGACAACCTCGTAAATTATCACGTTTTTCAACTTGCTTATCTTTTTTATTTTAGTAAAATCTTAGGTCAGTGTTTCTCTAACCATTATATGATCTTTAGATGACCATCATAAAACTGAGAAGTTTGTTATAATGTAGAATCTGGGTTTCATCCCAGACTTAGAAGTGTGCCTTAGAATCCATAATTTTAACATCTCTCCAGGTAATTCTGATGTATGTTAAAGTTGGCCATTAATTGTCACAAATGCTCAGGACCATTTAATTACCATGGAAGAGTGTAACTGGGAACTGAAGCGGCAAAAAACAGTTAAGATTTGATCATCCCAAAGAATAGATATATCAGTTACCTGTCTCCAATAGGTCTGTCTGTATCAAAACTTAGTGAAAACATTCAACTATCTCTGATTTAGACTTGAGTTAGAATCAATCTCTCCATATTCGTTTGCTAGGGCTGCCATAACAAGGTACCATAGACTAGGTATCTTAAACAACATAAATTTATCTTCTCACCGTTCTGGAGGCTAAAGTCCAAGATCTATGTGTCAGCACTGTTGGTTTCATCCTGAGACCTCTCTTCTTGATTTGTAGATAGCCATTTTCCCCTTTGTCATCACATGGTCTTACCTCTGTGTATGTCTGTGTCCTAATCCCCCCTTCTTATAAGAAAACCAATTGTAATACATTAGGGCCCACACTAATGACCTAATTTAACCTAAATTACTTCTTTAAAGTTCCTGTCTCAAAATAAAGTCATATTCTGAGGTACTAGGGATTACAACTTCAACGTATGAATTTGGAGGGCACACGATTCAGCTCACAAAAATTCCTAAATAAATTATAAGTAAAAAAAATGCACATAGGAATTTATACTTGGCCAATAAATATGACACACAGATTCAAGCCTTGGAACATTTAAGCATTTTAACTTAAATATATCTGGCATCAAAATTTTAGCATCTCTGTCACAATGAGCCATCAGCTTGCAGAATATCTCTGACATAAATCTAAACACACAGACCTTTAGATTCTATGGAACAATTCATTCACTTAAAAATATGAAGAGTAATTCATAAACATCTTGATGAAAGCTGAAGGCTAAATGATATTTATTCTTCAGTTGATCAACATTTGATTCATAATTTGGGGAACCACAGATAAATCTGTCTCTGAAGAATCTGAAACCTGTTCTTTCCCTTATAGTACTATCCATAATAGGTACAAGTTGTACACAGAACACATTAAAAAAACACATTTGATATTGTCCAAGAAAAAGATGATATTGAATGCTTTTGTAAGTTGTTTTCCACACATACCTTTAAATGCAGTGTTCAATTTTGGATGGATCTTTTATCTAAGTTACATCAACTGCCCTGTACCATAGCTTATAAAATATTTTGTGCAAGGCAAATAATTCGAAATAATCCTTATGAGTGCTTTACCATTTATTTATATCTTCAAATATTAAACAAATATTTTGGGGACAGCTATCTTACATTTTGTGCTGATAGCTGGAAGATACAGATGTGCATAACTCATGGACCTGTACTCATGGAGGTCACAGTTTAATGAGATATCCAAATAATGAAACGTGCTATAATAGACATAAGATTAGAGTGTTATAAGGGCAGCGAGAAGAAGTGGAACAGCTTTGTCTCATTGATATGGGGAAGGTTTCACATTTTACATTTTATCTACATCATAAAGAATGTTTGGAAGGTTGCTAATGAGAAAAGAAGAGAAAGTTCACTCCAATGAGAGTAAATAGTATGTAAAACACTATGCTACTAGGGAAGTTGCAAATTATTTAGTAAGCTAATAGTGAATGATGGAACCTAAAAATGTAGATTAGATTCACATCATTCAGAAATTTGTATACTATCCTCAGATGTTTGCATTTTATTCTAGAATCAAAGAAGAGGTTTAGCTGTGAAGTGACACAATTACATTTGTGGTTCAGAAACAGACCAAAACTGAACCCATGATCTTTTCCCACTCCAAATTTATTTACAATCTTTCCCTGTCTAGATAACTCCATCCTTCCAGCTACATGGGCTAGAATCCTTGAAGTTATGTTTATATCACTTTTTGTCTGATGCCTCACATCTGGTCAGGAAATCCTTTCAGTTCTATCTTAAACTTATATAGAAATCCAAACAGTCTTCATTCTCCTTCACTGCTACCAAAGTCACCTTCATTTATTACTTAGATTATTAAAACAGCCTATTAACTTGTATCCCTGCTTCCACTTTGCCCACCCCACACCTCACACCACCAGGTTTGTTCTCAACATAGAAGCCAGAGCAACCAGGTTAAAATGTTTTTACAGATAATTTTACTCTTTTGCTGTAATATAACCACTGATTTCCCATTTCACTCAGAGTAAAAGTCAAAGTCCTTACAATGAACTGCAAAGTCCCGAACATTCTTTTTCGTTTTCTGACTTAATTGCTAATTATTCTACCACCCCACCCCACCCCCGTTTTCTCTGCACCACATACATTGGCCTCCTTGCTGTTCCTAGAATATGCCACATGTATTTTTACCTCAAGGCCTTTGCAGTTCCTGTTTCCTCTGCCAGGAATGCTCTTCCCCATGATATCTGCATGAGTTTTGTTTTTCACCTCCTCCAAAATTCACTTCAGTAGCAGGAAACCTAACCGTCATATTTGAAATGTCATCACATTCTTCATCACTGTTGTTCTTCTTTATTCCTATATTTTTCTCCTAGAACACTTAGCATCTTAGAGTATAACATACCATATACATATTTATTTCATTTATGGTTTGTGTATACCCACTACAATCTGAGCTACATGAGAGCAAAGTCTTTATTTAATTTTTCTTCACTGTTTAAAGTATTACAGCTGTCCCCTTTTTTTCTCATTGACTCCTCTAACCTGAACCCACCCCCTGCCCCAGGCCTGCACCACACTATTGTCTGTGTCCATGGGTTATACATATAGGCATATAAGTTCTTAGTTGATCTCATCCCACTCATCTACCCACCCCCATCTTTCCTCTGAGATTTGAAAGTCTTTTCCATATTTCTATGTCTCTGGATCTATTTTGTTCTTTAGATTCCACATATGAGTGAGATCATGTGACACTTACCTTTCTCTGACTGGATTATTTTGCTTAGCATAATACTCTCCAATTGCCTCTATGATGTCTCAAAGGATAATGGATCCTTCAACAAAATGAAAAAAGAGCCCACTGTATGGGAGAACATATTTGCCAATGATATATCTGATAAGTTAATATCCAAATTATATAAGGAACTCATAGAACTTAACAAAAGGAAGATAAACAATGAAATTAAAAGATTGCCAAAGGACCTAAATAGACACTTCTCCAAAGTGGACATGCAGATGGCCAAGATACGTATGAAAAAATGCTCAAAGTCACCCCTCGTCAGAGAGATGCAAATTAAAATGACAATGAGTTTACACTTCACACCTGTCAGAATGGCTCCATAAACAGATCAACAAATGACAATTGCTGACCAGGATGTGGAGAAAAGAGAACCCTAGTGCCCTGCTGGTGGAAATGCAGACTGATACAGCCATTAGAGAAACAGTATGAATTTTTCTCAAAAAATTAAGTACGGAACTGCCATTTGATCCAGTGATACCACTTCTAGAAATATATCCTGAAAAAAAAACACCAATCAGAAATAATATATGCACCCCTATGTTCAAAGCAGCATTATTTATAATAACTAAAATCTGGAAGCAGCCCAAATGTCCATCAGTAGATGAGTGGATGAAAAAAATCTGTGGTACATTTACACCATGGAATACTATGCAGCAGTAAAAAGGAAGGATCCAAAGATTTTTTTTTTATATATTTTATTGAATTTTTACAGAGAGGAAGGGATAGGGATAGAGAGTCAGAAACATCGATGAGAGAGAAACATCGATCAGCTGCCTCCTGCACACCCCCTACTGGGGATGTGCCCACAACCAAGGCACATGCCCCCGACCGGAATCGAACCCGGGACCCCTGAGTCCGCAGGCCGATGCTCTATCCACTGAGCCAAACCGGTTTCGGCTTGTTTTCTTTTTAATCTTTGAGTATAACATAATTCCTAGAATGGTGCCTGACAAAGCAAGAGCTTAATAAATATCCGTAGAAAGTTGAATGAAACTCTAGACAATAGTGTGATTTGAGTAGACAAGATCAGTGAGAACAATTTTTGCAATAATCAGCAATGTTTGCATTAATATTTATTGAGCTAAACATCTACCATGTAGTTCACATTTTCTAGTTTCTGTGCAGAATAGGAATATAAGAGGTATCCCTATGACTACCACTAGTATCATGTGGAATAAAAGAGTAGTTTCTGCCAAACTGCATGCCTATAACTTGGTTTTTCTTCCTGCCAGCATGTCTTCCTTCCTGTCTGTATTATCACCATTTTCAAATATTCTAATTATATCAGTTTTCACTTCCAGTTTTATCACTTTTGTTTATTCACAATACTTTCACCAACTGCTGGTCAATTCCCTCTTTTGATTACCCATTTTTATAAAATACTAGTAGCCTGGTGCACGAAATTCGTGCACATTGAAAGGGAATTAATTAGATGAAATATTTTAATATTGCTATTTGCCCTTTCTCTATAATAAAAGTGTGAGAGATAAAAGGAAATGAGTACAATGTATATGACAATAATGCATAAAATTATTAATAAGTAAACAATAACAAAATTATATAAAAATAACAAATAATTATATTATTTATAACAATAATAAACTCATAATATAAAAACAACATTGATGCAAATAATGATTGATAAAGTGATTAAACTTATTCTAATATCTCCCTGTATACCACATGAAGAGTAAAAACACATTCAGAGTGCTTGACTAATTTCCCTTGAGATAAAGTATTTACAACTTTAACTTTAACATAACATGCTCTTTGAACTCAAGAGAAAGCAACAGCCATAACTGGTTTGGCTCAGTGGATAGAGCGTCGCCCTGTGGACTGAAAAGTCCCAGGTTCGATTCCGGTCAAGGGCATGTACCTTGGTTGCGGGCACATCCCCCGTAGGAGGTGTGCAGGAGGCAGCTGATCAATGTTTTTCTCTCATCGATGTTCCTAACTATCTATCCCTCTCCCTTCTTCTCTGTAAAAAAAAAACAGTAAAATATTTTTTAAAAAATACTTTAAAAAAAGAGAGAGAGAAAGCAACATATAACAGACCATGTCCAAAAATGGGTTCAGGTAGGAATATTCCTACTCTGTCTAGAGTTTGTCCTTGTGATTTATTAATAGTCATCACAAATGCTGGCATAACAGGAAAATATCTTTGAATTAATTTAAATGGGTGGCCAGTGTCAGATGGGGACAAATAAATTCTTGGAATCAGAACAATCTCTCCCTCTGCAGATCCTGTTAATATTTCAGCTTTGATAATGTTAGGTCGCAATCTTTTGATAATAAATCTGGTACCATTACAAAGACCCCATTTACTATTAAGATTTCTCAATAGCATGATGATTTCACCTACTTTCAATTTTAATTTATGACACGGCATTCCAGAAGGAGTAATACTATTAAGAAATTCAATAGGAAAATTTTCCTTTTCACCATCATCTGTTGAGTCAATGGAATCATCACTTAAATAGGCGTGAAAATCTCCAAGTATATCCAAAATTTCTTCATTTAATTTTTGAACGTGCTCATTCTTTGAACAAAGAATTGCATGTTTAGATATATTTTTAATATTACCTATAGATATACTATTTCCAAAGGTGGCTTTAATCATAGATCCATTAAAAATCATTTCATGGGGAATTTCAATAATATCCATTCCTAAATGAAAACTGCTGTCGTTTGCCATCTCCAAGTTTTACTAACCATTCACTATAAGCAGAATCCTCTGATCTCATATTTGTTTTAAGAGACAACTGTCTGAAACATCCCCAAACACTACAGTACTTTAAAACTTATTTGTACTATGGCCAAACGTATCGCATGGCAACACAAAAATCCCCTCTGAAAAGAACTTTCCCACCAAATGCAACATTCAAATTAGCGCCAGCGAGAGCTTTATATGTATGGCACGTGTGGAAGTCAAAGTTTATGTTTATATTTCCAGTGCGTCATATGTTCCGGTTGGTCGGACAGATGGACAAATGTCAGTCACTTAGCCTTTTATCTATACAGATTATGAGTCATGATTTTAACTTTTTTTTTTTTAATATATTTTATTGATTTTCCACAGAGAGGAAGAGAGAAGGACAGAGAGTCAGAAACATCGATGAGAGAGAAACATCGATCAGCTGCCTCCTGCACACCCCCGACTGGGGACGTGCCCGCAACCAAGGCACATGCCCTTGACCGGAATCGAACCCGGGACCCTTCAATCCGCAGGCCGACGCTCTATCCACTGAGCCAAACCGGTTTCGGCATGATTTTAACTTTTTAAAAATTATCCTTTAATACCTCCAAAGCACAATGAGTAAGAATCTGAAGGTTTATGTGGCTTCTATTTGGTTTCTAGGACAAAGTTCTTTCCTTTACCCACCTCTCACTTCTCTCCTTTTACTCTTGAATGTTAATTCCAACATAATTTTTGTAACGCCTCTTGAAAAGGATCCCACCAAGTTTTTGATAGTCCAAATGATAAAATTTACAGAAAAATACAGCAGAGACTTTCATTCTCTCACTAAGTTCTTCATATAACTGTAATTCCTCAGCCCCTAAAGAATGAAAAAGGAAAATAAAAGTGCCTTCTCTCATTCCAAGGCCTTTCTCAGTCAGGCAACCACAAAAAGAAAGAATAAGCCTACAATTCATGCCATGTAATCTCTATCAGGCATAATTCAAATCAAATCCCATCATGCAAAGTCTGGGATAATTAAAATGTATAAGAGAACAGTGGTGACCAGGGGGAGAACTTACGAAACCCTATCTCCTGCTTTTGCTGACTATTCTTTTCGTTATGCTAGACTCCAAGTCCCTATCGGGGACCTGGTCAGGCGGCTGTGGGTGCTAACTCACGCCACCTGGATCCGTCATCGAGGACCTGGGCAGGCGGCTGCGGGTGCTAACCCATGCCACCTGCCCTGGTCCGTGATCTGTGATTGTGGACCTGGGCAGCCTGCTGCAGGCGTTAACCCACGCTGCCTGCCCTGGTCCATGATCCCTGATAGGGGCTTTGAGTCAGCTGCTGCCGGTGGGGGCTGACTCGAAGCCCTTATCCGGACCTGGTCAGGTGGCTGCCGGCGCTAACCCACGCCGCCTGCCCTGCTCTGAGATCGATGACCGCGGACCTGGGCAGCCGGCTGCGGGCATTAACCCAAGCCGCCTTCCCTCGTCTGAGATCAGTGATGGCGGATCTGGGCAGGCAGCTATGGGCGCTAACCCACGCCACCTGCCCTGGTCCGTGATCGGTGATATTTCAAATTATATCAGACCAGTCGGCTGCCCTAGTCCATGATCTGTGATGGCAGATCTGGGCAGGTGGCTGCGGGCGTTAACCCACACCGCCTGCCCTGCTCCGAGATTGGTGATCGCGGATCTGGGTAGCCAACTGCAGGCATTAACCCACGCTGCCTGCCCTGGACCATGATCTCTGATAGGGGCTTCAAGTCAGCTGCCACTGGCCGCGGCTGACTCAAAGCCCTTATCCGGGACCTGGTCAGGCGGCTGCGGGCGCTAACCCACGCTGCCTGCCCTCTTCTGAGATCCGTGATGGCGGACCTGGGCAGGCAGCTACGGGCGCTAACCCATGCCGCTTTCCCTGGTCCATGATCCCTGATCCTGGACCTGGGAAGGCGGCTGCAGGCCATAACCCACACCGCCTGCCCTGGTCCATGATCGGTGATGGCGGACCTGGTCAGCTGGCTGCCGGCGCTAACCACCTGCCCCAGTCCACCATCATGGCTTGGATCTCACTGGCATGGGTGCTGCCCTCTCCCCCCTGCCATCTTTGCTGGTTTAACGTGTATATTTGCTCCTGATTGGCTGGTGGGAGTGGCTGGTGGGCGTGGCTGGTGGGTGTGGCTTATGGGTGTAGCGAAGGTACGGTCAATTTGCATATTACTGTTTTATTAGGTAGGATTACATGAGTTTATCATTAGGAGTCAGTAGGCAACACAACTATACATTTTTTTGCTGTCTGTGCATGAACTGAATAACATGCAGTGACCAACCAACAAAAGACTTTGAAAGATAAGGCATGATTAATCACTGATCATAATGTGCATCTGTTATTTGCATAGTTATTTGTGGGATTAAAAGCTAGCAGCAAAGTTTGAACTTTATGCAATTACTCATAGTTATTATAATCCGATAATAAATTTAAACAGTCATTTGGGAGCTGGTGTTATTTAAACTGTGAGTAACCAAAATGCAAGCATATTAGATCTGTGCATAGCAAAGGTTGCTCCTGTGTGTGTGTGTTCCATAAAAGTATTATAGACAGACATATTGAGTATTATGTAATTTTAGCTGTTTTAATTTTTATAAAAAATTGTTTTGCTGTATTAAATTCTATGAGATTTATCATTTTTTACATATGTCATATATTAAAATTATACAAAATGCATGAGTCTGTCTCCAAGTTCTTTATCCTATTCTGTTCTTTACCTATACCACATAGTACACATGCTTAATTACAATAATTTCATATTAAGTTCTGATATTGGTAATGCATGTATCCCCTTGTTTTCTTGAAACATTATTCTTATAAATTTTAGAATTATCTTATCAAATTTCACGAAAAAAGTGTTAGAATTTTTATCCAAATGATAATGAAGCTTGAATTAGACTGGAAGCAATAAGGTTATTTTCTGGATTACCAAATGACTTCCAGTGTTTGCCATATGTAGTAGTCACTGCTCTGCCTCTACTTTCTCAAACTATAAGCACCATTCAACAAAGTTAACCACTCGCTTTCCTCTTTCTATCTCCAAAATACATCTGAAGTCTGTCCACTTCTTTGGTCTGCACTACTACCCTTGTATAAAGTGACATTAACTTTCACCTAGACCACTGTAATAGCTTTCAAAATAGTTCTTCTGTTTCTTATTTTGTTTCCTATAATCTATTTTTCCTAAAAGGAACCAAAGTGTACCTTAAAATATAATCAGATTATGTTATACTAGAGGCCCGATGCATGAAATTCATGCAAGAGTAGGTTTTCCTTCCCCCAGCTGCTGGAACCAGCTTCCCTCTGGCACCTGGGACCCGGGCTTCCCTCCAGCCACAGGCAGGCACCCGGGACCTGGGCTTCCTTCACAGCCCCAACTTTGTCTGGAAGGTCATCCAGAAGGACATCCAGAGGAATGTCTGGTCTAATTAGCATATTACACTTTTATTATTATAGATTATTTTCATGACCTTTCAATAGATTCTCATCACATTTACAATAAAATTCAAATTTCTTACAAAGCCTACAGGGTCCTATGTAAATCTTCTCTCTCTGATTGCTTGCATAGAACCAGCCATCTTTCTATCTGTCTGACATGCTGAGTCTTTTTCTGTCTTGAAGTTTCACTTTAAACTCTTCCCCCAGATCTCACTCTAATGCCATCACATAACTATCTAAAGTAGTCCCCAGTTTCCTCCATCAACTCTTTTTTTTTTCATTATAGAACTTGATTTTTTGTTTTTGTTTATTTCCTGTCTCACTCCAATTGAACATAAACTCTTTGAGAAAAGTGATTTTATACGTCTCATTACTACTATGTTCCCAGGGTCTGAAACAGTGTCTGGCATTTTGTGTCTGCTGAAAAAAAATTGTTATTGAATTGATGAATGAACAAATAACTTATATTTCCGTAATTTCAATTGTTTCCAATTACTAGCATTGTGCTTCCATTAATGTTTTCTATGTCAACGTTTTCCTATTTTAAAAAGGTAGGCTAGATCTCTACAAATATAATTGTGTCAAAGGATACATATATCTGAGGGCTAGAAATGTGCTAAAAACTTATTTTCAGAAAGATTATAATAATTTCTAATTTTAAAAAATACATTTTTATTGATTTCAGAGAGGCAGGGAGAGGGGAGAGAGATAGAAATATCAATGATGAGAGAGAATCGTTGATCAGCTGCCTCTTGCACACCTTCTAGTAAGGATCAAGCTTGCAACCTGGGCATGTGCCCTTGACTGGAATTGAACGTGGGACCCTTCATTCCGCAGGTTGACACTCTAACCACTGACACAAGCCAGCCAGGGCAATAACTTCTACTTTTATAAGCAACATATGAGTGCTAATTTTCATTAATACTATTGCTATTTATTAATCCATGATTGTTTAATAGGCCAAAACGGTGTACCACTGCTATTTTAATTTGCAGTTATTTTATTACTGAAAAGATTGAGCATGTTTTAATACAGTTATGCTTTATATACTTTTAATATACTTCTATGAATTAGCTGTTCATATCCTTTGGCCATTTAATTTTACATAGAATACAGGGGTGGGCAAAAGTAGGTTTACATGATAAAATAAATAATATAATAATCAATGAATAATAAAAATAAACTCTGTTTCACATACCACTGTAAACCTACTGTTGACCACCCCTGTATATTGGGCAGTAGTTAGATCCAGAACCTACAGAATCAATCCTCTATAGCTGGATTGCCTGCATGAGCTTCAAATTCCATCACTACAATTTACTAGATTTGAGTCTGGGCAAGCTATTTGATTTCTCTGTGCCTTAGTTTACGCAAGTATAAAGTGATGATAATAATAATATCTGCCTCATAAGGTTATAGTGAAAATTAAATGAGTCATTAGAGGTAAAAAAAAAAAAGCAATTAGAATACTACCTAGATCGTAGTAAGCATTAAAAATATTGGCCTTGGACCTCTATCTTACACTGTACTCAAAAATAAACTAAAATGGATTGAAGACTTAAACATAAGACCTGAAATCATAAAACTTAGCAAAAAAAACTTAAAGGAAAAGCACCTTGGCATGGTCTTGGCAATGATTTTTTTCAATTTGATACTGAGAGCAAAGGCAATACAGGCAAAAATCAGCAAAAGGGACTACATCAAACTAAAAAGATTCTGAACAGCTAAGTAAATGATCAAAAAATGAAAAGGCAACCTATGAAATGAGAAAAATGTTCACAAACCATATACCTGGTGATGGGTTAATATTTAAAATATATAAGGGACCCTTATAATTCAATAGCAAGAAAACCCCCAATTTAAAAATGGGTAAAGGACCTAAGTAGACATTTTTTTTCAAAGACATACAAATGGCCAATGGGTATATGAGAAGATATTCTATATCACTGATCATTGAAAACTGCAAGTGAAAATCAAGAGATATCACCTCATATCTGTTAGAATGTCTATTATAAAAAAAGACATGAGATAACAAATGTTGGTTAGGATGTGGAGAAAATGGAACCATTGGGAATGTTGGTGTGAATGCAAATTGATAGACCAATTATGAAAAACTGTATGGGTTCCTAAAAAAATTAAAAATAGAACTACCATATGATTCAGCAATCCCACTTCTGTGTATACATTCAAAGGAAACAAAATCACTGTCTCAGAGAGATGTCTGTACTCCTATGTTCATTGTAGCATTATTCAGAATAGCTGAGGCCTGGAAACAACCTACATGTCTATTGATGGATGAGTGGATAAAGAAAAATGTGACATATATTTTATTATGAGCAATAAATGAGATAATACATGTAAAACCAAAATTTGAACTATCATTATTACTGTGACTAGAGGCCCAGTGCACAAAATTCATGCATGGGGGGATGGGGTGGGGTCCCTCAGCCTGGCCTGAATGATGCAAGCATTCTGTACCCGGCCTGGCCAGAGGCCCTCCATGGCCAGGCGCGGAACACTTGCTTCATCACCGGGGCAACGATGCAAGCATTACCCCCCACCACCTGCTCCATGCCTGCTGCCCAGAGGCCCTCTGTGGCTGGGGTGGAATGCTTACCTCGTCACTGCAGCAATGAAGTGAGCATTCCTACAGTCTGCTCACATGGCCTGCTCTCAGCGGCTGTCCCCCTGGGCCTGGGAGACTCTGGCAGGGCTGAGAGGACTGGGTGCCACCACCTTGTGGCTATGGTAGCTGCCATCTTTGTGATGGAGTGATGGCCAATTTGCATATTCCCTCTTTATTAGAAAGGATTTCATAACTGTAATACTGGGAATATTATCCAAATATATAAAAACCCTGGGTCTGTCACATCCACAATGACCAGAGGCTTGACCTAATGCCCAGGCTGTGTGCGCAGCAGGCTTTGGTGGGTGGGGACTTGTGGCAGCAGAGACAGGGATGGGGGAGGTGGGGCTGGAACTCACACTCACTCACAACCGCACACATGTACAGACACACACAGCGCCCACCAGCTCACAGCTTTTTCTCCCTTTCTTTCCGTCCCTCCCAGCTCACTCTTAGAACCTCTCTCAGAATGAGAAAACAAAACAGACTGGGTCTGAAGAGGCCTGAATGGAAGGGAGGGCATGTAGAAGGTAGAACAGCCCCCACTGGCCCCGCCCCCTCCCAGCGAGGAAAAAGGAAGAGGGAGACAGGGAGGCAGAGAACCCTGGAGGACTGTTGAGGAAAACTCTGACAGAGACTGGGCAAGATCAGGGTGGCAGGGGAGGGCAGTTGGGGGCAATCAGACTGGCAAAGGAGGGCAGTTGGGGGTGATCAGGCAGGCAGAGGCAGTTGGGGCCAAGATCAGGCTGGCAGGGGAGAGCAGTTGGGGGTGAGATTAGGCCAGCAGGGGAGGGCACTTAGGCGCAATAACGCAGGCAGGCAGAGGGAGTAAGCGGTGATCAGGTAGGCAGGCAGGTGAGCGGTTAGGAGCCAGCGGTCCCAGACTGCGAGAGGGATCGGGCCTAAACTGGCAGTCGGACATCCCCCAAGGGGTCCCAGATTGGAAACGGTGCAGGCTGGGCTGAGGGAACCCCCATGCATGAATTTCATGCACCAGGCCACTAGTATATTATATAATAGCATAAAATACATGGTATCTCTAAAATGTATACACACTTTAATAGCTGATAGCTCAGTTTTGAAAATGAAACATATTTTAATTTACCTAGCCTTTATAATTATGCAAAGTGTGTGTATACATTTTATATATACACACACACACACACACATATATATATATATATATATATATATATATATATATATGAAGTATTATTTACTCAGACTTTTAAAATAATGGAATCTCAGCATTTGTGACTTGGATGACATTATGCTAAGTGAAATAAGCCAATTAGATAAAGAAAAATACTGTATGATATTGCTTATATGTGGAATCTAAAAATAATTTCGAACTTACAAAAGCAGAGTAGAGTAAATTGGTGTTTGACAGAGAATAAAAGCTGAGGGAAATAGGGTGAAGTTGGTCAAAGGGTACACACTTTCAGTTATAAGATGAATAAGTTTGAGGGATTTAGTGTGTAGCATCATAAATACAATTAATAATACTGTGTTGTATACTTAAAATTTGCTAAGAGAGCAGATCTTAACCATTCTGACCATAAGAAAAGTAACTATGTGAGATATGGATGTGCTAATTAAATTGATCATGGGAATCATTTTACAATATAGATGTACTAGTGGCCCGGTGCACGAAATTTGTACATGGGGGGGGATGTCCCTCAGCCTGGCCTGCACCCTCTCTAATCTGGGACCCCTCAAAGGATGTCCTACTGCCAGTTTACAGGGATCGGGCCTAAACCGGCAGTTGGATTTCCCTCTCGCAATCTAGGACTGCTGGCTCCTAACTGCTCACCTGCCTGCCTGCCTGATTGCCCCTAACCACTCTGCCTACTGGCCTGCTCGCCCCCAACAGGCCCCCGCCACTGGCCTGCTTGCCCCTAAATGCCCCCTGCCAGACTGATCACCCCCAAATGCCCCCTGTGCCAGTGTGCTTGCCCCCAACAGAACCCTGCCAGCGTGCTTGCCCCCAACTGCCCCCCCTGATGGTCTGCTTACCCCCACCTTCCCTCCCTACTGGCCTGCTCACCCCAAACTGCCCCCCACTGTAATTATCACCCCCAACTGCCCCCCTGCTGGTCTGCTCACCTCTAACTGCCCCTCACTGGCCTGATCAACTCAATGGTCCCCCCACCGCCTGATCGCCCACAACTGCCATCCCATGCTGGACTGATCACCCACAACTGCCCTCCCCTCTTGGCCTCTGACCACCTCTACCTCGGCCCCGCCACCATGGATTTGTTCAGAAGAACGTCCAGAAGTTTTCCTGGAAGGTCTCCCAGTCTAATTAGCACATTATCCTTTCATTAGTGTAGAATTAGTGTAGATAGAGGCCTGGTGCACGGGTGGGGGCAGGCTGGTTTGCCCTGAAGGGTGTCCCGGATCAGGGTGGGGGTCCCTTGGGGTGTGGGGAGGCCTGGGAGAGGTGCCTGTGGTGGTTTGCAGGTCAGACAGGCCCCCATGGGGTGAGGGTCCCTGCTGGAGGGGCATGACCAGCCTAGGTAAGGGGCTGAGGGCTGTTTTCAAGCTGGCAACAGCCCCTTCAGGGTGGGGGTTCCCGCTGGGGTGCCTGATCAGCCTGGGTAAGGGGCTGATGGCTATTTGCAGGCTGGCCATGGCCCCCAGCAGGGAGCCTTACCCCATGTGGGCATGGCCAGACTGGGTGAAGGGCTGAGGGCTGTTTTCAGGCTGGCTACACCCCCTTCAGGTTTGGGGTGCCCACTGGGGTGCCTGGAAAGCCTGGGTGAGGGGCTGATGGCTGTTCGCAGGCTGGCCACACCCCTTCAGGATGGGGGTTCCTTCCTGGGTGAGGGGCTGATGGCTAGACCAGCCTGGGTGAGGGGCTGATGGCTATTTGCAGGCTGGCCAAGCCCCCTACTGGGGACCCTCACCCCATGGGGGCATGGCCAGCCTGGGTAAGAGGCTGAGGGCCATTTTCAGGCTGGTCACGCCCCCCAGTGACCCAGGTTCCCAGCCCCACCTTCAGTAGAGGCCAGGGTGGGTGGGAAGCTTGGCTTCCTCCGTCGCCAGGGGCAACCCAAGCCTCCTGATCACTCCATCTCTGTGGCTGCCGCTATCTTTTTGGGTTAATTTGCATACTCACTCCTGATTGGCTGGTGGGCGTAGCGGAGTGACAGTCAATTTGCATGTTTCTCTTTTATTAGTGTAGATATGAAATCATCATGTTGTACACTTTATATATAATACTAGAAGCCCAGGGATCGGGCCTAAGCCTGCAGGCGGACATCCCCTAAGTGATCCTTAGCACTGCCACGGAGGAGGAAGAGGCTCCCACCACCGCCGCTGTGCTCACCAGCCATGAGCCTGGCTTCTGGCTCAGCAGCGCTCCCCTTGTGGGAGCACACTGACCATCTGGGGGCTTCTCCTGCATTGAGTGTCTGCCCCCTGGTGGTCAGTGTGCATCATAGGGACAGGTCATTCCACCATTTGGTCTATTTGCATACTGGCCTTTTATTATATAGGATTTTTATTTGTCAATTATACTTCAGTAAAGCTGGGGAAAATATTAACTATTATTAATATTATTGGTATGTTTGAGATATAAAGATCTCATGAAAGTCAAGAAATGAAACTCTCAATTCATCCTTTAATCTTTTAATTTGGCCTATGTGACTTCTCATACATTGTCATAAAAATTATGTAGGCTTCTGATACAAGATAGTAGACTGAGCAGATATGTGTTTAACCTCTTTTTTATGCTGAAGACTCATTTAAATTAGAGGGGGAAAATATGTACATATATATGTATATGTATCTATGCATATAGAACATTTATGAGCTCTCTATCTCTTTGTAGATGTGGGGATATCACTGGACAGAAGATATTAATGAATTTTAAAAATTTAAAAAATTTAATTAAGTCATCATATCTTTAGGTAAATCATGATGAGTATTCAACCTAGAAATGGACAAAGGATAAGTTAAAAGTAATGATGGGGGCAAAATCACAGTGAATTTCAGAGACTTGATTCAGTTTTATGAAGATTGAGTATTTAGAGGCCATAAATAACAGTAAATGATTGAAGTTTTATCTATGTGAAATCACTGTGAATTAGCTTATACTACAATTCCCTTTATACAGCATGTATAAACCCTCAGAATAAAACTGGAAATTTAATCTATAAATATTTTTCCCTTGTGGAAACCTAGAGGTCCTAGTGTTGGTGTTGACAACCTAGAGAAAACAACTTTCATTGTCTTAGTATCAGTGTTTGCAATCTGAATATTCTCCCTTCTAGATTCATATATACACACAGTAATATGAATCCTGGCAGTTGACATTATATACTAATATTCATATAGCTCATTGTCACACTTCCATTGGAGAAACCTGTTGGGGAAAAGTGAACTATACAAATACAAAGGAAACCCATTCCAGCTACATATAAAGAAAATCTGTCCCTTTATTCCTAAATACAAAGAATAACAAAGGAATACTAGGTGTTTGGAGAAAAAAATCTAGTAGTATAGAAGAAATCCAAAGTAAACAAATCAAATTATTGACCTTAGGAAAAATGAAGATATGTGATGTAAACAATGCACATATGCAAAAAAAGAAATAAAATACACATATGCACACATACAATACTATATAAATACTGTAAAAGTTTACATAAGACATTGCACATATAATTTAATAATATGGTGTGATGAAGAAAAATCAACTCAGAATAACTTTGAAATTAAATATACAATACCAAATATTATAAAGAAGAATATCTTACCCTTTGGGACAGCATGGATGGAACTGGAGAATATTATGCTCAGTGAAATAAGCCAATCTGAGAAAGACTGGCTTATTTGTCACATGATCTCACTTATTTGTAGAATCTAATGAACAAAATGAATTGACCAACAAAATAAGACCTGGAGCATGGGGTCATAGAACAGATTGACATACCTCTATGTGGGTTTGGGAGAATGAGAAGAGATAAACCAAAGAACTTATATACATAGATGCATAGCCCATGCACATAGGCAATAGGGTAGTGAAGAACTGGAGGGGAGGTAGAGGCTGAGATGAGTGGGGTAAAGAGAGGGTAAATGGGGGATATCTGTAATACTATCAATAATAAAAAATGTATTTTAAAAAAGAGAGGGTATAAAAGATGGAGTCAAGGGCAATTTCCCAAAATAAAAATCAAAGTATTCAAAAAGATAGGGACTATGAAAATAGAGATAGGAAATACATCAAATCAAGTCAGAAGGTCCAATATCTAATAAAAGTGTCACAGAAGTTCAATAAAATAGGACAAAATTCTAAAGAAATAATTCAAAAAATTACCTGACCTGAAAAAAGACGTGCTTTCAAATTGAATTGAAAAGGCTCATTGAATGCCAAAAGGGATGCATGAAAAATAAAAACATACTTAAACACAATATGGTGAAATTACAGTAAACTAATACAAAAAAAAAGAGTTCCTAAAATTTTCTTAAGCAGGAAAAATGTTCAACTAAAAAGAAACAATAATTAGACTAGCATATGTTTTCTCTATGAATAAAAATGGATTGCAGCATAAATTAGAGCATGCGTTCAACATTTTTAGCAAATTTATACTGAATCATAAATCAACCGTGAGAAATTAATAAAGTTATTTTCAGATATTTAACTACTCATAAAATTTATTATTCACTTACCATTTATAAAAGAATTATGAATGTACTTTTGCAATAACAGCACAAATAATATAAAAAAAGAGAAATATTGGAAATATTCCAAACAATCTACCTAATAAAAGAGTAACATGCTAATTGACTGTACCTTCATGATGCCCACCAACCAATCAGGAGTGAGTATGCAAATTAACCCAACAAAGATGGTGGGTTAATTTGCATACGAGGGTGCCGAGTGGCCAGAGGCAAGGCAGGACACTTGCATCATCGCCATGGCAACAACGCAAGCATTCTGCACCACCCCTGGCTGCTCTGGGCCTCTGGACAGTGTAGGAAGGCAGAAAGGCTGTAGCTCCCAGCCTGAGCGGAAAGGCAGCTCCCACCAGAGCAAAGGCGATGCCGGCAGCCAGGGAAAGGAAGGCCCATTCTGGCAGGAATCTTCGTGCATCTGGCTTCTAGTTAAAAAATGAAATAATAAAAAATACAATTTTCAGTAGAATCAAAAGCATGAAATATTTAGGACTAAATCAACTGAAAGGCATGCAAGGCCTCTGTTCTGAAAAGTGAAAAACACTGCTCAGGCAAATTATTAAAAAACAACATAAATCAAAAGGTAAATCATGCTCATGATTGGAAGCTTTCATAGTTTTAAACTGTCATTCTCCATAAATCAATATGTAGATGCAAAATCAAATGTACATCATGATGCCAGCAAACTTAGTTTAAAAATTGACAAACTGATTCTAAAATGTATATGGAAATGAAAAACACATAGCATTGCTAAATTTCTTTTTAAAAATGTCAGATTAGCCGAAACCGGTTTGGCTCAGTGGATAGAGCGTCGGTCTGCGGACTGGAAGGTCCCGGGTTCGATTCCGGTCAAGGGCATGTACATTGGTTGCGGGCACATCTCCTGGTGGGGGATGTGCAGGAGGCAGCTGGTCGATGTCTCTCTCTCATCGATGTTTCTGGCTCTCTATCCCTCTCCCTTCCTCTCTGTGAAAAATCAATAAAATATATTTAAAAAAAATGTCAGATTACTCACACTTGGAACTTCAAAACATAAAAATACAGTAATCAAGATAAGTAATATTGGAATATGTGGGAACCCTGATCAGAGTACCCAGATGTTCAAGGCCAATTGGAGTGTGGAGGCCCTGTCCAGAGTGTTTAAGACTAATTTACCTCCCTCAGGTGCAAGGATATAGCAGTTTCACTGTATGCACTGCACAAGTGTGCCCTTCTATAACCCAAAAGACTGATGTCACTAATTTGGCAAGAGGCCTCTTTTGTCTAAGTTAGTATAAAGTATGTTACTGACCAGCCAGTGCAGGGCTGCCTTGTGGGTAAGATGTATTACTGACCAGCCGGTGCTGGTTATTTTTACTAGCATGGTGTCTGTGTTTGTTATTGTATTAGCAGAGACTGCTTTTATATAGAACAAGACTGCTTTTCTGATGGCTCCTTAGTAGCAATGGTTACTTGGGCTACAATAAAGACTCTCTTATATGCCTATGACTTCTCATATTGTTTTCTCTGACTGATACCCAGTGTTCAAGGAGGTCCAAACCCTGGAAGAGGGACTCAGACCTAACAGTATCCTATATAATAAAGATGTAATATGCAAATGGTCGTTACACCATGAAGCGTAATGACCGACCGCATAACGACCTGATCACGGATCAGCAGGAGAGTGGGGCAGCGAGCTACAAAAGGGTGGCAGAGAGCTACAGGAGGGGGCAGGGAAGCAAGCTCTGCGGGGGGCGGGCAAGGGGAGGTGGACAAGGGGAGCTACTGGAGAGCGGCAGCGAGCTACTGGCGCACGGATTCGTGTGCAGGGCTACTAGTATAAGGATAAATAACTAGATTAATAAAACACAACAATATATGGCACTAAAACAACTGTATATGTGAAACATTGACCCCTTTTCATACTATATACTACAGGCCCGATGCACAAAATTTGTGCAAGGGCCTTGGTCCGTGCAGCCGCCGTGGCTTGCCTTGGCCCTCACAGTCCCGGCTTCATCCTGAAGGTCATTCAGCTGTCTGGTCCAGTTTATAAATATAAAATTAAAAATATAAATTTTCTAGGAGATAAAATAGGAGAATATACTTATTGCCTTGGGGTTAGCAAAATGGATTAACCATAAAGGACAGTATAAATTGGACTTGATTAAAAATTTTGTTTATAAAAATGATATTATGTATGAGAATAGCCATGACACAGACAGTGAAAATATATGTCATGTATCTGACAAAGGTCTTTATCCAGAATATATGAAAAGTCCTCCAATTCAATAATAAAAAGAGAATTGACAAATGAACAACAGTCTTGAACAGACACTTCACAAAAGACAATACTATATGAAAACATAATAAGTGTAGAGGTATCTCATTGTCATTTCAGTTTGAATTTTCCTAATGACTAATAAAAGGAAGCACATTTTTATGTGTGTATTTGATATCCTTGTATCTTCTTTCGTGATGTGTCCAAATATTTTGACACTTTAAAAAACTGGCATATATGATTCTTTTTTTAAATTTTTTTATTAAGATATTATATGTGTACATATCTTACCATAGCCTCCCCCACCCCACTCCCATATATGCCCTCACCCCCCAGAGTTTTGCATCCATTGGTTATGCTTATATGCATGCATACAAGTCCTCCAGTTGATCTCTTATCTTCCCCACCTCTCCCTAACTTTCCTGCTGCAATTTGACAGACTGTTTGATGCTTTACTGCCTCTGTATCTATCTTTTTGTTTAACAGTTTATAATGTTCTTTTTATCCATAAATGAGTGAGATCATGTGGTATTTTTCTTTCATTGACTGGCTTATTTCATTCAGCATAATGTTCTCCAATTCCATCCAGGTTGCTGCAAATGGTAAGAATTCCTTCTTTTTTATGGCAGCATAGTATTCCATTGTGCAGATGTACCATAGTTTTCTGATCCAGTCATCAGCTGATGGGCACCTAGGCTGTTTCCAGATCTTAGCTATTGTAAATTTTGCTGCTATGAACATAGGGGTGCATATATCCTTTCTTATTGGTGTTCCCAGGTTCTTAGGATATATTCCTAGGAGTGGGATTACTGGGTCAAATGTGAGTTCTATTCTCAGTTTCTTGAGGAAACTCCATACTGTTCTCCACAGTGGTTGCACCAGTCTGCATTCCCACCAACAGTGCATGAGGGTTCCTTTTTCTCCGCATCCTCGCCAACACTTGTCATTTGTTGATTTGTTGATGATAGCCATTCTGACAGGTGTGAGATGGTACTGCATTGTTGTTTTAATTTGCATCTCAGATAATTAGTGACGTTGAGCATGTTTGCATGTGTCTCTTGGCCTTCTTTCTGTCTTCTTTTGAAAAGATTCTATATAGGTCCATTGCCCATTTTTTTATTGGATCATTTATCTTCCTTTTATTAAGTTGTATAAGCTGCCTGTAGATGTTGGAGATTGAACCTTTATCAGTGATACCATTTGCAAATATGTTCTCCCATACAGTGGGCTTTCTTGTTGTTTCTTGATAGTTTCTTTTGCTGTAAAAAAGCTTTTTATTTTGATGTAGTCCCATTTGTTTATTATCTCTTTAGCTTCCATTGCTCTAGGCGCAGCATCAGTGAAGAAGTTCTTTTGGTATATGTCTGAAATTTTGCTGCCTGTGGATTCCTCTAGTATTTTTATGGTTTCCCGTCTTATGTTTAAGTCCTGTATCCATTTTGAGTTTATTTTTTTGTATGGTGTAAGTTGGTGATCTAGCTTCATTTTTTTTGCATGTATCTGTCCAATTTTCCCAACACCATTTATTGAAGAGACTGTCTTGATTCCATTGTATGTTCATGCCTCCTTTTTCTAATATTAATTGAGCGTAGTGGTTTGGGTCAATATCTGGATTCTCTATTCTATTCCATTGATCCTTATGTCTGTTCTTGTGCCAGTACCAGGCTGTTTTGAGAATAGTGGCTTTGTAATACAGCTTGAAATCTGGTATTGAGATCCCTCCTACTTTATACTTCTTTCTCAGGATTGCTGTGGCTATTTGGGATCTTTTTTTTATTCCAGATGAATTTTTGGAGAGTTCTTTCAAGGTCTGTGAAATATGCCATTGGTATTTTAATGGGGAGTGCATTGAATCTATAGATTGCTTTGGGTAGTATGGACATTTTAATGATGTTGATTCTACCAATCCATGAACATGGTATGTTCTTCCATCTGTTTACGTCTTCCTCTCTCTCTTTTTTCAGTGTCCTATAGTTTTCCATGTATAGGTCTTTTACCTCCTTAGTTAGGTTTATTCCTATGTATCTTAATTTTTTTGGTGTGATGGTAAATGGGATTGCCTTTTTAGTCTCTCTTTCTGTAAGTTCACTATAGGTGTATAGAAAGGCCATAGATTTATTGGCGTTAATTTTGTATCCTGCTACATTGCCAAATTCATTTATTAAGTCTATGAGTTTTTTGACGGAGTCTTTTGGATTTTTTTTATGTACAATATCATGTCGTCTGCAAATAAAGACAGCTTTACTTGTTCTTTTCCAATTTGGATGCCTTTTATTTCTTCTTCTTGTCTAATTGCAATGGCTAATACTTCCAGTCCTATGTCAAACAGGAGTGGCGAGACTGGGCATCCCTGTCTTGTTCCTATTCTTAGGGGAAATGTTTTTAGTTTTTGTCCATTGAGTATGATGTTTGCTGTGGGTTTATCATATATGGCTTTTATTATGTTGATGTATGAGCCTTCTATTCCCACCTTGTTGAGAGTTTTTATCAAAAAAGGGTGTTGGATTTTGTCAAATGCTTTTTCTGCATCAATTGATATGACTATGTGATTTTTATCTGTCAATTTGTTTATGTGATGTATCACATTTATTGATTTGCGGATATTGTACCATCCTTGCATTCCTGGGATAAATCCTACTTGGTCATGGTGTATGATCTTTCTGATGTACTGTTGGAGCCGATTTGCTAGAATTTTGTTGAGTATTTTGGCATCTATGTTCATGAGGGATATTGGTCTGTAATTCTCTTTCATTGTGTTGTCTTTATCTGGTTTTGGTATTAGGGTGATGCTGGCTTCATA